>NW_006160218.1:1890685-1956074 GCF_000334495.1 Tupaia belangeri chinensis
AGAATACTGTACCTGGCAAGATTATCTTTCATGTGGGAATAAAAGACAAGAACATTCTCAGATAAACAAAACCTGAAAGAATTTACCAGCACCAGACCAGATCTCCAAGAAGTTCTCAAGGGTGTGCTATATCAGGAAAATTAAATACAGACACACGGAAAGAAGAGTTCAAAAACTAAGAAAGTGGCCAGCTTAATCGTAGGGACAAGTCTGGAGTTGAATATTATATCCCAGAATTTAATAGAAAAAATGGAACCAGAACAGAATATAAAATACATGAGACTGATAGGTTCATGCACCTACCATTTGAACAGAATCCTAACTTGTTTCCTGGCTTTAAGAAAAGTTCCTTAGCATTTCTAAAACTGGTTTTCTTAATAGTATCATATGAACTTACCATTGAAAGTAGATAGATTATTTAAGAAATTGTGTGATCAATACAATGTGGGTGGAAAAGGAATAGAAGACAATTGTAGACACCAGAGACAGTGGGAGAAGAGGGTGGGAAAGGACAGAGGGTCAGAAAGAGGGGTAAAAAAATTCTAGGAACTATAAACGGAAAATTTTGGATAATAAAAAAAAAAGTAAGCAAACAGACCAAAAAAATACCTGATGACTCAGGCTATATATGTTTTAATTAGTGATGTCTCCTGGATAATTTCATTGACCTATATGTTCCACTTTCCTATCTGTTCTTTTACTACTACATTTTCGAATAATTATTCACTTCGTCTCTTTAGCTCAAATCAACCCATAAACTTCTCAGTTGTAAGATTTTCTACGGAATATAAGAAAAACACTGTTTGATCAAGAAGAATCACAGTCCTGCAAAAGCAAATCTAAAAAGTTTGTTTCTTACTTGAAGTAGTGATTTATAAGAATAGAGATTCTTTTAGCTCGTAGGTCTGGGGGGTCCAATCCGAGATCAAAGGAATGGATTCAGTAAAGGTTTTCTTGTTGGTTGGTAATTGGTAAAGGCCATTACATTGCAGGGAAGGCATTGCAGTCTGAAACAGAGCAAGTTCTTACCAATCTGTGTTCCTGTGCCAGGATTTGGTCAGGGGTACTCCATTGTGAGGACCTTAATTTGAGTCACCCTCCACCTCTTAATCCCATGGTCAGATTAGGGTCTCAACCTCTTGCTTCCACGATAGCCAGTTTTATCACATGAATTTGGGGGAGACACATTCAAACCATAGCATGGTCCTAAAAATAAAATGGGCTTTGTGACATTTCTTGTCATCGTAACTGCACTAAGGAATACCCAAATAGCTAGGAAAACATTCTGCACGTGTCTGCAAGCTTCTTTTCTAAACGAGATTGAATTTTGAGTCAGTAGATTCGGGGGAAAGGATGTGCCCTTCCTTCTGTGACCCTCAGGCCTAGACTCAATTACATCTTCAGCTTTCCTGGCTTTCATGTCTACAGAAAGCCACTGCATGGGACTTTGCAGTCCTCGTGATCTACCTCCTGTTATATGAGAGGACTTCATGAACCTCATGGAACACAAGAGTTGAAGTACAGGTTTATTGTTGTGGGGGAAAAATGGACAAAAACAGAAAAGAAAAAAAGAAATCCATGCATGGTTTTTCAGAGTAGGCATTTTCCCTGAACTTTTTGAACACCTGGAGTCTACATATCTTCTGCATTCCACAGAACTAACTATTCTCCAGAACCCTGACTAATACAAGACTACAAAAAGACCTAACATAGCCCAAATATTTTTGGAAAAACAGAGCAAAGTACGGAGATTTTAAATGTACAGTTTCAAACTTACAGTAAAACGACAGTTGACGAGACTGTGTGGTATGGAAACAAGTGTAGACACACAGATCAACATGACAGCACTGACAGTCCAGAAACAAGGTCTCGCATTTGTCAACTGAGTTTGGACAAATATGCCAAGACAATTGGGGAGAAAGATAGCCTTATTAAAGACAGTGCTGTGACCATCATTTATCCATGATAATGTGATCTGAGACCCTACACTACATACAAAAATTAAATTTTATTATAGACTTAAATATAAGAGCTAAAACAATGATAAAATCAGAAACGGCTTAAGTATCCTAAACGAATATACTAAGTGGTATAGTCACACAAGGGGATATTAGCAGCATAAAGGAACAAGCTACAGATGTCTGCTGCAACACGGCAACCCTCAAACACTCACGCTGAGTAAATGACGCCCAAGGCGAGGCCACAGACTGTACTATCCCATCTATGCGGAATGCCAAGGAAAGACAAGTCTATACCAATAACAAATCCCTGGCTGCCAGAGGCAACAGGGGTGGGTGATGGGGGCACACAACCAACAGTGCACAAGAAGGGTCTCAGCGGGGTGATGCAGAGGTTCTAACGCTGATCCACTGTGATGCTGCACAACGCACGCATTGACTGAAAATGAACACATTACACAGCTGTACTGGATGAGTGGTGCAAATATCTGAGTATACGGGGACCAGCAGTTAGCGTAATGGCTATGTCACTGGACTCCCATGTAGTCTACTGCGGTTCGAGTCCCAGACCCAGTGGCTTAAACTCACACCGGGCGCGTGTGCGTGTGTGCCCAAGATCCTGAGAGGAAAATAGAGGAGAAGGGATTGCGGCATGGCCATCCCCCTGGGGGGTAATTTCTTGCTTTCTATCTCTCTGTCTCTCTCTGTCTTTCTGGTGAGCACACGCGTGCCCTATAGCAAAAAATCTCCCCCTCCCCCCCAAAAAAGAAAAGCAAATATGTGAGTATATGCCTCACTGAAATTCTATATAAAAACGTGGGATTTCCTGCAGTAAAGACCTGATCTTTGATTTCTATGTCCTTGGTTTAAAACATTTCCTTTTGATACCATAAAATCTGAGTGAGAGATTTTCAAAACACTTCTGCTCGAGAGAGTGAGGGACAGCTGTGAAGCTACCCTTCCTGAAATGAGATTGTACAATTTAGCAACTGTCCAACATTGACAACTCCAGCTTACACACTTAATGCTTTTCGAATGAATTTTTATGATGAAGTTTCCATTTAAAAATAAATAGATGTATTAGTGACACAAGGGCTTCTGCCAACAGGAAAATAAAACGGAAAATAGTCTGGAAGCTCCCTCCTACGTCTAACTTGTTAGTCATAATGAGGTGATTTATGAAGAATCAAAGACTCAACAGACAAACAAACAAGACTCAAATTAAAAGGAGTAGTTACTTTTATAAATTTGATAATTTTTGAAAATGCATTGGACTATCACTAGACGCCTTGATAACTTCTTTCTAACAAGGCACCTGTAGTTAGAATTGATAATAAAATTCAAGATAACAAAACGTATAATTCATTAACATTTCATTCAGTGAGCCATTAAGCAAGGGACATGTTTGCAAAATCAAAACCTGGATGTATTTATTATTATTTTCAAAGAAAGAATTCTGGCACAGATCCCAGACTCCACATCCAGAACAGAAATTAAAGCAATTAAAGTCTCATTGAGTATTACCGACAGTAATACCACATAAACAGTGGGCCTCACATTCTGTTTAGATAAGCTACCATTAGAGAAGAGACTAGAGCAAGCATAAATTCCAAGTCACTTATTTTTCAGTTGCTGTTAGCAACATTTGCAAAAAATTAGGTCAGGTTATGGGAAAAGTAAGAAATCAAGGGTCCAGGAAAGAATGGAATGATAGAAGCTCTCCCTCCTACCTCTCTGACATAGAAAGCGATTTACAGGGACATGGCATCTACAGAAATACACTCATGACATTAAATCTCATACTCATGGAAAAAACTAAAAGGAAGATCCATTAAAATAATTTCGGAAAAGTAGGACAGGTTGCTATTTTTGAAATATCAACAGATAAAATGACTTGGTGAACAATCCATTCAAAGATTTATCATTCGTAAGAAAAATAAATGAATAAATAAAAAGTCACCCAGTATCATTGGTCATTACTTTATCACCACTGAAGAATACAATTATGATTCTATTGTAAATTTTTTTTAGAGGTTTTTGCTATAGGGCGTGTGCGCTCGCCAGACAGAGAGAGACAGAAAGACAGAAAGTGAGAAACCACCCCCCAGGGGGGATGGCCATGCCGCAATCCCCTCTCCTCTATTCTCCTCTCGGGATCTTGGGCACGCACGCACACGTGCCCGACGTGAGTTTTAAGCCACTGGGTCGGGTCCGGAACACGAACTGCAGTCGACTACATGGGAGTCCAGAGACATAGCCATTATGCTAACTGCTGGTCCCTCTATTGTAGATTTTTTAAAATTTCAAATGATTAACAACTTTCCTGGTAAATTACTTGGTATTAGTTAATAATTTTAAAATATATACTATATTTTCTATTACTTCACATAACATGTTTCCAGAAACCAATAACCTAAATTTTTCAGTTTCCTGTTGATTTCAAAACTTACAATAGTAGATATTTATGTGAGGATGGGTCCTGCACTGGGAGGGGGGGGGTCATAAAATATCTAATTATTTGCCACAAAAAGCAGTTCAATAGCCAGTATTATAAACATAAAGAAAATATTTTAGCTAAATTGATTATAAAATCGACTTTAAAACCGAATGTCACAGTACTAGCTAAAATCAAGGCAAAGCAGACTTCATTTTACCGTAGACACGAGGCAAAGCAGATTTCATTTTACCGTAGACACGAGGCACAGGCGAAGTCCCTATACTAAACTGAAAAACAGAACTACCGCCTTTTCACACTTGGAAATTCACAAGTAAAAACGTGTTCCACTAATGGTAGATTTTCTCTTGGTGTTAAACATCAACTATTCCAGGCAAAAACAATCAGTAAGAGAGCGTCTCTAACAGTGTCCATTCCCTCGGAGACTCAGAGTCAACTTCCTGCCTGGTGGAGCGCATGGCATCTGTGACCAGGCCTCTGGGGACAGGTTCCATTTAGCAGCCCTTCCGCCATGGAGACTGTGGCCAGCTCAGTGGAGGGCAGCTCGAGAGTGCAGACGAGGCTCTGTGCGGACAGCCTGTGTCATTACGACGGTATACGTTACTGATAATAACTGAGTTCTCCTCACACCTCACTGAACCTTCACAACCCAGTGAGGATTAGGTATCACTAATCCACTCTACAGTCAGTCACGGGGGATCCAGCCACCTTAACCACAATGACACCGCTAGCTTGATTTGGTGAGCTTTTGCAAGGAAAGAATTTTTAAAAATTAACTTTATTTATTTACTTACTTATTTTAATTCGACCAGATAAGGACAGAGCAAGAGAGAGAAAAGTGAGAAAGCAAGTCGCCAGGTCTAGGACTTGAACCGCAGTCAGCCATGTGCGAGTCCAGCGCCCTTAACCACCATGTCACTTGCTGGTCCTTCATGTGTTTCTTTAAAAAGTAATTTCAAAAGTCCTTTGACCTCCAAATGATTAAGAGCTATGGATTATATTACTGCTATACTCATTTTCACTCTATTATATAATTATGAATGAATAAGGTATTCAGATACATACGTTTTTATCTGAGCCCTAAAATTTATGAAACAGCAATTGAAACTATAGACTCAGCATATTGAAAAAAACAAGACGCTCAGTTTTAAACCTTCTATAATCTGCTAGGCCCAGTGATTTCTCTCTATAAAAACAGCCAGATTGGGACAAGCAGTTAGCATAATGGCTATGTCACTGGACTCCCACGTAGTCGACTGCGGTTCGAGTCCTGGAGCCGGTGGCTTAAACTCACGCTGGGCACGTGTGTGTGCATGCCCAAGATCCCGAGAGGAGAATGGAGGAGAAGGGACTGTGGCGTGGCCATCCCCCCTGGGGGGTGATTTCTCACTTTCTGTCTCTCTGTCTCTGTCTGTCTGGCGAGCGCATACGCCCTATAGCAAAAACCTCTCAAAAAAAAAAAAAAGAGCCGGATTATATTGGACGGGAAGCTTCTATGGCCTGGTTGGTTTGGTTCATTCTGGAAAGGTCTGTGGTAAAGGGGATGGCTTCGGTTCAGTTTCTAAAGTCTGTCTTTTTGGAACAAGCTGACAGGTATGCATGAAAAATACCAACTTCAGACAAAACGTCTGTCCCTCTCCCCACTTCCAAGTCATCTTGAAATGCCTTTTGTCAGTGTTAAGCAGCTCCAGGCCCTGGCAGTGCCCAGGGCCAGTCTAGGGAGAAGGTACCTGCACCTGAAGGAAAGCACTGCAGGTGTAATGTTCTTACTCCACGTAGATGGATTCAAATCCAGTTCTGAATGGCTTAGATAGTCAAGGACAAAGAACTGAGAGGCATCCAAAATAGAAAAGACATTCAATTGCCCATTTGCAGACAACTTGATCTTATGAACAGAAAACCTTAAAGACTCCACCAATAAACTCTTTAATAAATCAATTCTGTAAAGTCGCAGGATGCAAAATCAGCCCACGAAAATCGGTAGTGTATGTTTATGCTAACGAAAAACTATATTAAAAACAAATAAAACGATCCCACTTATAATAGCTTAAAAATATTTAAAGTTAAGCAAGGAAGCAAAAGATCTATACACTGAAAACTATGAAATATTAATGAAAGAAATTCAAGGAGATACAAATAAATTTAAAGATACTCCATGACAAGAATAAAAAGAATTAATATTGTTAAAGTGTCCAAACTACCCAAAGGTATCCACGGATTCAATGGGATCACTTTCAAGATTTTAATGGTATGTCTTACGAAAATAGGAAAAAATCGCTAAAATCTGTATGAGGACACAGAGATCTCAAATAGCTAAATTAATCTTGAGCTAAAAGAACAAAGCTGAAAGCACTACAGTAACAGATTTCAAAATAATATTAACTTTTGTTTCTGCTTAGATGATGATTAAGCTTTAAAATAATTGCAGGTTTTAGTTCACATTATTTGAACAATGTCCTTCCCTTATCAAAGCATATCATGTCTCTACACGTAATCAGCAATCCCTAAACAAAGCAAGAACATAAAAAGGATTTTTTAAAAACTTAGTAAGATATATTTTAAGTCTAATAAAGAAATACATGTTTAAAATAGTAAAATGGCAGTTTCCTCCTAGGAAAGAAATTAGCCTGATTTTTCTAGACTAAAGGAAAATTCATTCAAAGATTAACAAAAAGAAAATGAAATCTCGGGCATTAGTGTTTGCCTTTTAATTAGCAACTTTAAGTTAGTTTTTAAAAAATCTCTCTAAAGAACATCACATAAACACACGAACAAATAAATAATTTACAAACAAAAGTTGCAGTTTGTCTCAGTGAGTTTCAATATTCCATGAATTTTAAATCAGGCTTGGCTAGAGATATTTTGTTAGTTCCTAAGGGGAAATCAATATTGCTTAAAAAAGAAAAAAGTAAATATTTTTTTTCCTTTTTTTGACAAAAGGAAACTAAACCCAAATTCCTTTCAGAAGCGTCGGACTAACCTCCGAGAGCCATGTGGAAACAGGCACACGCGGACAGGGAAATTGCCAGAATTAGCTACATCCCGCCTTGAAAGGGAAGGAAAATGAAGCCCTCCCTTCGTCTGGATTTCTGGAGGAGTTCAATTTGACCATCCCTCTCCCTTCTTGAGAAGCAGGTATGTCTGTTCTGGAGTGTTTACGACTATTTAGAAAGGGACACAGCTCCGTCAACAGAATGAGGCACGGATATCACTGTACCCACTGTACCTGGGAAATTCAGTGTGACCTTCGATAGTTCTGCCTTTCTAATTCAAACAATGTTCAAAAGTACACACCTTTCATTTTCAAATATTTAATATTTAATTGAAAATGCACTTATGTCAGTAATGACAGGGATAAGCTTGCATTTCTAAGTGGATTCTGAGGAAGACCGGATCTCCTGACACTCAGGGTCCCCGCCACCCTGAGGGCTGGTCTGCTGTGATCACTGTCACCCAGGTGACATCAGGTCGAAAGGAATGATCAGAAGCCTGGAAGGAGATCGCTCGACAAGAACAACTTCTCACCTGACAGGGTCTTCCTCCATGGACAGGGGTCTCCCTCCATGGACAGGAGCAGAGGTCTCCCGTCAGGATGAGGGGAGCTGCAGGGAGACGGAAAGTATGCAGAACAGGGCCCAGCGGCTGCACGTGTGAGTTTCCAGTAAGTGTTCACGACAGCTCACCGAGACGCACGGTTCTCTTTCTCCTTCCCGTAAATCCACTGTAAGGGGGACTGTGTCAGTGCCCTGTACATAGTCCTAGAAACCGCGATGCAGCTTTTTCTGCAGTATTTCCAAAGCTAGGACTACAACCCTATACTGTGGGATTTACCCAAAATCATTTGGGGGGGGGATTTTTGCTATAGGGCGCATGTGCTCACTCGCTGGAGAGACAGAGACAGACAGAAAGGGAGAAATCAACCTCCTGGGAGACATGGTCACACAGCAGTCCCTTCTCCTTCATTCTCCTTTCGAGATTTGGGGCACACACGCCCATTGTGTTTCAAGCTTCTCGGTCAGGGACTCGAACTGCGGTCGACCACATGGGAGCCCGGTGCCTTTCTTCCCACATAGGTTTGCAGACTGGACATGTTGAGGAGGTGCACTCACGAGGGTCTGGCTGGTGAGAGTTGGTGTGTACACCTCTCAGCTCTCTCGCCCTTCAGCTGGGCTAATTCTGAGATTTTATTTCCATTGTTTCCAGAATTTCTCTGAAGAACAAATCTCTATTACCAACAGCGGTGATCGGCTAAAAGTGCTCTTTCTTGATTTCTTGGAATCACTTTTATCTGCTTATGAATATTTCCTTCATATCTGGAGGAAACTACAGGAATTTTAATCCTTGTTGGAAGGTTTTATTTTCAGAACACCTAAATGAAGGTACTTCGATTTTAAGCAAGTCACCATTTATCTACTCAGAGTCTCCTGTATTTCTTCTGCTAGGCTGGGTCCAAGAACCAATTATTTATGTATATGTGTGTGTACGTGTGTGTATAAATGTGTATATATGTGTGCATGCATTATATGTGTGTGTGCACACACATACACACATGTGTGCCTATGCATTTGTATATGCATGCATGTGTGTATGTGTGTGGATTTTGTATGCATATATGTATATATACATTGTGTGCATATATACTCACGTGTGTGCATGTATAGGTAGGTGTGTGTGTGCGTGTATATGTGTGCACCAATCAAAGCAGAAATGAAATGACCAGGGACGAAGGTTGTGGCAGTCATTTTGGAGGCTGATCAAAGATCTTGCGTGTCTATTTTCTGGTGGGCCAAAGAATGGCAACAGCATGTTAGTATGAGAGTTCTGCAAAGCGGGCCCAGGTGCGAGCAGACTGACACCCAGGGAAGCTTCGGCAGAGTGTTCGTCACCACGACAAAGCTCCTGATCATCTCTCATCAGACAAAGACCATTTCCTGAGAATTTCTGCAGGTTATGAATTTTTGAAATTCATACATGGTTTCCCCACTATACAAATTTCCATGAGCTTTTTTTTCTGAAACATTTTTTAATTAATTAATTTACATTCATTCCCTAAGCATCATCACAGTCTACAAAATGTGATTTCCCATCCAGAATACACTGCTTAATCATGCATGTAATCGTCAATAATTTTCCATTTCTAGTTTCATATATGTGTGTGTGTGTGTGTATTTTACATTTTCCCCTATGTCTGACCCTGCCCTTCCCCACCCTCCTCCCACACCATCTCTGGTGTCTACAGCTGTCTTACATTCCTTTTCCCCATTTTATTGATCACACAATTTCTTATATAATCTAACTACTTTCAATAGCAAGTTCAGCTGGTAATCTCAAGAAAAGCAGTTTTAACTTTAATAAATCAAAAAAGTGATAAGGAACTTTGCTTAAAACTGAAAGCCAGGGGACAGGTTAGGAGTCTGTAATACATCGTTTTCAACAGAGACCATCACTCTCTCGTATCTGTTAAGAGTCTCCTCCCTGTGCCCCTCCGACCCTCCCTCTACTATCTGCTCCTCTGCCCTACCAAGAACTGCCTGTGACCCCGTAATCCCCCTCCTCGCTATCACCCCATCCACAGGGAAAACGTGGGACGGACATTTGTACGTCACGGACAGGTCCTGGCCGTCTGAGTTCCTGCCCTTCTCCCGAGTTCACGTGGTGTTCTTATCCCAGTAACTAACTCCTGACGTGTTCTTCCATGTAACTTCAAGGTATGTACTCAAAGCAATTGAAAGCAGGAACTCAAAAATAGATACTTGAACGTTAATGTTTATAGCAGCAGCATTTATAATAGCTAGAAAGCCGGAAACCCCCCAAATGCCCAGAGGTGGGTGAGTGGATAAACAAAACGGGGCACATGCACACAGTGGAATATTATCCAGCCTTCAAAAAGGAAACTGTGCCGGGTGTTCCAACACGGATGAACCTTGACGACGTCATGTACGGTGCAGTTAGCGGACACACAAGGACTAATCTCTATGATCCTACTCACACGCGTGGTGCAGAATAGTCAAGTTCACCAAGGAAGGACACAGAGAAGTGGTTAAAAGGGACTCGAGGGGACAAACAGGGAGAGAATGTTTAGTGGGTACAGAATTTCCGTTTCAGACGACTGGATGTTCTGGATTCTGTGCTGGGAGTTACACGACGGCGTGATTGCGCACTGTCAACGGCAGTCAGTTTTGTGTTCTGTACATCTTACCACGCGTTGAGACCGAGCAGAGCAAGCGAGAGCGAGCTCTCTTCTTCCCGGTCACTTTATACGGCTGGCTGTGACGCCTCGTCCTCTCTATGCCCGGGTGTGGCTTCCTGTCAATGAGACAAACTTCAAGAGACTAGCTCCTTGGATGCCCGCAGTAACTCAGAAGACAGAAGAGACCTCAATGGATGGAAACAGTCCCTGCCAGTGGGGATGAAGAACATCTCAAGATTAACAGATGAAGCTTGGTTCCTGAGATGACAGAACAGAGCACCGCTCACACCAACACAGTCCGAGGGCCAGGTCTTCTGCACTCTGTCATCCTCCCTAAACGTCCCCTCTATGCACATAACCCCGTGTGTCTTTTACGAACTTCCAAAGTTTAAATGGAGAATTAGCAGATCCAACTATAGGCCTAGTGACCAAATACTTATGCACTGCTCACTATCTGCCAGACTCGGCACGAGGCACCGGGGCTGAAACGCCAGGCGAGCAGGACCCAGCCCTGGCCTTTGAAGAACTCCTAGACTTACAGGAGAGGCGGGCGAGGAAATAATTCATAACGAAGGACATTTTTGGTGTTGCGGCCGGCCAGTTAATTCTGCAGGGAAGGGTCAGAGAGGTGCCCTGGTACTTGGGGAATGCTTAAAAGGGCGAGCATGAATTGGTCGAATGGAAAACGGCAGACGGGATAAAATGAGTCGGGTCGGGTTGGCATGGCTGGCAGAAGGGACGGGGGGCGGAAAGGCACAGAGAGACCCCAGGGCCTGAGGAAGTCTTCGCTGGGACTAGAATGAGGCGCTGGAGAGGGTGGCCTGAAGCCAAAGGCAATCCGAAGCCAGAGCGTGCGGGTCCTTGAGCAACACACAGACATCGCTGATAATGTAGTGCTTGAGATATCCCACAGTCGTTTCTCACGCACATCAACCATTTCTGCTCTTCAGATGCATTAACGATTTATAAAAATATCTTTAAATCTTCACATGCTCTTCTGACGGCTGACATATAATACTTTGAGATCTTGCAAAAAAATGGGAAAATAAAAATAGGCTGTATTTAAATGCCACATAAAAACATTTAAAATATAAGCCATTTTCCTTAAACAAAGAGATCTCTATTTTCCTTAAACATACAGACCACAAAAGTTTGAGGGGAAAAAAGTATATGTAAACAATGAATCCAACACTTCAATTTCATTCTGTCGAAGTCCAGCGGGAACTGCCTGGTGGGATCAGACTCTGATGACCCCGAGTTACACAAATAAGCCTTGTGTTACACGGCCGAAAAGTCTCCACCAGGAATTCGCGAAATGGAAACTGAATCTCAAGTTCAACCTCAAAGCCAGGTCATCGTCCCTGAAGTTACCAAACACCCCGCCCCCTTGAGCACAGTTACCGCGGAGTCGCTGCGGAGCCGGCGCTGTTTCGGTGGCCAAGGCTACTCTGCACAGCGTCGACACTATAACCTGTCGGCAGAAACGGTAATGACCGACATGGCTGACCGGTCCCACGACTCCGCACGACAGTCCTCTGTACTGAGGAACCCACACGAGGTGCTACGAGTTAGCACAACGGTGAAAACCTGAGAGATTCTGGGGGACAAGGGTCGGCCATGGGGAAACTGGAATGATTGAGTGACAGCAACCCTCAAGCTCATGGTTGTCAGGCGTTTTTCAGATAGCTTTCCTAGAAACGGAAATCTTCCTCTAAAATCAAACATCGACAACAAAAATCTAAATAGATGAAGCAAAGGGAATGCTGACATGTCTCTTCTGTGCTCTCCTTTCATTCAGAAGACGACTTTGGAGCTGCGCGTTACCTAGGCACTGTACGTGTCTGGGGATTCAGACTTTGAGACATCAGGTTTACGGCGATTGAAGGCGCTTATATTGCGGGATCGGATATCAAACACCTTGCCCACGTTCCAAACGTTCCAACTCGCTATGACTTAAAAGGGCAGTGCAAAGGAAAGATTGCTCATCTGTAGATCCTGTGAAAATTCCTAATATTTCTCTCAAGGACTTAGAAATCATTGCATAGGCGTCCTTCAACAGAAACGTCTCCCGGAACGATCAGCGTTTCCTGTATTTCAAACAGTCTGAATGTAAATGGCCCCAGGAGTGGGACTGTCGGGACTCAGCCCTGTCTGTGATGGTGCTGGCGCGGGCCACCATAACGGAATTCTGTAGGCCGCGTGCAGTGGACAGTGGAGGGCACGGCCTCCCAGCGCTGGAGGCCAGAAGAGCCGCGTCCAGGTATCTGCCACCCTGGATCCCGGCCAGGGCTCTCTTCCAGGCCTTCCTGGCCAGGTCAGGTGCCTGCTTCTGCGGGCCATGGCGAGAGAGCTCGGGCATCTCTCCCTCTTCTCAGGAGCACAGCAGCTCTGTCTACGGCTCCATCCTTCCCACCCCACTTTACCCTCCTCATCTCCTTCGAGGGCTTCTCTCGAAATGCAGGCATCGTGGCAGCTGCGTTCCGGCAGAACGTGGGGTAATAGTTTATAGCCTCTAACAGGTGCTTAACTAGATCTGGGCACCGTCTGACGGCAGGCCTCTTTCGGCAGAAAGCTACTCGGGTTCGCTACATTACACGGAAGTTGGGTGTGGACGTTCTCACAGAAAGGGAAACTGAAAGCAAGGGCAGAAATGCAAGCTGTCCTCCTCACCGGGAAGAGGCCCAGACAGACACAACAGCTCGATCCATGAGGCCCCGGAAGACGGAGGGCAGTGGGACACTTCCGCCACCCACGTCGCCAGGCCTGCCTCACCCCACCTGCCGACCAACGTGCCTGTCGGTGGGTCTCGTGGCCGTGTCTGAGCAGCTCGACTCACAGGAGTTTCGCTGCTGGACACGGTGCAGCGACGACAGCTGCCCAAACGCTGCCGATCCGCAAGGAGAATCCGGGCACATTAAACGCAGGGAGGGGCCGCTGAATCCAGGTTGCTGGTGACCAGGGAAGGCGCTAGGAGCACGGGCATCTAGGAGCCAGGGTGGGCCACGCCATTTCCAGTGCTAGTCACTGCTGGCTGCAGCTTCGTAGTCTCCACATTTCATCTTGGTTACCGGGTAAATAACACAGGCTTCGCTGGGTCGGCTGTGAATTCATTCTTTAACGCAAATTCAACGGATACGTGGGATTCCTCCCTCCCTCCGGATTACACCGGTAAGATCGCAGATTTTTAGACGACGCCTCACTCTTGTCCTGCAGGTGAAGGGTAAAACGCGACAGTGCGAGCGGGAGGGCACCAACGGCAGAAGGAGATGGTCTCCAGGGAAGCAGCGGGAGGCTCCGTAGGATGTTGGCTAAAAAGCTTACTTTTCAGGCGAGATCTGGTTTCAGATTCTTACTTCACCACTTCCTGGTTGAACCATCTTGAACAAATCATTCTTTTTTTCTTTTCCCCTCAAACCTTAGGGTCCTTATCTGAAATCAAATAAAACTGTCTGCCTCACAGAGTTGTCTTGAGGATTCGATGACACAATATTTTAGAAGCACTTAGCACCATGCCCACGTTTCAAGGCCCCACATGGTAGTCATTATTATTATTAATGCCATCAGCAATGATGCTGACGAGAGAGAGAGTTTTGTTTCATGTGTATGGCATGTGTGTAAATTAACGTTTAAACCTAAGAGCAACTCTGCAAAGATATTTGGATACATTTCTACTTAGAATCGGTCTACACGTGGCTTTTTTTTTTTTTTTCCATTTGGCTGGCTGTTCTATTCATCCTGTCATGGAAAGACTAACTCCACGTCGGTCTTGCACTGAGAACGAGACCACAAACTACAGCTTCCCGTGTGCTGTTTTTGGAATGAACAGCTGAGTCCTCACAATAATCCCATTTTCCAGGTTAAGTAGCTGAGGCTCAGAGAAGTTAAGTAAATTCTCAAAGTTTTCTGAACTCCTAAGTAGGCTGGCTAAAATACACATCTCTTCAAAGAATGGTGTTGAATATCTTCTAGTTCAGGAGTTGGTAGCCTTTCTTTTTTTTTTTTTTTTTTAAGACTAGGTATATTAGACTTGGCAAATCATTTGAATTCTGGCTCAAAGACTCATGAAAGGAGCTCCTAACAGTATAAAAATGAATGAAGGTAGCTGTGTCCCAATAAAACTTTATCGATACACATACGCAATGGGCTATAGCTTGCTGAAGCCTGTTCTACCTGGTGGTTATATTATACTGGGTTGTCAGAAAAGTCATTCTATATCTTCCCATGAGAAAATGCGTCATGACTTTTCCAACAACCCAACAGTTCAATTTGAGCAAAGACACTTACCCACTAAAGACAATGTGTCTATGGCGTGTCTCCCGAAAAGAAAGCCTTGAATTCTAATTTCCTGCATCAGAATGAAAGCATCTTCCCAAAGTCTATTAAAACTGTGTTTACTATGCATCTTTAGCTTAAGATATATACTTAATTATATATTCAAATATATATTCAAATATATTTTAGATGGGTTGTCACAGTAGATACTTAATATATTCAGTGAACCAATAAGTAAACAAATGAATAAATCACTGTGTTATATGGAGGTTGGACAGCTGTACCATAATCTGCTTCCTTTTCAGCTATATTTGCCAAATACTATTCAGTGTCTTCTACCTGACAGTTCTCCACTAAGCAGAGGAGCTATAGAAAAGATGTCAGCTTACCTTTCCAAGGATCTGAAATCTGGGAGGCAAAGAAATGTGATGGATATCATATTTAGGACAGTAGGGTTGACTCTTTCAAGCTACTCAGATCCAGTACCTGTCCAGAAATACTCACACACCTAGCTTTCTACGATACCAGAACCTGCGGCACTGTGACGTAAGAAGCTCAAGGACCCACCTTTCAAACGGCAGACCATAGTCTGTCTACATTCAGCCTAGACTGCATTTATTTCAGGAGGTTCAAGACTAGAAACAGTGTCCCAGGTTGAATATTACTGTCTTGCTGTCTCATGTTGTCAGAAAGATCAGTCATCGTACTTGGGACTTAGCATGGACGCTCTGGCCCTTTCATGATTCGGGAAGTGAGTGGCACAAATTTCTCCACACACGGTTCCTATTCTTTATTCTTTAACCTTGTTCTTTGCTGGTGTCCTCCAAATGCCTTTTCTACATTTCCCTTAGCCACAACCACAGCACAGCAGAGCATTCAGTGGGTTTTGTCTTTATTTTGTAAAATGCACGAGGCACTATTAAAATTGCCAATGCTGAACTGATGACAATTTGAGGAGGATGAATCAAATGCAAAAATATGTGGGGAGAAATGTCAATACTTAAAAACAGAAGAAAAATGTCTGAAATCACCATGGCGCAGCTTCTGAAGGCAAGACACAAAGAAAGGGTTTGGAAAACAGTCATCTAATCTGGGTGCGATAAGTGGGTTTCATTTGTCACAACCCCAGGATGTAAGCCTTTCAGAGCGCCGTGAATGATGCTCTGAGTGTTATAGTAGGAGCGAAAAGATGGGAAGCATTTGATTTAACACACAGACATCAGTTTTGTCTGCCAAATCCCAAGGAAGACATCTATAAGCCCATCAATCAACATTAGGATCTCTGTGTTGAGCAAATGACATCCAGATCATAAAGCCGTCATCATTTAAAATGCGTTTTTAAATCACTGCTCCACCACCATTTATAATGGATATATTTTTAACTCCAGTAATTAATCAACTCTGACACTTTTCCTTCCTTTTTTCCCTGTTCTCCTCTGACATCCTTCTTTTATAAGAAGCCATTTTTAATTTCCTGTATGCAGAAAACAAGTCAAGGGATTCAGGTTTCGAAGTTTCATCTGTGAAGGGGCTTTGGAGGTTTATAAACGAAGAAAGTGGGAAAACAACCTTCAGCTCAGATAGGATCTTGACGTACATCTGCCGTGATCAGAGTGGCACCTCCGCAGGGAACGCCAACCCAGGGCTCATGACGGTCTTTCGGAAAGCACTGCTTGAGAGCGATGTGCTTCGAGGACACGGCCTGTCGCTTCCCCACTTCTCAGGGTCTAGTCCATCAGATCATTTCTCTTACCGAGATTCCAGTACTGTAATTTGCCTCTGCTTTAATCAACAGCGAGATAATATAGAGGCCGCAGTAAATGATTCAGAGTGATTCCGTCGGCAGGAAACCCATTAGCCTAACCGTATTTTCCCATACTTTTCAGCACCATGTCCTGTCATCTGGAAATAATAGGTACCATAAAAGTAAATTCTGAAAGCTTAAGGAAAAAAACTAAAATAGAGCACACGGTGTTTATTTGGAGGTTGATAATTACCAGGGATTAATCAAAATTAGGATTTTTTCCCAGTATATTTGAATTAGATTTCTGTATGAAAGAATGTTAAAATGTTACGTTGAAGCATGATTATTCACATATTTACTTTCACTGGATTGCAATATCCCAGAGGCGCAAATGTAAAATTGTAGTCATGTGAATGTTTTCATTTCTGGTAAGTCAGTGTACACTCTGAAAAAACGGGGGGTAGGGGGGGAGGAATGGGGACCTGGCCGTCTGAACACATAACTAACGCATGCTGGTTATGTTCTGAGTCACTGGCCCAACGAAGGGTGCATCTTTCATTATTTTTAATTAATACCTTAAACACCTTAAATGCATTAGGAATAATCATTACAAAATACTATTATCAAAATGTTATACCGCTGGTTGGGGAGGGCAGTGATAGGGTAATGGAAGGAGATCCAGAAATGCAGAGTTTCATCATCCCTGTGCTCTGAGTACCCACTAGGGCTTCTAGTCTGAGGGCTCTCAGTGAATACTGATTGATAAAGACTGCAATTTCTAAAAACCCAGACTCCCTAGGACAGCCTCAGTTCTCAGTGTGCACCTCTCAGCATGCCAAGTCGTGTGTGGCCAGCAGAGGGAAGAGTTGGGAGGAGCATGGCTGCCAATGATGGGGGATGGATATAGCCGGAATAAACTTCATTGAAGGAAACTTTCTAGTTATCCCGTTTCAGAAGAAGTTGGTAATATTAAGGCATGTGTGTTTGCCAGGAAGACAAAGCAGCAAGAAATCAGCCCCCATTGGGGATGGCCACATCACAATCCTTCCTCCACTGTCCTCTTGGGATTTTGAGCTCACACACACACAGCGTGAGTTTAAGCCACCGGGTACGATTCAAATGGCAGTCAACTATGTGGGGGTACAGCAACGCTAACCATTATGCCATCTGCTGGTCCCAGAAAAGTGTTCATTCTTAACCCACAAGACAGTTTTGAACAACATTGTCACAGGAGAGACATTTAACACCCACTTTCTTCTAAAGCTGGATTCGTTTAACTGACCAGGGCTTAAGAAAATGTTATGTTTATTCTGTGGGAATTTTTGCTAAGAATGAATTTAACTTGGCTACTATGAACGTTGTTTTTGTTGTTTGGGTTTTGTAATGCTCCTGTTTGGGATGACTGTGTTTTCTTTGAAATGGAGGAAGAAAGTTTCCATGCGATTTCGTGGTTACATGACACCATCTCTACTGGACTCGGTTACATTCCACATATGATGTATAATGTATGTTTCAGCTGGGTTTGTTTTCCTAAAACCCAAAAACTTCTGTATAAAGTTGTGCAATTCAGAGATTTAAACAGCAGGGGGGATAATTCTAGATGACACCAAACTCCAGGGGTTTTCTAAGCAGACTGCATCTCCTTTACCTCTCGGCATCTGTCTTCCGACCTGTATCCGGGAGTCTCCCTTGACAAGCCACCGTGTTCGGATGCGATGTGTGCCTGAAGTAGAGGCCGGGCACTTCTGCCTCTGCAGAAAACAGCGCTCTGAGGCTCCTTGCTCCATCCTGACATCTCACCCTGTGACCCTCTCTGCCCGCACATGCACAATTCAGAGCTAACACATGGCCTGGGCGTGTGCTTTCTCCCTCGCTCAACCTCAAGAACGTCATGCAAACCAGCTCGGACGTGCTCTTGCTCCAGTGACACGGGCAGTCTGGTTGTGGACCTTATTGACTACTGGGCACCTGAGAGTCAAGTGGAGGGGCATAATAAGAAATCACACGTATCCTTCAGACCACAGCAGCTGCCCCAGCTGAGGTCCCAGGATGATCCCGCTGATCCGCCTCAGCCTCTTCTCTGTTCAGAGCATCAGAGAGACCAACCTTCCTCCAGCTGGTTTTACAAGAACAGAGAAGCCTCCTGGCAAAACATGTACGCTGGGCAGCGAGAGGTCCGCTCTTACGCACGGGCTGTGCTAGCTGTGAAATGCATGCACCGTCCCGCCAGAAACAGTGGAGAAGCTGCAATTTCTCGGGCACTGCGCCCTGCCTGCCATGGGTTGGATACACACAGGTGGGGAACCCTGTTTCAATTCAACCTCCCCAACCCTTGTCTCAACTCCCTCTGATTCTGAGGGTGGTAAGACAGGAAAACTCAGTGTTACATTGGACGAGGGAATAAACTGCCCATGCGTCCTTTTGAATTTCTTCTTTATTTCCACTCTTTTCTACTAGGAATTGTAACCAGAGGAGGAAGAAGTAGATGGGGAGAAGTACTGGGATGGGAATAGGTCGCCAATCCTCCTGTAAGTTACCGAGGACAGCAAGGAATCATGAAGAGGCAGAAGGGCTTTCCTTGAAAGAAGTAACTGCGCCGTCCGGGACACGGGATATGTACAAAGGTCTCAGCGGAGTGGGGACTGGCTGCAGGGCAGAGGTGACACTGCACAGAGACAGGAAACACACAGAAGAGCCGGAGACCCTGTACCCCCGAGAGGGGCAGCAAAGAGAGTAATTGGCAGACAGCCTACAGCGGGCGAGTCCACACTCACAGGACGGGTAAACACGGGTGGTGAGGACCGGGGGAAATTTCCAATCTGCGCATGAACTGCATTAGCATTTCCCAAGGAGCTTTGAAAAAATAAAATTCCTGGCCACATTCTCAGAGATCTGGTAAGTCTTCGCTGGGATCCTTGAAATCGGAAACTTTATGCTGTTCCTTGGGTGTTTCCTTGGATTTGAAAATCACCCAACTGGAAAGGGAGCAGGTGCCAATCCCTGGGGACTCTGAGTTCACGCTGGGGAACGCCTGTGGGTGGGCAGAAGGGGTAAAGTGTGGAAGAAGGTAGGGCAGAGAAATACTCTCAGGCTGCGGCTTATGTATTTATATCCTTTCAGTATCCATGTCTGCATAACCCGGCATCATAAGTTTCTAATGACGTTTGCTTAATTAGCAAAGTAACTTTATGCAAACTGCAGAATAAAATCTATTAATACAGAACCAATGGCTGATCTTTTTGCTTTTCTTGCGATATTCTTGTGAATTTACAGTATGCAAGAAAAGTCTCAGATACCTTGACAGTTCTGGTGCCGGAACACTAGGAAAACAATTCTCATCTGTAACGTCCGGTAAAGAACATACACCAGCAAATCACCAACTTGTAACTTCATAAAGCCACTTACGTCAGAGCTCTCCGCACAGCAACCCGGTGCTTAATCGCCTGCTTTCTTCTGTGAGCACCACAGAGCAGGAAAAGTGCAGCAGAAGGAACAAACAAAAACCAGAGGCGGTCCGATGGAGCCCACCGGCTGCAGCGGTCAACAGCATGGGGTGATCGGACCGTGGTAGAACCACGGTACCGTGCAAGTACTCAGTCTCAAGCTGGATCAAATCTATGTTCCCACAGCTAGGATCCAAATGAATGTTGGAATTAATCGTGTATTTTTTTTTTTTATTTTTTTAGTTCCTGAATTATTAAGTTAAATGATGCAAATAATATCATTTGGTAGAACAAAAACTATTTTCTTTGTAGTCAATGTTTAATGACATTGAATACAGACAAACTTATTTTTTAAAAAGTATAGTTTCTACTTTGTACGATTTATCAGAATTTATAGAAGCTAGTGCTATTTTCATCTCAGGCTAAAGATTTCCTCATTCACACAAGACACTCCACCCAGAGGTACGTACCTGCTGCCACCACGGTTGAATTAAAAAGTCATAAAGAAGGCACCCATGGCTAACCCACAGCAATGCATACTAAATCATTCCTGCGGTATAAAACTCAGTCACTCTTTCGGTGAGTAAGTGAACAGGTGACAACAGCACCTGGCCCTGGCTGCCTCAGCACACTCTCCACACCGTGGTGTCTGAGCAGCAGCATTGCCCTGTCCTCACTGGTAGAGCTTTGACATATTTTAGAGCCACCCAAGGTGGGAACTGCCGTACACACTGGATCCTGGTTTCCATACAAGAGCCCTGATGTTACTGCTCTTCTCTGGGTTCATTCCTATTTCCAACAAGAAATTATGTTTACATCCAGCCTTTTAATAAACGTGTGAGTACGAAGATGAGCTGAACTGTGAAAACACAGAGCAGAGTCCCACGGGCACCTAAAAAGCACGAACGATGGGGAAAAAGATAGCAAACAGATTTAATTGGGATCCAAAGGCCACTAAGAATCACACCTGAACATGCAAATGACCTGAAGTAACTGGATGAGTCATTTCATTTTGACCTAGAAAATGTCTAAAACAGGTGCTCTGATCAGGAGAGCTTGGACCATAATCTGAAGGATTTTAATTCAATTTTCAAAAAATAATGTATACCTACTATGTGCCATTCTCAGAAGGGCTTGGAAAGAGACTAAGTATCCTAAGACTAGAAAGCATACCACAGGTGTTTTGTTTACCAGGTCCTAGCACAATAACTGGATGAGGGCAAGCGATCGGTAAGTATGTACTTATTTACACAGAGGAACGGATTGCTTTCCCCCCTTCCAGGAAATGAACACAGACTTTATGGCTGGATCGCATCCTCTAGTTCAGAAAAGATCTTCACACACCCACACCCGTTTGTTCCACTCACCCCGGGACACAGGCAGGAAAAACATCATTCACTTTGACAGCCTGATGAAGCACTTAATTATCAGAGAGTTTTAAGCAAATTACCCAAACCAGGAAGATAAAAAGGAACAACACAGGGAATGTTCTTCCCCTTGACTGTGACATCACTGCTCACAGACCAAGTCCAAGCTCACCTGCACTGTTTGCTGTTAAACTCAGTCATTAGGGACATGAGCATTACCAATAGCCCTTCCTGGGTCCACAAGGAGCTGGCTCACTTCAAACACAACTTCCCTTGGTATTGAGTAGGGGCACAGACTCACACTTTCTTCTCTGGGCACACCTGGGCCCTTCCTCTGGGCACTGAAGTTGGAAGTGGAGCATAACAACACTAGATTGGAGGTTCTGTATCTCTATGTCTCTGTGTCTCTCATTCATGGGATAAGCTAAGCACTGAAAAAAGAACATAACTTACATAGTAACATGCTTTGCAGACAGCCACTGACAATTGCTGAGCCCTGGTTATGTGACAAGCATGGAGCTAGATTTTATACATGTTAACTTATTTAAATCCCCTTGTTACTCTCTAATTTAAGTATCATTTCCCATTTGAGGCATCAGATATGGGGAAATTAAATAACTTGCCCAAGGTCAGAGCTGGTAAGTGATAGAGCTGGGATTTCAACAATCTCAGTCTTGTTTCAAAGCCCATTGTCTTCACCTTATTACACACTGCCTCCAAAAGAGGGAAAATCAGCTACTCTTCACAAAATAGCTGGCGACTCCTGCTCTAAGAAGTGACTGGGTACGCACACAGTGGACCTCCCTAATAAGAAGTAGCCCTGGTTTCCTTTGATCAGAAAGAATGCTTCAGAACTGTGCGGTGTTTGCAAGGCCCTGCTCCAGGAATCGCTTTCTTTCTGCTGAGATGTGAAACCGCAAACGAGTTGCTTGGGGTAATTAAAGATCCTTTGCACTATCTGAGTGTGTCAACAGCAAGTGTCCTGGGTAAATTTCAAGTAAGTAATTACACTCTGCCTACCCGAAGTGCCTTTCTAATTTCATTCCCCTAACATATCCATTGACTGTACCTTTTAGTGTGGCTGTGGGTAATTCTAAAGTAACCAAGACCCAAATGAGGATAAGAAAGTGGACATCCATCTGAAGAGTGTGTCAAGTTATTCTATACTGTTGGATAGAAGCCTACATATAAATGTGGGCACTTACTTTTCTCCTTACGTATCAGATTTCCAGGGGTGAATGCAAGCAACCAGAAATGAAAGTTGATTATCTCTTCTTTTCCTATTTCACCCTTACTGCTGTAGTGGGTAAATCAAATTTATTCATATTATAAGAACTTTGCACTGCTTGGAGAAAAAAAGGTCTATTGAAATATTACTTTTATAGCTACAGACAACCTAATACCCGTGATATTTTTAAAAGAACTCCCTTCTAGAAAATAGTGTCATCCTAAAATCTATCACACATGCTTTATTATAACAAGCCATGTTAAGCCCCAAAGGAAAAGAAATGTCTCAATAGCAAGTCATAATTTCCAGGATATTTTTCTCATAGGGCTTTATAGAGAGGATTTCCCTGCAGTAGATCACTTTAAAACTTACTGGCAAATCAGCTGGGTAAGTAAATAGTACAAGCTGAAAAACTACATGACATTCCATAAATTAATTTCCTGAGCAAAAACCCTCAAAGAATTTGCTTTTATAACTAATCCTTTTCATTCGAGAATATGGTATGTAATCAAGCAATTTATAAACTAATGGTCTGGCTGATAATTCTGTAATTGCTATGGAAGCAAATGAGCCATTGTTAATCCTATCTAAAAGCACTTGAGGTGGTTTTATAAGCGTTCTTCCACGCCCACCCAACAGACCCTCACAGCACGTGCACACTCACTACACACACTCTGTTACTTAGAAAAACTGCTTTGTAGCTGTGCCTTGGGATTCGGAATAATATAAATGCAGAAAAGTTGGCATAGGAATATGTCTGTTTTATTCCCATAAAGCCTGAATGTTTCTTATTTTTGATTTCATGAAAATGTTACATTTCTCAAACACTCCCAAGGTAAGCCATTAGGCAGGGTAATTAACTACCCAGAATTTTCTGTTGGTACCAGGTCAAGGGTAACGATTCTTCATATTGGTAGCTTTGAGGCCACTAATTTGTTTTTTCTTCTCGCTAGAGTGAGTACACACTTACCAGAGAGAACAGGAGAAGAGAAAGCACCCCTGTGGGGAATGGCCCCCCCACATCTGCCCTATCTCTCCATCTCCATCCTGTGGGATGTTAGGGACCCACACACGCACAACCGGCTGTCTCTCCAGTCACCGCGTCCTGGGCTCAAACTGCAAGATCGCCTATGTGGGATGGAGCCAGCCTAAACCCCATCATTTTTAAACTTAGTAAGAGGTCCAGAGACGCTACGGTCACATTACAAACTTGAGATCTTCAGGAGTAGGGGGTGGCAAGTGGGTAAGAGTATCTCTGCATTCAATCGTGGAGCCATTTCAGTCATCTGAGCTTTGATCTTCTGTGCTAGACCTGGAGCTTGGTCAAAATTAGACTCAAGTTCAAACGCAAAAGTCAGGCAAATAGTTCAAATTAGTCACATAGTTTAAGAGAGAGAGAAAGAGAGAGAGGGAAGGAGGGAGTGAGAGAAGAGAGAGAGAACTGTCTGAGAAGATGCCTGGTACCCTGAGCAGTCCTCAGTTTTCAGTCAGAGGAAATTAAATGCAAGAAGTCACAAGACTAGAAGTGAAGTAGAACCTACAGTGCATGCCAATATACTCCCAAGTTGGCTCTTGGATATACTGAAGCTGCCATAGGAACACACACACATACACACACACACACACACCCATCCAGTGATATTCTTATCTACAAAATATAAATTCTTGTGGCAAAGATTCAGTAATCCTCACAGTAACAGTCACCAGTATCAGTCTTGACTGTAACTTGACATGAGAGGACCTTGGTGTTTGCTGAACCACCCTCAGGGCTTTGCCTAGAGTCATCATTTCGTTCTCACGTTATCTTCCATCGACCCCCAATATTAACCCTGTATCTGTCCGCGTGACACCTGATAAAAGAAAGGCAGAGTCCCTTCTCCTTTATGAAATGGATTTTGCATTTTTATTATGTATCTCTGCAAATGAGGCAATGGCAACTTCACAAGGACTTCGAAGAGATTCGCTATGGGCTCAAGCATTCTGTTCACTGGTCAATCCTCAGCTGATCATTTCTCTGTAAAGGTTTTGATAGCTACATAGTCATTGCGAAAATATGCTCCAGGCCTTAAAGTAATCCATCTCATTAAAGCTTGACCTTTTACAAAAAACAAAACAAAACAAAACAAAAACCAAAGGCAAAAAAGCATTAGTAGCTACTTTACACACTTTACCCACGGAAAATTCACTTCTCTGTAAAAGAGCAATCCAGCAAAGAGACTGGATGATACAACAGGTTTATGCAGAGGAAAATCAATAATCATAAGATGATAATGATTACCCAGAGAGGTTACTAGAACGTTGAGTAAATTGTCCACAAATACCTTTAGATGGCCATATTATAGAGAGGAGAATGGAACTCCTATGACATCTCATGTTCCTACCTATGAAGCAGAAGCAATGACCGATCGAAAGCTTTCCCTAGAGGAGCATGCACCTGTTACTAACATTGCCTATCCCTGTGGAAGCAGCAGAGCAGGAGCCTCTTGGATTACTGCGCATTCTAAGAGCAAGCCAAGAAGGTCCACCACCACACCCACTTTGCCCAACATATCCTTCATGTATAATTTTCCTGAATTATCAAAACCACTATTTTATGATTATATTTGTTCTTCAGAGGATGTTGCTAATAACAAGAGACATTAAACATCCAGCTTAATGTCACACAAACAGTAAATGAACAAACGAGAATCTGACCCCAAGTCAGCTTACTCCAATCTCTCTCTGTGATGGCACTTCAGTAATTTCACGGAAAAAATAAAGTATGAGTTTATTTTTTTTAGAGAGATTTTTTCACCATAGGGCACATGCACTCACCAGAGACACAGAGAAAGAAAAAGTAAGACCCTCCCCCCAGGGGAGATGGCCACGCTGCAATCCCTCCTCCTCCCTTCTCCTCTTGGGATTTTGGGTACGAACACACATGTGCCCACTGTGAGTTTAAACCACCGGGTCTGGGACTGAAACCATGATCGACTACATGGAAGTCCAGCAACGTAACCATTGCGCCATCTGCTGATCCCAGTGTGAGTTTGATATTTAAAAAAAAAAAAAATTTTAATCCTTACATAATTTTTTCAGTAGGCACATTTCCATGAATGTTTTGAAGACCCCTGTCTTTTAATAGTTAGTTGCAACAGTTAACTTTTCCGACACCTCAGAGGAGCTAGACAGGGAAGAATAAGAAATATGGAAATGTTCTAGAATCTGCAGTGGAGTATGTGTCACCTTAAACACACACCTTGATTAAATGCTGTTTCATTATTAGCACGCTGTGGGAAAGTGTGCATAATACTAAGAAAACATTTTTATTATCATTTTTAAATTTTTGTCAGGGAGCCCGTGTGCTTACCAGAGACAGAGAGTGGAAGAAAAGGAAAGGGAGGAAGCACCCCCGACTGGACACTGTTAAGGTCCAGAAACAAGTTCCAAGGTCCAACACAAATTAAGGTCCAGAAATCTTCAAACTACTTCATATCCAGTATTTGGAAAACAAGAGAACTTATTCAAACCTTGTTTCATTAGCTTTTTGGACAAAGAAGAAATATAAAAAATTTATTCCCATGAACTCCCATTCCTGAAAAAGAGAAAATACTAAGAGAGTGAGAAGAATGTGGGATTTCCACTGGCACTTCAACATCTTCCATGAAAGAAAAATGGCATAGACCAAGCAAAGTTTTCATCTTCCACCCAGGAAATCTGGCTGACAAGTTTAAACAATCAATAGCAACACATTTTCATATTAGTCTATTCAGATTGTTTTAACAAAATACTAGAGATTAAGTGGACTGTAAACAACAAAAATTTATTTTTCACAGTTCTGGAGGCTAGGAAGTCCAAGATTCCTTAAACCAGAGGACTTGGTGTCTGGGGAGGACCTGATTTCTGGTTCTTGGGTGGCACCTTCTTGCTGTATGCTCACATGGTAGAAGGGACAAGGTAGCTCTCTGGGGACTTTTTTATAATGTAGTATTCCCATTCATGAGGATGAACCCACCCAGGTACATTTATCAAGCTATGGAGCCAGGACTCAAACCATAGATGGCCAAGTGGGATCCAGCCCTCTATGCACAGGACCCAACCTCTACACCATGGAGCCAGTCTTATGCATTTGTTCATTTTTTAAAAAAAAATTTTGTGTAAATTTTGTTAGGGAAGTATTTATTAGTTGTATTTTTATTGATTTCTCTGTCTTGTAGCTCTCCTGTCTCTACTCTTGCAGAATTCCTTTATACTGTGTTGGTTTAATGGCGTGATGTGCTTTGATTCTATTCTCATACCTTTTTGTAAGTATTTCCTTTGTGGATATCCTGAGGCTTACATAAAACATCTTACTGCGATAACAATCTATTTTAAGCTGATAATGACCAAAGTTCGATCACATAGAAAACCTCAACACTATTTTATCCCACCCCAGGTTACGTTATTGATGTCACAAATTGTAGCTTTTTATATTGTGTATACATTTTTTATAGTTTTATTTTTACACTTTGCAACTTCATGCTAGAATGAAAAGTTATTTACTTGCCATAGTTTCAGTGTTACAGCATTCTGCAATTGCTTATATATTTAGATTTATTCTTGGGGTTTGCATTTAAAATGCTATCATGTTATTTAATATCCTTTCACTCCATCCTAAGAAACTCCCTTCAGCATTTTGCTTAAGTTGAACCTAGTAGTGATGAACTATGTACACTTTTGTTTATCTGGTAAAGTATTTCTTCTTGATTCTGTATGTATAATATTGTGAGATATGATATTCTTGGTTGGCAGTATTTTTTCCCATCACTTTGAATATACTGGGTTGTCAGAAAAGTCATGATGCATTTTGGCATAGGAAAAATATGTCATGCCTTTTCTGACAACCCAGTATTATCCCACTCCCTTCTCACTGGTAAGGTTTCTGCTGAGAAATTCACTAACAGTCTTACAGAGATTGCTTTATGATTAATTACTTCTATCTTCAGATTTTCAGATTTCCTTTCTGTAGTTGACTTTTGACAATTTGACTATATGATGGATATTTTTGTGAATTTCTTCCAGTTACTTTTGGTTGAAAGCCATTGGGCTTCTTGAATCTCTATCCATTTCCTTCCCCACAGTAAGAATTAGGGGGCATGCATGCACATGTGCCCAGCATGACTTTCAAGCCTCTGAGTCTTGGACTCAAACCATGACCGGCCATGTGGGAGTCTAATGAAGTAACCATTATGTTACTGCTGGTCCAACCAGTAGCTTTTTCTATGCCATTAGGCATGATCATGTTTAGTTTTTCAGGGCTGACAGCCTTAGACACTTTCAAGGTTGTCCACAAACCCCTACTATCCATGTATGGCTACTGCTCTGTGGAAACACTTCTGAGAAAATTCATCTTTTAAAAAGAAAAAAAAATCATGATAGAGCACTTCTCAAATGAGAGAGGGAGGAAGGAGAGAGAAGCCCCTCTGCAGTACTCAGTCAGTGTGATCTCCTTCCAGCCCACCCGGATCCTGGGACACGCACATGTGCTTAGCATCTTTTCAGGCCATCCCCAAAAAGCAGACGAAACAGGAAAGTCAAAAAGGGGACAGTTGATATAGGCAATGGCCAGATGGCAGAATGCAAAGAAGCATTCTCAGGAGTAAAAATTTACATGACTGTAGTAGAAGAAAATCTGGATTAGCACCGAGTAATCAAATAAAGAGACCTTAGGACACACTGATCTGAGTTTTGAACTGAAAGGATCCACTTCACTAGAGGGAAGGTACTTGGTTCTTTGTAAAGTAAGAATGTTAGAATGATTTAAGCTTCTAGCAGAGCCAAATTATAAACTTCACATTAATTTTTGCGGTAATCTTTGGTGGTAGAAGTTGTTTATTCTGAAAAGAACAGTTTGGTTCTCCCTAGGTTAAGTCATTTTTCCAGAAAGAAATATTCAATCACACGATAAGTAAAAAATACCTTGAAATTAAAAAATTCCATGTTGTAAAAGAAAAATTTAAACCACGGATGCATGCCTATTTCCAAGTACAGTGTAGTATATTATTGAATGTTTCCCTCAATCCCAATCTTCAACAGAAAAGCTACAAGGAAACCAAATCACTCGTTGCCATCTGGCAGAACTTAATCTAATAGCCCGCTGGAAAGAGGGTACATCTTTCCTTTAAGGATATTACAACAATTTTCTTTTAGGCATTCTGCTCCTCCTTGCCAGCTGACAGAGCAGGTAAGATGATGTACTGCATTTAGATGGAGACACTACTGGATGGTCCCATGTGGGCTCTGCCCTGTGACCTGTGAACCAGGGAGAGGTGAGGACAGTTCCCCCATCTTTACCAAGGAATGCAGGATTAAGTGGTCTGCAACCATGATGATGAATCGATGTGTCTGACTGTTCCTATGCAGGAAGATACTACTGAGGCCCACACAAGCACTTAACACATGCCATGAAGCAGTTGGAAATGTAACGGAAAACATCCTGCTGATCACTGGCAACAACTCAGGGTCAAAGCATCCACCCATGACTCAGCATATCCTTGCCGATGCTGATTGTCTAGTGTGTCTTTGTCAGGAAGAACATGGAAATTTATTACTTTAGGGATTTTTTAAAGCAAAGATCTTGAATGCTTTTGCAGTGAAAAGTTATATTTTGTTTTCCTTCACCCTTAGGATCATAAGTGTTTGGGATAAAGAAGGTGATTAGTCTTGAGTGCTGGAAAGAATAGAGAAAGAAGCAATCCATAAAGAGAACAGTATGGCAGAAAGACGGATATGGTAACTTACTTAGATGACAGTAACCTCACATGTTGTCAAGGTTTAAACTCAGTTCATCTCTTTTTTTAGTAGTACTAGTGCTCTCCATTATACCAATACTCTTACTACTGAAATTACGATGACCACTACTTGCCATTTACTGAAAACTTGCAGTGTGCTATGCTTTACTCAATTCATTCCAAAAATATCTATCTAATCTCTGCTATATACGGGACACCATGGTACATCCTGAGCATACCCTGACCATATTTCCTTTTCCATGCTAAGCACTTTCAGAACTCATATGCCTTCACTTTGGGTCTGAAGATGTAGTCATGGGTGGTTATCCAATATTCCCTTTTAGCTAGTATTCTCACAGATAATAAAGATAGGACTGTGAAGTGAACCATTTATATATAGCAATGTATGACAAAGAAATGCCAAGCAATTAGGAAGGGACCCAGAAGGGTCTGCATGAGAGGAGCAGAAGTATTTCCTTCCTTTATTACCTCTTGAACAGAACCACAGGGATCATCTTTAATAAGGCCACACGTTTATCAAGTCAGTGTGTGCTGTGCTGAATACAGTACTATGTGATTAACTTAATTAAACTTCTTGTTCTGAGAGTACGGTAGAAAATGTGTGTCATGTCAGGTAGGAAATGAGAGTGAGACCTGGGTACCTTTCACCCATTTCCCTCACTGTGAACATCTTTCCAAACTATGCACAGGCTACATCTCACCCAGATGTGGACGTCAAAGCAGTCAAGATTTAGAACATTTCCATGACTACATGGAGCCCTCGGACTGCTGTTCTGTAACCACAACCTTTTTGTGACCCTGAGCATAATTCTCTGGAGAGGCCCATAGACACAGGTGTGATAGTTGTTGTTTGTTTTGTTTTTACTGTGAAGTAACAGTTCCAAGGTGTGGATGACCCCCAGTTTGCTTAATCTTTCACCTGCTGAAGAACATCTGTTCATGTCCAGCTTACGTTTATTAGAAAGAAACAGCAAATTCATGGATAGGCTTCTGCATGAATGTCAGTTTCACTTCTCTGAGATAATGCCTTGGAGTACTAAGTTGTGTGATAATTGTAGATTTCGATTAAAAAAAAAAAACTGACCATTTGTTTTCAGATCAACTGCACCATTTTATGTTGAATGTCCCAGTTTTTTCACATACTTTGCAGCATCTGGTATTATCACTATTTTTATTTTCCCATTCTCACATGGATGTAGCAAAAACTAAAATCACTGGAATTTCATTTTGCTTTTCAATCACTAGTGATGATTCATATCTTTTCATATGCTTATTTGCCATCCATATACCCTCTTTATTTTGCTTTTTGTGAATTTATTTGTTCTTTTTATGAGTAAGAGAGAAAGACAGCACCCCCAATGGTGTCCTGATGCAGTGACCTACTGCAGCCTCTGCCAGCTCAGGATCATGGGCATACGGTCACCCAGCCTGGGATCTCGGGCACATGGGCACCCAGCCCGGAATCTCAGGCACACGGATACCCAGCATGCTCAAGGAGGTTTCCAGACACAGACCAGAACCTTCCAAAGTTGGTGAGCCTAGTACGCATCACACTTTATTGCTTTCTGTCACTTCTCCTCTGTATATCCTTTTGAATGTAATACATCTCTTCATTGCTTTGCCCACTTGCTACATGGGTTCTTTGGGTATTTTTACTGTTGAGTTTTGAGAGTTCGTATACATTCCAGACACGAGCACTATGTTAGATATATGGTTTACAACTACTTCCTCCACGTTTGTAACTTATCATTCATCCACTTAGCAGGCTCTTCTGTAGGGCAAAAGTTTTTAATTTTGATGAAGTCCAATTTATCAGTTTTTCCTGTTGCAGATATGTTGGGATAATAATTCTAAGAACTTTTTGCTTTGCCTTAGATCTAAAATACTTTTATTTTAAAGAGTTTTAGAATTTAAAATTTTGAAGTTAAGACTTTAATTCACTCTGAGTTAATTCTTACATTATGTGTAAACCTTTGGTCAAGTTCATTTTTTGCCTAAAGATGTTCACTTGTTCTAATATCATTTTATGGAAAGACTTTTTTCCCCTATTGAATTGATTTTATACCATTGCAAGTCAATAGGGTATATCTGTGTGGATGCAATTCTAATTTTGCATTCTGTTTCATTGATCTGTGTGTCTGGTCCTCTACCAATACCACATAGCCTTGGTTACTATAGCTAAATACAATAAGTCAGGGAAGTCAAAAGAAATTCTTCCCATTTTATTATACTTTTAAAACTTTTTCTTAGCTATTGAAGTGCCTAAGCCTTTCTATATAAATTGGAGAATAATCTTATCCTTATCTATTAAAAAATCTTGCTGTGATTCTGACAAGAGTTGCACTGCCCATGTCTACAATGTGGGGGAATACTGACAACTTTGCTGTGTGACTCTCCCAGAGTCTCCTCATTTCCTATACATCTTTGATATTTCCTAAGTGTTTTGTAGTTTTTAGCAATAAGACCTGAAAATGTTTTGTTATTTTTAAACCTAAGTATTTGATTTTCAACTGATTATAATAGTATTACATTTTATGTTTTTATTTCCATGTGTTGATTATGATTTTGCATATACAGAAAATATAACTGATACCTTTATGTTTTCTTATAGTCTAAAAACTTGCAAATATTACTTATAAATTCCAGGAGGGTTTTTGAAAGATTTTGTAAGATTTTTCATGTAGACACTCATGTCTTCTGCAAATAGAGGCGGACACATCTCTCATTATAGCAACATCCCTTTTATTTACCTTTCTCACTTTCTTGTGTTTACTAGCTTTCTGTATTACGATATTGAATAAGAAGGTTAAGAGAGAATGTCTTTGCTGTAGGGGGAAACAGCCTCTGACTGCTGAGTTAGTGCTAGCTTTAGGGATTTTGTAGAAGTGCTTCAGCGAGCTGAGGAAGTTCCTCTCTATTTTCATTTTTCTGAAGATTTTATCTTGTACACACGTTAAGGTTTGTCAAATGCTTTTCAATATGAATGAATATGTTCATGTGACTTTTCTTCTCTAGGCTGTTACTATAGTTACTACATTGTTTGAATTTGCCATGTTGAGCCACCCATGAAGAAATAATAAAGCACTTTGGAGAAATAATAAAGCACTTGGTTACTTTATATATACATAAATATATATACAAAGATTTGTATATTGATAAATAATTACTAAAATTTTGTTACTGGGTTTGTACATGCATTCATAAACTATGACCACACACGTCTGTACACACTGGTCAGTAATTATCTTTTTAACAGTATATTTCTGGTTGGACATCAGTCCTGTTTAATATTCACTGGAATTCGCCAGTAAAATTATGTGAACCACTGGATTTATTTTATATGAGTTTTTTTAGTTATAATTTCAATTTTCTTAATAAATATTTATTCAAATGATCTATTTCATTTTTGGTAAATTATGAATGCTTATATTTTTCTTTTAAAAATTTTTTAGAATCATTTCCATTTTATTTATTATTATTATTTTTTTTATTTGACCAGATAGAGACAGGCAGAAAGAGAAAGAGAGGGAAAGTGAAAAAGCAAGCTACCAGGTGTTGGACTTGAACTGCAGTTGGGCATGTGGGAGTCTCGTAGCTTAATCACCATGCACTTGCTGGCCCCTACCATCTGTTTCTCAGGGAACTGGTCCACTTTATCAAAGTTGCCAAATTTTGTTGTGTAAAATTTTTCAGAGTATTTCCTTATTTTTATTATGTCTACAAGTTTGGCATTATAATCCTTACTTTATAACTGACACTATTAATTTGTCCTCTCTTTTTTATTTTTTTGATCTGAGAGCCTTGTCCATTTTATTACTATTTTCTAAGTTTTTGTTTTCTTAATTTTCTGTACTTTTAAAAAATTTTGCTATATAGTGTATGTACTCACTGGAGAGAGACAGAGACAAAGAGAAAAAGAGAAAGCACCCCCAAGGGGAATGGCCACACCACAATCCCTCCTCCTCTAGTTTTTGGGGATTTGGGGCATGCACACGCATGGTTCTGAATGGTTTTCAAGCCACCAGGACTCAAATAGCACCACCAGTCATATGGGATCCGGCCACCTTAACCACATCCACCTAGCTGGCTATGTTTTTTCTGTTTTTAATTTCATTAATCTCTGTTCTTTAGTATTTTTTCCCCACATGCTTTGGGTTTATTTGTTCTCCTTTTTCTCAGGTTTTGAGGTGGATCCTAGGTTATTAATTTAACATTGTGTACTTTTCTAAGATATGCACTTAGTGTGTTCTGCCTTTCCTTCTAAGCACTGCTTTAACCCTGACTCAGTAATTCCAATATGTTGGTTTTTTTCTCTTTTATGCGGCTCACTATGTATTTTTATTTCCCTTTAGAATCTCTCATTGACCCATGTATTATTTAGAAATGCACTGCTTTGCTTCCCAGTATTTGGAGATTGCCCTATTTCATTCTGTCATGAAATTCTAGTTTCATAAGCTTGTAGGCTGTGGTTTTTGCTAAGTTTGGGAAATAACCATTTTTTTCAAAAGTAACTTTTTAGCCCACCTTTTTTCTACTCTCCTACGTCGCAGACTTAAATTTTCGTAAACAGTCCCACTGTGTGTAAGGCTGTTTCTTTTGCTGATTTTGCTTCTAGTCTATTCGGCTTCTATCAGTCAAGTTTGGTCATTTCTATCAGTCTATCTTCACTTCTATTGATTTATTCTTCTGTTCCCGCAATTTTGCTATCTAGTACATGTACTGAATTTTTATTTTATATTTTGGCTATTACATTCGCAAGTTCTAAAACTTTGATTCTTCCTTCTATCTTTTATTTCTTCTAAGTCTTCACATATTTTCATTTATTTCAAGCGTGTCCATAATTGCTCATTGACACGTTTTATCTGATGGCTTATCAGGCCCACCCTTAGCAGTGTGCACTGGGTCCTGCTGCTCAGAAGGGCGAGGTCACAGAGGAGGCCGGTGATCAGGCCACCCTGCAGCCAGGCGAGGTGGCAAAGCCCGCCCCCTACCCCGTTCCCACTCAGGCCCCAGACAGACAGAAGTCCTCCTCAGGTAACTGTAACCTCCCGATGTCGATGTCTGTTCACTGCCTTTCTTATTCATTTTGAGAACATCCGAGTCTGTCGGTCTGCTTTTTAATGACAAGTGCTTGTCAACCGGACCTTTCAGTAGTACTTTCTAACACTCCGAACTCATCTGGGTCTGTGTTTCCCAGGACTCCTCTGACACAGGGAAAGGGAGCACCGCCTTCCTACATGTAGGGGAGAGGGAATCCCCATGCGTGATCTCTGACTCCGCTGAGGCCCACGGAGAGGGCTAGGCAGGTGTGCCGGGCAGAGGTGAGGGTTGGGGCTCTCCATGTGGACTCTGCTCACACTAGCTGGAGTGGCAGGTGCAGGGGGCTGTCCTGGCAGAGCTGAGGGGCCTGCCGACGGCAACTCCCACTAGGCCTTCCCGTATTCCAGTCCATAGAGAGGAGCGACCTGACCACGCATCTGAACCCCAGGCTTCCCACTAACTCTGCCTGGAGCACCTCGCTGCTGCGAAGTGTGGACAGACTTGCCAGGCGCCCAGTCAGCCTCTGATGTGGCTCAGCAAAGGCTTTGGGGCGTCACGGCCGCCCGGTGAGAATGGAAGCCTAGCTTCTCCACCAGGGTAGCTGGGGCAGTGGGCTGAGGACGCAGTTGTATGGCACAGCTTTTGACTGGGTTAGGGAGCGTACTAACAGCTTCCTGTCTTGCCAGCCTGTCCATCCCAGCTTTTTATTAGATAAAAGGAGCTTTAACTGGTGATGTTGTGTTTTTATTTCTGCATTGCTAACTTCTCCAGTACCTAGTCTGGAATGTACAAGGAGGAAAAAGAATAAAAAATTTCTGAAGAACTGCCATGTTATCCCTTCTGCTGTCTCCTCTGCACCTTCCAGCTTTATTATTCCTTTTTAACGGGGCTTTTGTCTGTGCTCTTGTTCTGTTGTTTGGGCTTTGCTTAGGTGACTTACTTATTCCAGGAGAGAGAGAGACAGACACCATCCCCGGAAGAGTCTTGATGCTGAACTCCCCAGGAGCCTTTGTTCAGGTAACATGTGACCAGGTCTCGGGACCCGAACTGACAACCTTCCCTCACAGAGCACTGAGCTTCACCACCGTGCAACAGTCTGGCTCCTTCTCTGTGTTTTCTCAAAAGTTTTCATCAACATTTAAAAAGAATAGAAATAAAATAGAATTTCTGTTCTATTTTTCTGATAGTGGAAGATGGCCGTAAGTTTCTATTTTATTTCTTCGACTTACTCTACAAATACTTATTTTCTACTAAATGCTAGTGATAGAAAGTGACTAAGATATAGCTATGGTTCCTATTCTCAAGTTAATTAGAGTCTAATAAAGAAACTAGATGTTGAAAAAAGATACAAAATTGCGGTCAGCAGGTGGCATAGTGGTTAAGGTACTGGACTCCCACGTGGTCGACTGCAATTCAAGTCCCAGACCTAGTGGCTTATTTTCTCAGTCCCTCTCTCTTTTACATCTCTCCAGTCAAACCAAATAATAAATAAATAATTATCTAAAAAATGCAAATTTATGAGTTAATTATAGTTGAGCTAAGTTGTACCATTCAAAGTAGCACATGAGCCTATGTAAGGGGACCTAGCTTGGTTTTAAATGACACTTTATACAAGGTCTTATACACATGTAAATACGAAATAATACTATAAAACATAAAAATAATGTATATTTTTCATCCAATTGGAGTACAGCTCACGTACGCATCTTCTGAAGTCAACAAATCTGAGGTACATAAAGCAGTTACTCAGGGCCCAATGAACTTGTGATTCGATGGCTGAAAACCACATGCGTGGGAACCAGCAGTTAGCGTAATGGCTATGTCGCTGGACTCCCACGTAGTCGACCGCGGTTCATGTCCCGGACCCGGTGGCTTAAAACTCACGCCAGGCGCGTGTGCATGCGTGCCCAAGATCCCGAGAGGAGAATGGAGGAGAAGGGATTGCGGCGTGACCATCCCCCCTGGGGGGTGATTTCTCGCTTTCTGTCTCTATGTCTCTCTCTGTCTGTCTGGCGAGCGCACGCGCCCTGCAGTGAAAATCTCTCCAAAAAAAAAAAAAAAAACACATGCGTGAAGGCTGAATCACAAACTTGGAGGCTGATACCACTGCTGGGTGGTGTGCATTTGCGCTTTCAAGGTTATTACAGGGAGTGATGACTCTTTCTCTCGGCTTCTCTCTTATTGCCACAACTAGGACGGAATTCCAGCTTGCACGCTGCAGAGTGGGGTTCTGAGGGTACTGTCGTGCCTGGGGGACTCTTACGGTCACAGCACTCTCATTGCGGGATGCTCAGCTGCCTCCCGGGCTTCGGAGAGGCCTGACTTTATTGCCCACCATCCACCAAAGAACACGCTGACATTTTTAACTTGATGGACTGCTGAGAAGCCCCAGCAGGATACAGACCGACCCATCAGAAGGGAACTGAGCAGTCCATTGATGTGGAGAGCTAATTAGGTGATGATGGGGAGTGGGGCACTGATTGAATGCACAGAACTCTTCTGGGGCTCACTCTGCAGGTCGAAGTGAGGCTGAGCTGTGCTGTGCCCTCCCCAAGGCACAGCCTCAACCTCCTCTGCAGAGACCTGCCCCTCGCCCCAAAGGAAATCTGAAGACAGGCAAGGACTACCCTGTCACAGATCTGGCAGGGCTCTTCAGTTTGCCCTGACCAGATGTTGTGAATCCACCTTGCAGGTCCTCTACCAAACACATTGCCCCCGACGATGCCTTCTCTCAAGCCTTTGAGTTTGAGTACTTTAAAAATAACAGGTGGCATGGTGGTTAAGGTGCAGGAAGCCCCCACATGGTCAACCATGGTTTGAGTCCCAGACATGGTGGCTTGGTTTCTCACTCCCCCCGTCCCCGGTGTGTGTGAGTGTCTATCTCTGGTCAAATTAAAAACAAATGAATGAATGAATGAATAAAATTAAATAAAAATAATTTAAATAAAACAGCCACCGGGCCAGGCCTAAGTCTATGTACCGGAGCATACATGGACGTGTAGTACATGTGTGTTTATTTCCATTTTATTTATATGGTTTGTTTAGATTCCTTAAGAAGAGATCAGTTCTACGAAGCTGTGAGAAAGGCTCTTAAACAACTCGAACCTGGGCTTGAATTCCGCTGAGAAACCGATAGATTGTACTAGAAAGATTTCATAAGATGGTGCGCTACCATCGGGTTTCTTAAAGAACTCACTAGAGTAAATCTATCCTTTTCCTCCCAGGATGCGTCATTTCTCTGGCTGCCCTGATCTTCACAAGCCTCAGATCTTCTCCCGGCTCAGCACCTGCTCCGTCTGCCCCGGAAGGCTCTCTGCTGGCCGCCACAACATACGCAGACATCTGGGGTTTACTCGCGCCCCCGGGACATGAGGTCCCCGCTCTGAGTGCCAAACACTGCCTTAGATTTGCGGAATGGCTGGCCCTACCTCTCCTCTCAGGGCTCATCTTTCTGACCAAATCAACCTTGGGTCTCTAGCTCAGACTTGCCATTTTCGCACAGCTAATCAGAATACCTCCAGGAAAGAGAAGTAACTTCTTCTGAATACAATTTATGTGCCAGATAAGACGTTAAATGATATATTTTATAGACATTACTTTGTTCAATTCTCCGAACCTTCTTTTCCAGATATGACCATATTCAGTTTTCAAAATGCATCATAGAAACCCGGAGAAATCAATAGCCGTGTGTCCAGAAAACACGTGAACCAGGACTGCGATCTGTTTCAAAGCGCTTTGTGATTTATCCGTACGCCAGTATTTCTTACAATCAGACGATGAACTAATTCCTTCGGATGGAGAGAAATTACGGTGGACACCACTGGTGGTTTAAATTATGATCTTCACAGTGCTAATACTTAGTAAATGCAGAAGGTGTCGCTTTCATACTTATGTTAATGGAAGCCACATTATGTCAAATCAAAAGTAATGGCACCATCCATAACGCCCCTTGTCCTCTCATTCTCCATGTAAAGATAGACCATCAGCAACTCCTGTAGGCCCAATCATAAAAACACACCCAGCACGCAAGCTCTCTTACAGCTGCACTGTGCCCACCCTGGCTCGGGTCACTGCCGCCCACCTAGGGCAGCCCCCCACTTGTCTTCCTGCCTCAGTTCTTGACACCTTTAAGCCTGTTCTAGGCAGATCGGTCAGAAGAACCCTGGTTAAACCCAGACCCGATCACACTCCCATGCTGCAACCTGTCCAACGGCCCCCACCAGACTTGGACAGAAACCCAAGCCTTTCAGTGGCTCCCAGAGCCCCACACAGTCCGGGGTAAGGTTTCACCTCTCTAATATCACTCCGCCTTACTCTTCTACTGAGATCTCTACACCACATGGGCGTGATTCCTCCGGCCTTTGCTGCGCTGAGTCATCGTCTCACTCACCGCCATTACCCCTTCTACTTCTCTTATGAACAGCGAGATTGTTCTCGATCTGGGAGCCGATAGTAAAGTGGGGCACCTCGAGCTACGATGTGAGAGGAGAAAACGCTTCTACTGTGGCACAGTTACCACCACACTCACTCCGACCGAAGTGCGGACAACTGGAACAGAAACGACAGAAACTGTCCCCGACACGTGGATTCACCATGTGAAGATGGCCTCAAGAGCCGGGGTGGTTTGGTGAGCCCATACCTCGTGAGCGAGACTCATTTCCATCTACGATGCCTCCGCATTTGAAGTATTCCGAAACTTCTGTCTTACCTTGCCAGGTGGTCCTGGGTCATCCATCCCTTCTGGAGTTGCCTGTAGACAAGAAAGCACACAAGGGCATTAGAAAGACATGACAAGACTCAACGAGGAGGTTGTTACACAGGTGACCCAGGGCACGTTTACATGGTGTTAAGATCATCCACAGGAAAATGCAAAGTGCATGCAGTGTCCTATAAAGGAAGATGCGACCTACAGACTCGCGGGATCCAGGAACCAGTTTCAAAGGTTCTTTATTCCACAAAGAGTTTGCGAGGCAGTATGAGAAATGACATATAAAAGATATCACAGTGAATTCAATCGAGAGACATTTAATTTGTGAGAAAGGAGAGCTTGAGAAGTGGCAGGTATGCTAGGGCCAATCTAGCAAAGTGGGAACTGAAGAGGAAGTTAACTCAGGGAGACAGAATTGCATGAGCAAAGAATTAGAGACCCAGTCTAGAGACCCGGCCATGGTGGGACACAGGTCGTGCTACCACTGAGGAAACTGGTGGCCACATGGGAGGCCTGGGTTCAATTCCTAGGCCAACCTGAGTACCATGGGGTGTGCACCAGGTGAGCCCCTGTCTAAACAAGCAAAAAGCCCCTCTCTCTCTTTCTTACCCTATCTTTGTCTGTTTCTGTTTCTCTCTCTCTCCAAAGAGGAAAAAATAAATAAAAGAAGCCCTAAATTTACCAAGAAATGTTTTTAAAATCCTCAGTTTGCTGGAAAATAGGGCACAAGAAGAAGATGCCAACTAGCAGGAAGGAACAGCCGGGTTTTAGCTCTGTTAGCAACAGCGAGGGCCAGTAAGGACGCAGAGTCTTCAGCCAGAACCTGCTCTGAGCGCTTCACACTTAGGTTTAATCCGACCCACGAAATATGGGTACTCTTCGAAACGGGTATGTCCATATTTTCCCCTTTAAGGTGAGAAAGGTACATGCCTTTTCCAATGTCACGTGGTAGGTAGGTCCCATGGCTAGATTCCGGAGTCCTTATTTAACCCCGATGTCCTGAACTTCTCGGTGGCTAACCAGCACAGATCACGAATCAGAAGCCCCAGAATACGGCCAACGATTGACCACTAGCATGGCAGAGATAGGACAAAAACTCTCAGGAGCAGAAGCAACACTTTGACACTAAAATCTCCTAAAGGTTAATAAAACGGCTCCCAGACCCGGCTTTCTCGTGAGGAGAGACGAGAAAAGGGTTTCTAACGGTCTCTGCGTGTTCACGAATCACGGTCCAGGAGTGCATTCTCTGGCTCTCTCCACCCTTCTCCGGACAGCCGCCTCCTGGCAGCATTTCTCCCTGTTCAAGCCCATAACTCGCCCCGCTCACTCCTCTCTGCTTTCCTTTTCAGTGACTATGTATTTCAGTAGCTTGGGCCCCATGAATCTGTTGTGAGAAATTGTTGGCCTTCAGGAATCTCACAAATGCTAAATCTGATCTGGGCAAACTTGGAAAACTGATGTGAAGATCCTCCTTTCCCGTGTTTGCCACCCTCAGGAGCAGACAAAATGCAGCTGGAAATATTTCCAAGAAATGCAAGTCAAGCAGGAGAGGCAATGCGATTTTATTTTTCTCTTTAGTAAATCACTTGCATTTCTTTCCTCTGCCAACTAGATGCTGAATGGAAGATCCTCCAGGCATAAATTAAAATTCGTTTTAATAAATATGGGTGGACATTCTTTGTTCTCCCCCACACATTTGCTTTACTAAAATATGCATTCTGATTAAAGCCCGATTTAGGTGATATGCAAAATACAAAGGCGCTTCATATAACCTTATTATAATGGCAGGATATCGTTAAAAATACCCAGCCACTTAACGTCCAGTTTAAACTCTGCTAAATCAATTTAGAATATAACACAAAAATATTTTTCCTTTTAAAGAGGCTGTTCCATAATTTAAAAAAATAGAGTAGAATATTTGTCTGCTTCTCTTTTCACGTGTTTGGAAATAATAATGGTAGAATTTATGCATTTATGCTGATAATTCTAGAGTCTCAAGATAATTATAAATTATGGTGAGTATTCTGTTTTACAAAAGCACACATTTTAATGGTTGCTTTATTGGAATATTTATTTGAAGAGTTTTAGTTATTGAAAGGTTAATAAACACCATTCATCAACAGCATCTGCAATCAAAGCAATACTGGATCAATACTGTGTTCGCGTGTGCATTTGGTGGATAAGCATGGGAGACGAGACGGTCAACGAGCACTGTCAGTAACTCCGCATCTGGTGCACCGGGTACGAGAAAATGTGCCATTCCATGCAGAAGGGGTCACGCTACGATAGTCAACCCTTTATTTAACACAGTCATTGGGCCCAGCCGTAGGCCACTCTTCTGTGCTGGAGAGAACGAAAGAGCTGATGCAGCAAGGTCGGCCTGGACCTCGCGAACTCTTACTTGGCATAGAAAGAGGGGTACGAGGGTCCTGAATAATTATGCAGATTAATAAACTCCAACCAGGGCCTCAGCAGAACCTGGTAGAACAGACCTGGTAGAACTGACAATCCGACTGCGGTGTACGAGTGGTGAGAAGAGTGCTCAGAAACCCAGACAAGACCAAAGACCTGCTTCACTGAGTGTCGGCCAATGACCCTGGGACCACATCACCTCCTCGGGTCCACAGAACATGAAGTTATTACAGAGACTGAGCTCTAAGCCCTCCTCCATGTTGACCACTCAGATTGACTTCCGTGGCTGAGAAAAAGGACCCTCTCCAAAGAGAACAGATCACCTTCACACACAATGGCACCATGACCTCAATTGAGTGCTCAGTTATGGGGCTGGCAGGTGGCGTGAAGATGGACACGCTGGACTCCCACATGGCCAACTGCAGTTTGAGTCTCAGACCTAGTGGCTTGCTTTCTTGCTTTCCTTCTCTCTCCTCTCCTCCTCTCTCTCTCTCTCTCTCTCTCTGTTGCTTTATCTCTGTCCCTTTCTGGTCGAATTGAAAAATAGTAATAATAAATAAAATAAAACAATTATTTAAAAGAATGCACAAAGTGATGTGCTCCATTTGAGTTGAAGACGACCCTACTCTCGTTTGACTTTATTTCCCTCACAAGACTGCATTAAAATAAAAACAAAGTGGCATTTTAGGAGACACACATAAATCCACAGAGAATTAGGAGACAAAAGTATCTCCTGTTCCAAGCCGCAAAATATGTGGCTTAGCAAACCACAAAAGCATTTGAGAAGGCCGATAAGAAACCGGACTTACAGAAACACGCACAGAAGACTCAGAAGTTGTCCTGACCTGGTGCCTCTGCGGTGGTGGGATAGTTAGGGCTTACAGCTGGAGTCCTGGCACGACGCCCGTGTGAGACATTGTTTGACATCCTCTCTTTCAGATCTTATTCTCCACTTTCAGTAACGTCTGATGCTCTGTGAAGCTGACCCACAGGGAGGGTTCCTGGTTTGTGCACAAAGACCTCCCTGATGAGCCAGGCGTGCATGAACCTGTGTGGGGTGGACAAAGCCTGCCGTGGATTTTGACACTGGGACACTGTTGGTGGTCCTGTCTTTGTCACTCTTGCTCATGGGAAAAAAATGTTTTAAAATCTCAAATCTTAAAAAATATGTAAAATTGTGGCTCAACTCCAAAGAATTATTGTTTTCCTTTAAACTTTTATATCTGGTTTCAGTTTTAATGTCTTAACAAAAATATGCTCTATAAAATTTTCAAATTTTAGAACGTTAGCCAAACATACGAAGTTTTACAAAATGTGCTGCCATTTAGAAACACATGGTTCTTCTGTAGGGTACAAATGCACGTCTATTATTTCAAGTTTATTAGGTAAGTTGTTACTTTTTAATCAACCACAGGCAAATGATGATACTACAAATAAATCTCTTTTTATCTATTGGCATTTATAAATACTCTGCTGGTATTTATTATGTAAAGTTTATAACTATTACGAATCCAGTATACACTGCATTTATCAATAAAAAATTACTAATCCAAAAACACCTCTTTCATTTAAATTAAAACTGGTTTCTATATTACATTATCTTCTTAAAATTTAAACAATAAAAATGGTATAGTCTAGGGACCAGCAGTTAGCATAATGGCTATGTTGCTGGACTCCCACGTAGTCGACCATGGTTCACGTCCCAGACCCGGTGGCTTAAAACTCACACCAGGTGCGTGTGCGTGCGTGCCCAAGATCCCGAGAGATGAATGGAGGAGAAGGGATTGCGGCATGGCCATCCCCCCTGGGGGATGATTTCTCGCTTTCTGTCTCTCGGTCTCTCTCTGTCTGTCTGGTGAGTGCACGCGCCCTATAGTGAAAAACTCTCCAAAAAAAAAAAAAAGGTATAGTCTAACAAGCCCTAAAATCTCATGTGTGTGTATCTGAGTATTTGTATCCAAACATCAGTGTCCACTTACTTTCCCTGGGTTCTTTCACTACAGCAAAAACTACACCGTCTGAGAGCAAACGGAGGAGCACTGATTTATATGCAGTTGGTGACACGACTAAACGGCACCAATATTCGTCTAAATTCTGTATCTTAGTTTAGATACCAAAATAAATAAATAAATAAATAACGGAGCAACTCTTGCCCTTCCTGGAACTCGTCCGATTGAGTTCCAGGTCTTTAGAACGTCAGGGCTTTCTTCTGGGTCACTAATTCTTCAGAGAGAAAAACTAAGACGAAAAGAAAACATGATTCTTAGAAATGTGTGACATGTATACACATACACTTATGTGTCTGTACATGGGTATATTATGCACGCATAAACCTCATGTTTATGTGCGTGCGCACGCGTGTGTCTGTGTGCATGAAGGAGACTGAAACTCATTCTTCATTCGTGCAAAGGCAGCTCTGGGCTTAGTTCTCAGGCTCTCCAGCCAACGTGGGTCATCTATTTTTACTTGCATCCAATTTTTACCATCATTATGGGAGGGATTAGATGGAGTTCACCACACGGATGAACTTTCTTGCATTTTGCTTAAATGCACGTTTTCTGATTTTCTTGTCAACCTTTCTGCAGACCTGTCTCTAAACCAGGCTGTGCTAACATATACATTAAGATATTAATAGACCTTTCTTATTGTCATAAATATTATTCCCACAATAACTTATCGCCCTTAACGAGGACCAAACAAATCAAGTGTACCAAATCGTGATTATTCAGGACACTCAGGAAGAAGGCCAAAATTTGGTATCTCTATTTTTTGTGTGTTTCTTTTCTCCTAGTTGTCTCTATACTCTGCTGGGATCTCTCTCTCTCTCTCTCTCTCTCTTTAACAAAGATTTTTGCTATATGGTACACGCATTCACCAGAAAGATAGAAAACAAGAAATCGCCCCCAAGGAGTGGCCACACTGAAACCCCTTCTCCTCCGTTCTCCTCTCAGGATCTTGAGCACGCATGCGCAGGCTCCCAGCATGATTTAAGCCACGTGGGAGTCCAGCAACATAAACATCATGCCATCTGCTGGTCCTGATGAGATCTCGAGTCTTTAACAGAGGAAAGTTCTTTGCCTTTCTCTTTCCATGTGGTGAAGATGACACAATTTTGCTCAAAAGAAATAGAATTATAAGACAGAAAATTAATTACCAATACCATGAATTAAAACTTTCAGACTGAGGGACCAGGAGATGGCCTAATAGTTACGTTGCTAGACTCCCACACAGTCGACTCGACTCCCCATAGTGGACCGCAGTCTGAGTCCCAGACCCTGTGGCTTGCTATTCACGCCAGGCACATGTGCATGCGTGTCCAAGATCCCAAGAAGAGAAGGGAGGAGAAGGGATAGCAATGTGGCCATCCTCCCTGGGGGAAGAGGTGATTTCTCACTTTCTGTCTCTCCATCTTTGTCCTTTTGGCAAACAAATGTGCCCTATAGCCAAAAACTCTCTCCAAAAAAGAGAGAAAGCTTTCAGATTGGGTCAGTCCATTGGCCCAGTGGTTAAGGGAGCTGGGTCCCACATGGCCAACTGCACAACTCAAATACCAGACCCAGGGAGCTGAGAGCATATCGGTGTGGGTGGGTGTGCATGCCTGCATGCCCCCAGTCCTGACATGGTGCAGAGGCAACTGTGGTTTGATCACGCCCTGCTGGGTGCAGGTCCCCCATCACTCTCTCTCTGTCTCTCCAATGAGCACACACACTCTCTGGCAGAACTTCTTAAAATTCAGCTAACTCTATTAGCTATAAACCATACATACATTTTCAAATAGTCTTTTCTCGATTAGACTTGACATATTCTGTTATTCCTAATGACCACAGAAGGCAGCTAAGTCTGATCTGGCATGCTGCAGGCGAGAACCCTGATTACTCAGGGCTGAATCACAGGGACTGGACCCTTCATAGCATCAGTCCGTATACAACTCCTCTGGTCTGACAACTAACGTGGCTCTTCCATTCCCTTAGGGCTGCACGAGGTACTCTCAGTCGCTCTCTTCATTCCGTAAACACTGACTGACACCTGGAGGGGCTGAGTACACTCCAGCCCTTGAGAGGAAAACCAGCCAGCCTCCGGCCTTCACAGAGCTGACATCCACCCAGCCCACCCATGAACAAACAAGCCAGCGGTGCGTGCTGTGGAGACCAGGACAGCTGGGAAGGGACAGGTCGGCATAGGTGTGGCATTCAGCGGGCTCCTCTGGGAAAGCATGGTGGAGAAAGGACCGTTTAAGCAGGAACATGAAGAGTAGAAAAGCTCATTTGAACATCAGGGAAGAACATTTCAGGCCAAAGGAGAATAAAAGTTAATATTTAGAGAGAAATGATACATTTTCTGAACTAAGTTGCCGTCAATTTTCAAGTTCTGTACAACTAAAAGTTTAATTTGACGAACACCTACTGTATGGTTTCTGCAGAGCCACTCCGATTCAGTACGGCGCCCTGAGCTTCGCTGTGGTCTCCAGACCTGTCTCCCCCACAGGTATGCTTTCCAGCTCTCCCTACCAGCGGGGCACTTCTAATCGCCACTTCACTGAAATCAGCTCTCAGGGGAACCATGTGGCGGGTTGACTTGCACTGAAGGTGCACAAATGCGTAACACTTACAGTTAGCTGCCTGGCCCTGGAGTATTAGAATTGTAAAAGTAAACTGAGCTCCAAGTGAGTGAATCAGTCCAAAAGAGTGGCACGTAAGATTTTCCAAGGGCGATAAGTCATAGAAAAGTTTCAGACGTCAGAAGCCTTTGGTCTCTTACTAAATCGCCCACCGTTTGGCACATCATGGAACTTCCAGTGCCTACAGTGTTCTACTTATAAGGTGTGGGACCAGCAGATGGAGTAATGGTTATGTTGCTGCACACCCACAAGGTCAACCACAGTTAGAGTCCTGGACTCGGTGGCTTGAAACTCACACTAGGCGTGTGTGCGTGCATACCCAAAATCCCAAGATGAGAATGGAGAAGAAGAGACTGTGGTGTGGCCATCCCCTCAGGGGGTGATTATTCGCTTTCTGTCTCCCAGGTGAGCACATGCGCCCATACTATAGCAAAAATCTTAAAAAAAAAAAAAAAATCAAGGTGTATGTGAAGTAGCTCTGAGTTACCCACAGCTACAATGCAACGTATTCACCTCAATTTCTTCTCTGTGAGATTCTATAGGAGACATTAAAAAAAAAAAAAAGAAAGAAAACAAAGGAAGAACATTTTACTCTGCTATGTCAGATGGGATTTCTAACTCAATGCCTTCTAGTTCTTAAGTACTCATTAAATTATAACTCTAATTTCAAATGAGGCAACCCTGCAAGTAGGATAGGGTGGCTAAAAAGTCCCATGGTGCTTTGGTATTAAAAGTACAATCAGTGAATACTTGGAAACATCTGATGGGACCCACGTTGTATTCCACATATATTTTCCCAGTCAACCAATTGCCTCTAAATTTGCTGTTTATAATTTACCCAGTCTTAATTAGCAGAATACTCCCCACGTCAAATCCTGCTACAGGCAGAACATAAAGCAGAATGTAAAAAACAAAGTGTTTCTGGTTGCTAAAAGCGAGCTATACATATTCATGGTGAAAACAGAAAATCATTTGCCAAACTGTGGATGGTAAATACAAATTAACCCTGGAACAAAAAGTATAATATTTGCATTTTCAAGGCTTAGATCTCTCTGGGATTAATTAGGTGATCAGTAGGAATTAAGAGTTATCACGAACAAAACTTGGCCTTAGATTAGAAGTGAGTGTGTGTGTGTGTGTGTGTGGGGGGGGTGACATTATTATTTTCTCTTTCATCAGAATTATATGGTCTAGCCCTCAAAGAGCAATGTATAGACTAATTGATTAAATCTCTCCATAGAAATATTTTGTAAACTCTAAAGGCTACAGAACTATGATAGCATTTTATTGTTTTTGTTTTTGTTCAACCAATAACAAAGACCTATACCAGTGGCCTGGAAGACTCTCAGGGGGCATCCTCCCTGTGCATCCTCGCTGGACCCGCCTGGCTCAGTTGCCCACGGTCTCCTTCCTGCTGGAGTGCACCGACCTCTCCACTGCTCTCTCTGGCTCTAGATTTGCTTCAGCCTGGTCCTTTCCCACGGTGCTGCCAGAGCACTCGCATCGACTCAGATCATTTGTCAAGTTCCGCCAAGACTTCTGGATACACTTCAACATTCTCAGCTTGCCATACATTTTCCTGGTCCTGCCCGCCTCTCCGGACTCATCTCCTGGCACTCGGTCTGTCCTCAATGCTCCACCGAGCATCAGCTCTGCGCCAGGCGTAATTCCTGCCACTACACGTTTTCTTCTCTGTCTCGTCTGGCTTTATTAAATCACCCAGACCCCCCCCCCCCCCGCCCCACGTATGCTGGGGCTTGAAAGGCTTCTGTGCCTTTTTCACACGGTTCTTCCCTACAAGGAACATTCCTTTTCCATCGGCATCTTGCTAAATGCCTCGGCTTAGGACCCAGCAAGGACATGAAATCCTGCTGGAAGCCCTCTCTGCCGGTTAGTGTCCCTTCCACGGGGTCCCTGCTGCACAGACTGTCATGGCACATACCCCATGCACCATGGCTGTCGGCTCTCTCTCTCTCCTCCCTCAGAATCCCTGCCCCTTGGGACCAGCAGTTCACGTAATGGCCATGCTGCTGGACTCCCATGTAGTCAACCGCGGTTCAAGTCCCAGACCTGGTGGCTTAAACTCACGCTGGGCATGTGTGCATGCATGCCCAAAATCCTGAGAGGAGAAGGGAGGAGAAGGGATTGTGGCGTGGCCATCCCCCCTGGGGGGTGATTTCTCGCTTTCTGTCTCTCTGTCTTTCTGGCCAGTGGACGTGCCCTATAGCAAAAACTTCTAAAAAAAAAAAAAAGAAAAGAAAAGAAAAAAAGAATCCCTGCCCTTTGACAGGAGAGACGGTATGTGCTGTACCTGCTTGGAGAGCACCTGGCATAACCCGACACACTGCACATGAGACAAATATGCACCGAATGAGTGGATGTCAGAATGCTAGACATCTAAGACAGCAAAAATAAGTCACCTGTGACATCCAGACCCACAAATTTTGTTATTATTAAAATATTCCAGGTAAAGGTAGATTTATGTTTTTTAATACACATATATATTACTTATATCCAGTAAGACAGCCTTGGGAATTTATTCCAAAATTTAATCTATCATGTCATTAGGAATCCTTTCAGTTATAATTTACTTAAAAGGAAAAAAAAAAAACTATCTTTGAGATCACAAGCTTAAAAAAATAACATCTTAATGCCTCAGGATTTACCCACTCAGATAAAAGTTGCCAACTTTTCTGAAAATACCCAAGAAACACAGGGTGAGGTCCTGGGGTTAGGCCAGCATGTGCCAGAGAAGAACCCGTCAGAGCAAGGTTTGGGGAGAAGACAAGCCAGCGAGCAGGTGGGGACAGGAACAAGCCAGACCATAGGGACAGTCCCAACGACAGTCAGCAAACTGGCCCGTGACCGAAGCCCGCTGATCGCTGGCTGGTCGGTTTTGTTTTCTTTTATGGCCATGATCTAAAACTATTTTTTATGATTTTTAAATGGTTACATTTTAAATGGTTATCAAGGACCTATGTAGCATCCATACTTTCGCCTCTTTATAAACCCTGACACATTTAAGATCTGGCTCTTTATAACGACATCTTAGAGTCCTGGTCTACTCAAAGAGACAAAGAATTTGAGCACGGAATAGGAGCAGCACAGACAGAATACAGCAGAAGCTGGAGACATTTCCAGGGAGGCCCAAGGAGCTCACACATACACATCCCAGGAGCACCTGAAGCCAACATGATGAGCGAAGGGTTCTTCACGGATATTTAGGAAAAGAGAAAAGGTCTCCTTTTAACCCATTAATGAACTGTCTGGCTCTAGGGGAAAGTCTTACTTTAGAAGCTCACCCATATCTAGAGGGTGTATAAGGATATTTTATGGGAAAATGGTGGTATGAAATAGAAGAGGAAAGATACTTCCAGTTCAAAAACCAAAAAAGGCAAAGAAATTTCTAATCTTGAATATCCTTTTTGTCTAATTTTTTAACTTATTTTATAATTTATATTTCATCATTGTATGTTTCATAGCATAGAATATGAACTCTCAAAGCATAAATGCATTCATGTCCTGCACGTCAAATACACCTTCTTGTATATAAAAGAAAGTGGGGGATTTACTGGATGGTTGGAAAAGTCATGACGTGTTTTTGCATAGAAAGACATAGAAAAAGACATCACGACTTTTCCAAAAATTAGTAGTTTTGGCAGAGTTCTCTTCTAAAATATACTCTTATGAAGAATGACTATTTGGTGGCCCATATGATGGAAGAGTGTCGTTCACTCTGAATTCAGATAGAACTGTCAAAGTTCACCCTGATCTTATCTACCCTTCTCTCCACTGAGGCTATATGCTCACTTAATTTAATTTAGCCTTCAGATTTATTGGCAATGATAACAGGGTTTACCCATGTGATCAAGTGTACAAAATGACGCTGGACCAGGAGTCAAAAATTACTTTCATAAGTAGCTTGAAAGTCGCTGTGCTCTGTAAACGTGAAAGGCGTGTCTTGACTACAGAGGCGTGCAGAGCCCGGAGACGAGGAAACACGGGTTCCGTGGCTGTAACACGGTCTTCTTGCTCTTCAGAGAGTGGAGGCACATGTAATGGCACACACAACGGAGGCGATTATGGGTGAAGTCCTAGGCGGAAGACATGGGGGGTATCTGCAGTAGTAGACTTCGGTCTAGAGGCCATTGCTGTCATCCACAGGTACACGCAGCTCTGAGAAAATACTCTTTGACCTTGATTCTCCTTATTTAACTGCCTCTCTTCCACATCTCTGTGTTCAAAACAAAGCTGAGAGCAGACCTCCAGGAGCGACCAGTGGCAAAGCTGCATCTGATTCATAACATAATCATTGGTGACGTGAGAGCCTATGGCATGCTAGGCTCTGTGAAAGCATTTCTTTGTTAACAACTCAGGAGATGAGAGCCTCGGGTCTTCTGTTAAGGAAACCGAAGCTCGGAGACAGCAGGTAACACAACTGTGCTGCACGGGGTCAGGCTGGGACACTGCTCTCCATACGCCCTTCGCCTTCCTGCGTCCAGGTTAGCTTGGTCAGCAGTGGTGGTCACGGGATGTGCCAGTGAAAGCAAGTATCCTGGCCCATTAGCCGTTAGCCACAAGGACTGGGCCCTCATGACTTCACTCCTGCAGGGCCCACAGCTTGCTCCTGTTACGCTGGCAAGCACATCTCAACGTACGAACGTTGGCGGGACACACGTGTTCAGACCACGGCGTAAAGTGACAGTTATTTCTCTCGGCAGATGGCTGCAGGTAGACAGAGCAGTGGACCAGAGTGGCTTGCCCCTGCTCTCTCGCACTCTGTGTCCATCACCTCCTATGGTGGTGCTCTGCTGGCCGAGAGCAACCCACAGGCACCACCAGACAACGGCTACACGCCAGAGGCTGACTCCGCACAGAGGCCACAGCTCTCCATAGTCCCCTCAAGCTTCCTCTCTGTGTTCCCAACTAAACAACTAGATGTACTTGGCTTTTCTATGTCCATGAATGTTCTGTCTAGCTGGTCCAGTGCTCAGGAAGGGTGGGTAGAGCTCTTTCTCTGACTCCAGCCTTCCCTTCTAGACCTTCACTCACCCAATGCTCCCCACGCTGACTTTTGAAATATTCCACCACTACCATAATGGTCACTGGCTTTGCTCGCCCATCGGAGCACTGACAGACACATGCAACAGAGACCACAGCGAGTGAGTGACTCTGGGATAGCCACGGTCAATGCCCACTCCCATTTTTAATGTTTCACTGCTTTGAGCCATTTTTATATTTAAAATGGCATTGGGACCAGCAGATGGAAAACGGTTACGTTGCTGGACTCCCTCATAGTCAACCGCCGTACCCGGTGGCTTGAAGCTCGTGCCTTGCATGTGCATGCGTGCCCAAGATCCCAGAAGGAGAATGGCGGAGAACAGAGTGCAGAGTGGTCATCCCCCGGGGGGGGGGTGACTGATCACATTCTCTCTCTCCAGCAAGCACACATACCCTATAGCAAAAATCTCTCTAAAATAAGTAAGTAATAACATGGCATTATTTAGAGAAAGAAGAGAAAAAAGGGCCATAGGGACGCTCCAGCTGCTTGGCTTGAGCCCATCCGGAACCCTACGCAGCCTGCTATGGGGGAGGAGGGCCTCCCTGGCTGCGTGGACACTGGCATGCGTGAAGTGGACACAGATCGATAACAACACTGAATGCCAGGATTAAATTAAATGCCAACTGAAAAGCTAAACATGCAGATTCAACTATTGTACGCATGAGCAGGCTGAAGTACAAATCGACCAACTATGTGACAGCTATCTTCAAGGTCTCCGTTTATGTATTTATTACGTCCGACACTCATTGTATAAAACTAGATCACTGAGGAAAAGCTCAGAACGGTACAAAGAGCTGAGTCTTTGAAATGAACTTAAGGAAAGCGCAAATCAAGAACTTTGCAAAGCCGATAAATCACCAAATCACTGCCTTCACTTTTCAACGTCTCTTTCCAGTTCGGTTTTGGTTTTGGTTTTTTGAGGACTTATTTCTTAAGGTGCAGCACAGTGCCATGGGCTTACCAGCACCCACACTGCATAAGTCAAAGTTTTCTTTTCTCTCTCTCCCTCCTGAGCTGTGGTCATGGGCAGTCTCACCCATCTCTAACTGGACCAATGATAACGCGGATCTTTCCAGGGTATACACTCTTATCTCCCACAGTCCTGCACATAGAAATGACCAACTCTCCTTTCATTGGCTATGCCAACATGATCTGTTTTCAAAAGCCATCCTCATCAATCCACGAGACTTATTTTAGCCTGATGTATAATCGATTTGTTTTTCTTTAGAACTGTAGGTCCCAGTAAAGAACACCATGGACAGTTTGGTACATCCAGAATAACCAGTGGGGAGGGCTTCAAATGCTCACAACAGACTGTTACAGGCAAAGGTGGCCCACCTGTTTACCTCCTTGGTTTGTTCATGCGACACTGTATATGTGCTTCTGAAGATCATTCTGTACCCTACAAGACTGTGCAATGGTTATGTGTAAGTCGCAAGTTACAGTATTTTTTAAAATAGCAGTGGTTACTTAAACACAACAGCAACTCCAAAACCTCATGCTCTGTGTGACTCGGTATCACTGTGGAAGAAACCAGATGAAGCAAGCCTAGCGCCAGCCCTGAGAGGATGACAGAGAATGTCCCACGCACAGGTCACACGACACCAGGCACGAGGAACTAAGGAAGTGCAGGCAGAGCGTCGCCAGCCTTCCCAGGTGTAGGGCCTGTGCTGCGTGGCCCACATGGGGACAGGTGCTCCCTCGGCACTCACGGAGGTCAGAACACGTGAGAGCACAGAGAACGAGGTCATTACGTAACTGGGCAGAGACGTGGCTGTTTTCAAGAAGTTAAATCTGGAGGCCAGCCGATGGTGTGATGATTATGTTCCTGGACTCTCACGTAGTGGAACGTGGTTCTAGTTCTGCACCTGGCGTCTTGAAACACACCACGTGCGTGTGCGTGCGTGCCCAAAATCCCGAGAGGAGAATAGAGGAAAAGGGATTGCAATGTGGCCATCCCCTCTGGGGCAGTGATTTCTCAAAAATAAGTAAATAAATAAATAAGAAGGTAGCACACACTGAATGTTCTAGGTGTGTCATGCCTTTTAACCACCCCAACGATTTCAGGAGGCCATGGCACCTTCATCTTGCCAATGAGTAAACAGTTCTACAGCGGCTGAATACACAATCATCAGTGTGCAAGGGCCAAAGAGTCCACTTAAACCAAGGCCTTTGAGTCCTGAACCCACATCCTAATCTTCACTTCTGCTGGAAACAGCTGTATTCACCACGGTCTCGTATTCTCTTAGACTCTGCACTACGTCAAAACCAGATTATTTCTGGAACACTGCACAAAACAAGAAATCTGCTATCAATTTTTTCTGGGGCCAGTTCTTATTTTTGTTGAGTCAAATGAGATAAAGCTGCGTATCACTGTTTCTTTTCATTAGGCGCTTGGGAAGGGCCTTTTCAGCTATCACAATAATGTTAACATGATCTCAACCACTCTTATTAAGACAAGTGTTTTGAATTAAAAATTAACATCTTTGAAATGTTAGAATGGTATACATTAACTCCAAGTCAGGTTTCTAAATAGGAAAAATATGAAATAGCATGATCTAATGGCCGAGGAAAAGGAACACCTTCTCCCATCTCCCATTCCTAACTTCTCCGTCAGGAAAAAATATTTCCTGTGCTTTTGTTAAAATCAAAAGGCAGGGTTAGAAGGCCAAGTGGATATATAATGTAGTCGACAATAAGTTTCGTCATACATTCAAGTCATATATTTTTAAAAGGGGACTTGATAGCCTCGTAAGTCAGAGAGGAAGTGCCTCGCCATGGCTCTCATGTCTCCCCCTCGCCGCGGACACTGGTGACTACTGAACGTCTCTTCTGTCTTGTTTTTAGGTAATGTCAGTGTCTGACTTAAAGAGTACGCAGTAGACGTTCACATCCACGAAGGACACACCCAGAAATTAAAAAATAAATAAATAACGGTTGACGCATGAGACACGGAAGTCCCTGGATGTCAGAGGTGGCTGCTCTGTCCTCCATACTGAGCCCTAGTGGCCCCGAAACCAGCAAAGGTAGCCAGCCGCCTAGCTGCTCGGAACACGCTTCAGAACGAGCGGAGGCTTGCACTTGCTTCTGACGCTTGTCTCTGTTCTCACGGTTTAACCACACTGCTTTTCGTCGGTTTTATTTAGTCAGCTATTGAACAAAACACAAGACTGAACAAAACCTTCAGGGTCACAAGAATGAAAAATGATCTGTTGGTGATAACATGATATTATCTTTAACTGGACAATGTGCAGTGTGTGTGCCGGGAAAATCATTTTGCGTATGCTGTAATAATATACAGTGTTTCAAAGTATAAAAAGAAAATGGAATTAAAAGACATTGACTTCCAAACTAGTAAATACTCACACCCATTTATCGCATCAATAACATTCAGTGAAATTGGGACCAGCAGATGGCATAATGGTTACATCACTGGGCTCCCACATGGCTGACCGAAGTGCAAGTCCTGGACCCAGCAGCCTGAAACATGCCAGACACACGTGTGTGTGTGTTCCCAAAATCATAAGAGGAGAGTGGAGAAAAAGGGACTGTGGTGTGGACAACCCTCCTGGGGAGGGTGAGTTCTCGCTTTCTGTCTCTGTGTTTCCAGTGGGTTCACATTCCCTATAGCAAAAATTTATCTTAAAAAGTCAGTGAAATTATCTGAATTACTCATATTTAAAAGTCTGTGTATGTAAACTTGAGCAAGTATATAACCTAATTATCAGAGAAACTCTGTTCCCTTTGGTTTTTGTTAAGATCGAGGACAAACTTCAGCAAACCTTTTCCATGAAGGGCCTGAGAGTGAACATTTAAGGCCACAGCCTGTCCCCCCAGCACGGCTGACATCTCGTGTGACGTGATTATGTGTTAAGAGGAGCTGTATTGCTCAGTGTGATATGTACCCACATCCCAGCCTGTTCCCATAACACTCCAGTGTATCCACCTCAGCCCGTTCCAACAACCAAGTGTGTCTCCAGACTTTGCTGAATATCCTCTGAAACCCAAAAGCAGACTGAGCCCTGGCTGAGTCACAGATAACACGGGCCTGCTGCTGCTGTGGACAGTCACCAACAGCGTGTAAACGAAGGGGCCAGCCTTGTTCAGCAGAAGCTGACTGACAGACACCTAAATTTTAATACTACACAATTTTCATGTGCTGTCAATTAGTATTCTTTGTTCTGTTTTCCAGCCTTTAAAACTTTCAAAGTCCTACTTAGCTTACCGTGTGACCGAAATGGCAATAGGCCGTGGTCTGCCAGTCTGTAACCAAGGGCATAAAGCGCTAATTTTGTCATTTTGGTCTGCGATAACAAATGCCTCTTTACTTGGCGAATTCTGTGAAGGAGGCATGTAAAGGGAAAGGTTGTGGCAGTGTGGAGGAGCACGGTCTGTGGAGAAGGCTGCAGAGAGACGGTACCAAACTGCCCCAACAGGTCATCAGGGGTCCGCCGGTGTAGTGTCCCTGTCAGGGGCGGCGTATATGTTGACTATATCAGAACACCAATAATGTATCAACTGATATGTATGTGTATGTATTCCTATATTTCTATATGCATGTGTTGTTTTCTTTCCATTTTTCAGCTCAGTTATTGTATCTTACCATTTCTTATGTATATTTATCATTGAACATCTTCATAGCATACAATATGGTTTTTCAAAGCATACATGCAGTGCATGACAATCAAAGATACTACTATATCCATCATTTTCAAAAGAAACCTTTACATTCCTGCATTGGTTAAATGCTTTTTCATGATCCCCTCCCTCTCACCAGCTACTATCCCCCTCCTCTCATTCCGTCTCTGGTATCTACACTGGCCCTCCCTACAATTCTATCTTTGGTTCTTTCAGTTGCTGCCATGCAGTGCAGATATTCTGAGTATACTGAGTGGGGAAATACAATGTTTTGCCTCTCATCGTCTGGTTTGCTTTGCTTAGCACTAGATCCTCTATGTTCATCCATGTTTTATCAAATGACAGGGTCTCCATGTTACTTAAGGCTGAGTCGTAGTCCAAAGTGTACATGGGCCACATTTTCAATCAAGTCATTAGTTCTCACGCACTTAGGTTGATTCCATGTGTTAGCAGTTGTGAATAACGCTGCACTAAACATGGATGTGCAAATGTCTTTCCAACTGTTTTTCCTTTTTTTTTTTTTTGAGAGGTTTTTGCCATAGGGCATGTGCGCTCACCAGACAGAGAGAGACAGAGAGACAGAAAGTGAGAAATCATCTCCCAGGGGGGATGGCCACACCGCAATCCCTTCTCTATTCTTCTCTCGGGATCTTGGGCATGCATGCACACGCGCCCGGCGTGACTTTTAAGCCACCGGGTCTGGGACACAAACTGCGGTCAACTACATGGGAGTCCAGCGACATAGCCATTACACTAACTGTTGGTCCCTTTCTAACTATTTTTCTAGCCTTTGAGTAAACATTCTGGAGTGGGATTACTGAGTCATATGGAAGTTCTATAAAATATTTGTTGGTTTTTGCAAAAGAGCAACACTCAAGGATAGGAGAGTCTTCTTTCAATCCACCTTTCTCTATATTTTTGGTCGGTTGGTTGTTGGTCATAATTGTTTGTCTTGATTCTAGGGTTCACATGAATAATAACAGGCATTTTAGAGAGTCTTGAGATAAATTCCTTCTGGTCTGGGGACATTATAACAAAAGCAATCATAATCACAGCAAGTTTATAAACCAATTCATTCATCAGAAAAAGCTGAGTCAGCAAATACTGACAGGTGTTCATGTGGAAAACAATTTGAACATTTTTTTCCTCAAGTGTTCCTGCAGAAGGCCTTTGAGTATTAGAAGGAACAACTGCATATATGTGATCCTTGAATCCCTGAGATAAAACAGTACATTCAGTTTTAGAAAAACGATATTTCCCCTGCACTTCTGTGAGTTTCACCCCACTTACTCAGTTCCTGCCATGTTCAGACTAGCGGTCTCTGTAACACATACTGATACAGAGAACCCTATATCATAACTATTTCCCATGTAACTTTAATCCTCAGTTTAGACCTCAACTATTCACGGTGACTAACGCCAGATGAGCCAGACAGTTGTACGTTGTTTTCAAGAAAAGTATCAGTGTCACTTGTGGGAATCTGTAGCAACCGCTGAAATGGACAAAATTAGGGGTTAAGCTACCCGGTGGCCCAACCATTTCCTTGTGAGTATCCAGTCTTAGGGTTACTTATCTGAGTTCCTCACTAAATACACCCTTACACTGCTACTCTAAGAGATGAAGGTTCAGTGGAATCCAGGGAGTGACTGTGCTCGATGAGGGTAATTTCCAAATGACTACAACGTGCCCCTTGATATACATAGATATAAATACAGATTCACACACATGAGCACAGACAGACATGTACATATTTGGAGATGTGTATGTGTATCTGCACGCAGACACGTATTTTCCGATGCTGTGCGTGCCTGTTATGAGTTTTCTCTCTTTTGTATTATAGTAGGTAACCAGTGTTTTTCTTTTTAAAAACTATTTTTTCTATTTTTTAATTTTATTTTATACATTCAGTCACTATACATCACTATATCTTATAAAATAAATTTGCACAAGGTAGATACCTTCCCACCAGTCCAGTTGAAGGTATCATACTCATTATTATCAGTAGACAACCCTCCATTTCCGTGTCCTTTAAATGTCTTGCCTATTTTAATTTATTATTATTTTTTAAGTTTGCTATAGGTTTTGTGTGCCCTCCAGAAAGAGAGAGAGCAAGCCAACAGATCTGGGACTCCAATTGCAGTCAGCCATGTGGAAGTCCAGTACCTTAACCACTTCACCACCTCCTGGCCCCATTAATGTTTTTCTTTTACCGCATCATCACATAATTTTTTTTTTAAATTTATTCCAGGGGAGCTAAAGGGACAGAGACACAGTGCTCCTGATGTGGTCCCAATGCTGCGATCCACTTCCAGCCTCATCAGTGGGCACAAGATGTGCGCTCACCAGACAGAGAGAGACAGAGAGACAGAAAGTGAGAAATCATCTCCCAGGGGGGATGGCCACACCGCAATCCCTTCTCTATTCTTCTCTCGGGATCTTGGGCATGCATGCACACGCGCCCGGCGTGACTTTTAAGCCACCGGGTCTGGGACACAAACTGCGGTCAACTACATGGGAGTCCAGCGACATAGCCATTACACTAACTGTTGGTCCCTTTCTAACTATTTTTCTAGCCTTTGAGTAAACATTCTGGAGTGGGATTACTGAGTCATATGGAAGTTCTATAAAATATTTGTTGGTTTTTGCAAAAGAGCAACACTCAAGGATAGGAGAGTCTTCTTTCAATCCACCTTTCTCTATATTTTTGGTCGGTTGGTTGTTGGTCATAATTGTTTGTCTTGATTCTAGGGTTCACATGAATAATAACAGGCATTTTAGAGAGTCTTGAGATAAATTCCTTCTGGTCTGGGGACATTATAACAAAAGCAATCATAATCACAGCAAGTTTATAAACCAATTCATTCATCAGAAAAAGCTGAGTCAGCAAATACTGACAGGTGTTCATGTGGAAAACAATTTGAACATTTTTTTCCTCAAGTGTTCCTGCAGAAGGCCTTTGAGTATTAGAAGGAACAACTGCATATATGTGATCCTTGAATCCCTGAGATAAAACAGTACATTCAGTTTTAGAAAAACGATATTTCCCCTGCACTTCTGTGAGTTTCACCCCACTTACTCAGTTCCTGCCATGTTCAGACTAGCGGTCTCTGTAACACATACTGATACAGAGAACCCTATATCATAACTATTTCCCATGTAACTTTAATCCTCAGTTTAGACCTCAACTATTCACGGTGACTAACGCCAGATGAGCCAGACAGTTGTACGTTGTTTTCAAGAAAAGTATCAGTGTCACTTGTGGGAATCTGTAGCAACCGCTGAAATGGACAAAATTAGGGGTTAAGCTACCCGGTGGCCCAACCATTTCCTTGTGAGTATCCAGTCTTAGGGTTACTTATCTGAGTTCCTCACTAAATACACCCTTACACTGCTACTCTAAGAGATGAAGGTTCAGTGGAATCCAGGGAGTGACTGTGCTCGATGAGGGTAATTTCCAAATGACTACAACGTGCCCCTTGATATACATAGATATAAATACAGATTCACACACATGAGCACAGACAGACATGTACATATTTGGAGATGTGTATGTGTATCTGCACGCAGACACGTATTTTCCGATGCTGTGCGTGCCTGTTATGAGTTTTCTCTCTTTTGTATTATAGTAGGTAACCAGTGTTTTTCTTTTTAAAAACTATTTTTTCTATTTTTTAATTTTATTTTATACATTCAGTCACTATACATCACTATATCTTATAAAATAAATTTGCACAAGGTAGATACCTTCCCACCAGTCCAGTTGAAGGTATCATACTCATTATTATCAGTAGACAACCCTCCATTTCCGTGTCCTTTAAATGTCTTGCCTATTTTAATTTATTATTATTTTTTAAGTTTGCTATAGGTTTTGTGTGCCCTCCAGAAAGAGAGAGAGCAAGCCAACAGATCTGGGACTCCAATTGCAGTCAGCCATGTGGAAGTCCAGTACCTTAACCACTTCACCACCTCCTGGCCCCATTAATGTTTTTCTTTTACCGCATCATCACATAATTTTTTTTTTTAATTTATTCCAGGGGAGCTAAAGGGACAGAGACACAGTGCTCCTGATGTGGTCCCAATGCTGCGATCCACTTCCAGCCTCATCAGTGGGCACAAGCACGTCCAATGTACTCAAGTAACCCACTGTAAGTGGTAACCTGTCTACATGAGCCTGCCCACGAAGGGTGGGTTTTACCGCTGCACCACTCCTTGGTTTCCTGTTAATGCTGTTGAGAGAAACAATAATGACTGCAAACAATATTCCTGCAACCACTACTACGCTTTGCATGGTGCTTAAGTATTTAATTAGCATTTGTAGTATCTCAACCGAAGTCCTTGGTATTTCTAAAAATACAATAATTGGTAAAGTGATTTTTCAGAAACAATTGTGGTGTATGGATTTTGTTCTAGAAGAATTCATTTTGCAGAGAAGTCTTGCCAGAATATATTTATTTTTATTATCAGAAAGCTAGGGCAAGATTTAGACCACCAAGAGATAGTCAACAGGCCAAATGACTTTAGTTTATTTCACAAAATACTATGCAGAAATTGTCGGCTCTTCCCCACTCTGGCTCCTGTGTCTCCACTTTAGGGGAGGGTATATCTACTTGAACTATTCAAAAATAATTAGTTAATTAAATCTGAAGAGAGAAGACAGCTCCTCTGTGGCATAGCCTTCGAAACGAAGACGATCTTGGCTTTGCTGCAGTGGTGCCGCAGATGGGCACCACTACATGGTGTTGGGGGACTTATGGGAGGTCCAGGTTTGTGTTCCAAGTCTGCCTGCACACCCTCCGGGGAATGGCCATGCTGCAATCCCTTCTCCTCCATTCTTCTCATTTTTGAGCACACACATGTGCCTAGCATGTTTCTCAAGGTGCCTAGTCTAGGACTCAAACTACAGTTGGCCATGTGGGATACCCGTGTATTAATTGTTCTACAATTATTGCATAATTTTATTTTAAAGAAAATGTATGAAATCAGGTAAATCTACTGCAGAAAAGAAAATGTGCTGTTTACTTTTAAGATCACTCATTACTAAATACAAAAGGTATTACAAAACACAAAAGAGCATAATTCTGAGAAGGTCTACAAATGAACAAGAATTCCAACTTCTCCTTTCCAGATGCAAAGATCTCAGAAGAAAGAGATGAGCTGAGGGAAAATATTTTTCAGCCATCAGTATATAGGTGGTGGCCTAGTCCCATGGCCTAGTAGTTAAGGAAACTGGATCCCACATGGCAGACCACAGTTTGAATCCTGCTTCTGGAGGCTTGAAAAACACACCAGATGCATGTATGTGCATGCTCAAGATCCCACCAAGCTGGAGAAATGGAAGAGAAGGGATTACGGAGTGATCATGCTTCATTGCGGAGTGCTTTATCCCTCTTTCTTTCCCCATCTCTCTCTGATGAATACACATACCCTCTAGCAACTGAAAAAAAAAAATGTACACATATAGATAAGTGAAACCCTAAGAATGGATGTGGTCACCTTCAGAGAGCATGGAGTGAGAAGAGTGTCTAGGCAGCCTTTATGCACGGGTCACAAAAGAAAGGTCATGAAGGAGATTGAGAAGACGCAACCAGCTAAGTAGGAATCAGACAAAACGGTAGTGTCCAATGTCTTATAGAAGCAGAGGAAAGAAACAGGTACTAGAGTGAAAGTTGTGGACACGGTAAAATATCACAGCAGGATGAGTCTAAAACATCTCCATTAGATTTAGGAATCAGGATATAGCTGATGATCTTAGTGATCAACCAAAAAGAGGGGAAAGAGAATGGGTCACAGTGAGATAAGGATGGCCTGGAGGTAAAACAGTAGTGATGATGTGTAAGAGTGCAAAGATAATTGCAGGTGAAAGAAATCCAATTTGAATTAGTTTAGAAAGGAAGGGTAGATTTATTGGCTCAGGTAACCAAATCTGAGTGATGACTGACAGATGGAACCTGAAACTCAAATACCATCAAGACTTTGTGTCTCTAGTTTCTTTATTTTTTTAAATTATTATTTCATTTTATTTTACTTGTCAGCTTTTAAGTTAACTTTTTTTTTAAGTTAACTTTTTATTTCAAAGGAATTCTAGGTTTATAGAAGAGTTACAAAAATAATATTGAGAATTCCCATGTATCTTTCACATAGTTTCCTCTAACATTGGCTAACACTGGTATGGTGTCATTAACTAAATGCTAGACTTTAGATTGTGCCAGTTTTACCACTAATGTCCTTAAAAAAAAAAAAAGGAATTATTTTATTTAACTTTATATTTATTTATTTATTTATTTAAATTTTGGACCAGTGTGTGTGTGCGTGTTTGTGTATGTGTGTGTGTGTGTGTGTGTGTGTGTGAGAGAGAGAGAGAGAGAGAGAGAAAGTGAGAAGTCAAGTAGCTAGGTCTGGGACTAAAACCATGGTTGACCATGTGAGAGTCCAGCACCCTTAACCTCCATGCCACCTGCTGGCCCCACTAATAACCTTTTTTAAAAAAGTAATTATTTATTTTATTTATTTATCGTTTAATTTGCTGTAGGGCACGTGCACTCACCAGAAAGAGACAGAGAGTGAGAGTGAGAGAGGGAAAGTAAGAAAGCAAGCCACCAGGTCTGGGACTCCAATTGCAGTCAGCCATGTGGAAGTCCAGTACCTTAACCACTTCACCACCTCCTGGCCCCATTAATGTTTTTCTTTTACCGCATCATCACATAATTTTTTTTTTTAATTTATTCCAGGGGAGCTAAAGGGACAGAGACACAGTGCTCCTGATGTGGTCCCAATGCTGCGATCCACTTCCAGCCTCATCAGTGGGCACAAGCACGTCCAATGTACTCAAGTAACCCACTGTAAGTGGTAACCTGTCTACATGAGCCTGCCCACGAAGGGTGGGTTTTACCGCTGCACCACTCCTTGGTTTCCTGTTAATGCTGTTGAGAGAAACAATAATGACTGCAAACAATATTCCTGCAACCACTACTACGCTTTGCATGGTGCTTAAGTATTTAATTAGCATTTGTAGTATCTCAACCGAAGTCCTTGGTATTTCTAAAAATACAATAATTGGTAAAGTGATTTTTCAGAAACAATTGTGGTGTATGGATTTTGTTCTAGAAGAATTCATTTTGCAGAGAAGTCTTGCCAGAATATATTTATTTTTATTATCAGAAAGCTAGGGCAAGATTTAGACCACCAAGAGATAGTCAACAGGCCAAATGACTTTAGTTTATTTCACAAAATACTATGCAGAAATTGTCGGCTCTTCCCCACTCTGGCTCCTGTGTCTCCACTTTAGGGGAGGGTATATCTACTTGAACTATTCAAAAATAATTAGTTAATTAAATCTGAAGAGAGAAGACAGCTCCTCTGTGGCATAGCCTTCGAAACGAAGACGATCTTGGCTTTGCTGCAGTGGTGCCGCAGATGGGCACCACTACATGGTGTTGGGGGACTTATGGGAGGTCCAGGGTTGTGTTCCAAGTCTGGCTGCACACCCTCCGGGGAATGGCCATGCTGCAATCCCTTCTCCTCCATTCTTCTCATTTTTGAGCACACACATGTGCCTAGCATGTTTCTCAAGGTGCCTAGTCTAGGACTCAAACTACAGTTGGCCATGTGGGATACCCGTGTATTAATTGTTCTACAATTATTGCATAATTTTATTTTAAAGAAAATGTATGAAATCAGGTAAATCTACTGCAGAAAAGAAAATGTGCTGTTTACTTTTAAGATCACTCATTACTAAATACAAAAGGTATTACAAAACACAAAAGAGCATAATTCTGAGAAGGTCTACAAATGAACAAGAATTCCAACTTCTCCTTTCCAGATGCAAAGATTAGAATCTGTCAGGAACCTGGACACACTACACTGGGGACAGTATTCATTTTCAAGTCTCACCAAGTAGCAAACAGACCTGACCCCTCACCCAGTCTGCCCTTTCTGCAGGCTTCTTCACATCCATTTGCAACAAGTCTAACAACCTCTCGGGACAAACACCCGTCTCCTTCCCTTTCCTCAGGCCGCACTCCCAACTGTTACTTACTTTCTAAACGCATCCCAAGTCAGACCGTCTCTACCACTGGGCCAGGCTACTGCCTCGCTCCCTGAGCCCGCTGTGATTTCTCACCTGCTTCCTACAGATCGCACCAACCAGAGGCCAAAGTGACCCCTTGAACACCTTCTGCAGAACCCCTCCCCGCCAGACTCGGAACAACAGAACAAATGCTCGGGGTCTGAACGGCCCTCTCCGGTCTGTCCTTGTTAACGCCCTAACCTCATCCCCACTGGTCTCTGCTCTGCTCACACCACACCCTGAGCACACCAGACCCACTTCGTTCTGAGGCCATGGAACGTGCTGCTTCCTCAACCTAGATCATTTCCTAACGTCCTCCTTTTTCATTCAGCTCGGAACTGGGACTAAATCTGTCCAACCACAGATTCGCTGGAAAAGCTGGGGAGCCGGGTGGTGCCGGATCTCTCTGCCGTGCACTCTCCCTCTGTTATGGGTGGCTGGAATTCTCTCTCTTGGGAACAGATCAGTCTCTCCCAGCCTTCTTTTTGCCACCAATTGGAAAACAAAATGAAAGGTTATTCATGTGTTTTCTCTGAGAGACAAGGAGGCACTCTGGACGGATCTTCGAGCTGCCATCCTCCTTCCAGTCCTGCACCCAGGCAGGATCCCGGCTGGGCTTAGCAGGCGGAGGCAGACCCGGAACTTGAACCCAGAGCTTCCCAGCAGAACCCCTACTGCCCACACCCCTGTGGCTGAGCGCCCCCTGAAAAAGTGCTCTTGATGTTAACCTAAGGCTCGGCATCTCATTTCCAGAGTATAATTTTCCAAGGAGGTCCTGGCATATCCCTTTACATAAAACAATCCACGCTGGTCTGGTTTTCTTAAACCCCTGAGCCTAATTTTTGTAGTCTTTTTGTCTTAGTTTTTAATCTTCTAGATTATGGGCTGAATTGAGGCTTCCTAAAATTAATATTGAAGGAGAGTTGAAACCATCACCCTGAGTGCCTCAGTGTTCTGTGTTTGGAGACAAGGACTTTAGAGGGGCAATTAACCTTTGGTCATTGCTGGGGCACGATCCCAGTAGGACAGGTATCCCTATAAGCAGGAGCGAGGAGGACACAGGGAAGGACAGAGGGAAGACCATGGACACGCAGGGACCAGCAGCCATCTACGCAGCAGAGAGGCATCCGAAGGAAGGAATTTTCCGGTGCCCTGACCTGGCATGGGAACCAAAGGGGGCATGTCTGCTGTTGAGGCCACCCAGTCTGTGGTACCCGTTAGGCACTCCTGCCTCTTCAAAGTTTCCTGAAGTACTCTGTTAGGGCCGAGTACTTAAACCGGTTACCACACTCCTAGGGAAAGGTCTCCAGGAGGAGCTCTCAGGGCTCTTTTTCAGAACCCAGCATCTCCCTCTGTTATGGGTGGTTGGAATTCTCTCTTGGGAAGGAGCCGGGTGGTACTGGATCTCTCTGCTGCAGG
>NW_006160218.1:1956180-1957422 GCF_000334495.1 Tupaia belangeri chinensis
ACTGGATCTCTCGGCTGCAGGCAGACGCCCTTCTTCCCGGAGGAGTAACCTAGGTGCCGTTCCCTAAAAGTGTTCAGCCACCGTCAGGAGACACGGGAGCTCTGCAGTGCTCTGCCTCCGTGAGGGCAGGAGCTGCAGTGTGGCTGCTGGGAAACAGAATGCGAGCAGAAGCCACGTCCGTTGTTTCCAGCCTCACGTTCCGAGAGTCGGGACGCAGCCTGCCGTGTTTACTTTTCTCTGCTTCCATAAAGACGGAGGCTCCTGAGAGGGGACGGCAGGAAGCGGGCCTGCCCAGCTAGTCTGTAACGGCCACGGAGAATGGATGGGGACCAGCCGAGGTGCTTCGAGGCACTGAGACTTGGCGGTGCTTAGATCTTGCAGAACAATTGAACCTCTCTTGACTTCCTCACCTGTTTGGAGATATTTTTATTTTCCTTTCTACCTACCCTTCCACACAAGTGATCATTATAGTCTACTCTTCTTTGGCTTTCTGAAGCATTAAAGGTATTTTTAAGTAAGAACGCCAAGAATGATGAGTGGGCTACATCGGAACAGCGTGTTCGGAACGGTGTGTCTAAATCTGTTCCCAGTTGCTAATAACAGAAATACCTAAGACTGGGTAATTTATAAAAACAAAGTTTATTTGGCACACAGCTGCAGAGGTTCAAGGTTGAGGGGTCACACTTGGGAAGGGCCTTCTTGTGGAAGGGAGTTCTCGGGCGGCCCAGGCACTGCACGGTGAGACAGTGCGAGCAGAGCCGTGTGTCCGCCCATCCTCTCTCTCTATAAACCAGCTGAGGCCCGGCCAGGAGGCCTCCACCCTCCTCAGTTCTCCAAGGCCCCACCTCTCGATCCCACAGTCAGATTAAGTGGCCATCCTTTAAGTTGCATCATAACCACCGCATAAGTATCGGGGCACACTGTCCACGCGGAGCACAGTGTTCAGGCTTCTCCAGCCCTCTAGAGGATTCTGCGGCCCAGCTGGACACACCGGTCCAGACTGCTATCTCTGCGGTGATGAACTGTCTGTGATGCTTCCAACATTCTCACTTCTCAAACGCGTAAGTCAGACTCCCTGGCATTTATCATCAAGGAAATTCTTCGCGATTCCTTTAACTGACTCCCAGCTGGGTGCTGCCCCTCAGGAGGTTAGGAGTGACAGAAAACCCTTCTCCGCCCAACCTCAAGACAGGGTGCTTTGAAACGCAGCACAGCCCGAACATTCCGGGCCTTGTGCCACCT
>NW_006160218.1:1957453-1963641 GCF_000334495.1 Tupaia belangeri chinensis
CTCTTTCCTGAGAGCAGGTAAAGTCGGGGGTATTCGTGCAATTTTGCAGACTTTCATGCATTCTAACTCATAAACCACACCATCCTGGAAGCACTTGGACGTCATCTGTCTAATTCCCTTACTAGAGACCTATGTCAGGGATCACCTCTCTCCTCCTCCCCATCCCCTACCTTTCTGTTTCATCTGGAGGTTACAGAAGGATGGAATTTATCTTGAGAGGGTGTTTATGAATAGGGCTGGAACTATTACTGAGATAACTGAATACTCGGGTGAGAAGATCCTGCCCAGAGCCATGTCACGGGAGGGAGTCATGGTTGTCATCAATTATTCTTCATTTTCCATAAACACAGGACTGAGCCAGCCAGACGAGGGAGTCGACACTGGCAAATGATAGATCTGGAACCTTACGTCGGTTTCTTTCTTCCCCTCTGCACTTGTTCTGGGTTTACTGTACCTCATGGAGCACCCGAAGTGCTGGATCCAGCCCTGCTCCTGCTGTGGGACTCCTGCCCTTCGTCCCTCATCATCCGGTCAGCGCATGCGTGCAGCCCTGCAGTCAGGGTGCTCTGAAATCCCCATCTCTGAATGGACTGTAGTTTCTGGAGAAAAGCCACAGTAGGCTTTTGAGATGTTAAAATGTTCCTTAAGTTGCCTTTAGGCAAACAAAAGACAACATTTTAAGAGACTGCCAACTATATTTACACTTCAGGTATTAGAGGCTGATCAACCATGGGGAACACTCTGGACTTAGGGCTGTAATGGGTGTGTTTCTTGGTGATATCATGGTTGACCCTGCACAGAGACCCCGTGCTGCTCACCATGTGTTGGGTTCATGTATCTTGGAGAATTAGCCCAGGTCCAGTTTCAATATATTAGGTTGTCTGGAAAGTCATGGGTATTTTTCTATTTTTTCTATACAAAAATGCATCGTGACTTTCTGGAAAACCCAATGTGAATTTTGGGGACACTTTCAGACCATATCATTCCACTTCTGGTCCCAAATACTCATGTTCTTTTCACGTGAAAGATGCCCTAGGTCCAGTGTAACTCAAAAGTCTAAAGTCCTGAGTTTCATTTCAATCAGATATGGGCGAAACTCAAGGTACAATCAATTCATCTGAGGCCAATTGCTGTCCAGCTCTAAATCTATGAGATCAAGCAATTTATGACCTTCTAAAATACAGTGATGGGACAAGAATAGGATAGACTTTTCTATTTCAAAAGGGAACAACAGGAAAGAGAAAAGAGAGACCGATCCCAAGTAATCCAGAATCTAACAAAGTGAATGTGAATCTTGAGGTTTGGGAATAACCTTCGTGAACTCCATGCCTGCCCTCCAGGTACACTGGGGCAGGACTAGGTCCTCCCATTGACTGGCTGGGCACAGCCCACACCGCAGCCCTCTGGAGCTGGAGGCAGGTGTCTGCGTCCCTCCCAGGATGGTCTTTGGGACCACCTGCTGGCTCTAAGGTGTGGTTCTCAGGGCAGCTTGCCCAATAGCTCCACTAAGCATTGCCCCATGGGGGGCTCTCTGCAGTGGCCCCGCCCGCTGGGTCCACTGGACATTACCCTTTGAGAGCCTGGGGGACACAGCCAGGCCTTCGCAGTCCTTGCACTCTGTGCTCCTGCAGATGCAGCACCACGTGGACACGGTTCTAGTTTATAGCCTACACCTGCCAGCGGGTCGGCCCAAGGCCCCAAACCTAGTGGAGGAAGGTAGCTGAGGAGCTCTGTGTGAGGACAGAGACTTTAAGTGGCTCTGGGCAATGAATGTTCATGTTCTGAGGGGTCTCAAGATTCCTCTTTCAAATGTTTAAAAATTATCATTTTTTGTTTCCATGAGAAGGAGAGAGACAGAGAGAGAGAGATACCTCCAGCAGGATCTTCACACTTAATCCACCTCCATTTTGGCTGGCCGACGTCATGAGCATGAATGTGTAGACCCTGTGTGCTCAGAGAGGTCCTAGGAGGTCACCGGGGACCTTTCCCAGGTGGGTCCAGGGGCTTTACCACTGTACCACTGCTTGGGCCCAAGACTTCTTTGATAAAATTTTGTCCCCACATGTTGGCACTCTGTGCCTGTGGGGACAGAGCAGTGTCTACCTCCAGACTGTGGTCCTGGTCCTTCTTCCGGTACCCAGAAGGACAGCATCTGGATTCTTCAGATCCATCCTAATCGTACCAATGATCACTTCCTAACCTCTTGGTTTTTCTCCCCTAAAATGCTCTTTTATTTTCTACAATTTGCTGGGAATTTTCTAAATCTTTATGGTCTGCCTCCCTTGTGGTTAAAAATTGACTTTAATTCATTTATCTCTTCTTGGGTTTACTGTACACAGTCAAGAGAAGCCATGCAGCACACTGAACATCTTCCTGAATTCTTTTTTTCACAAGAGATTCTAGAGATTCTAGTTCATTTCTCTTAAATTCTGCCTTCTGTGAATTACTAGGACACAAACACAATTCATCTATGTTTCTTTCCACTTCATAAAAAAATAAAATAAAAAAAAAGATGGTCTTTTTTCCAGATTTCAATAAGGTGTTCTTCTTTTCATCTAAGACCTAACAGAATTCTGATGACAACGCTGCGATAATCTCTTAGGAGACTGAGGCTCTCTCTGCAGCTCTGTATTCTTCTGAGCCCTCACAGAATCACTGCTAATGCTCTATTCACAGCAACCAAGTTTGGAGCTCCAGATCATTCTCGACTCTGCCCACTACCCATCTTCAAAGCCACGCCCACATTTTCAGGTGCATCTGTCATAAGGACATCCCACCCTAAGTACCAGTCTCTGTCTCTCCCTGTTTGCAGCACTGTAACAACACACCTACGACGGGGCAGTACAGAGAGAAGACGGAGGTATACCTCACAGTTCTGGATGCTGGGACACCAAAGATCACGGGCGTAGGGAGAGTCAGTGTCTGGTGAGGTCTGCAACCTCTGCCTCCAACACAGTACCTTGAACACCATTGGGAGAGGTATTCCACATGGCGGAGAGGCACAGAGAACAACCCATGCTTTCAATCCTTTCTACAATGGCTCTACTCACATTTGTGAAAGCCCTACTTCTAACTTAATCACCTCCTAAAGATTCCAACTCTTAGTATTATCACACTGAAGTAAGTTTCAACATTTAAATACTGGGGGGCCCATGCCATAGCACTATACCATATCCGATGCATTTGTATTTCCATAGCACTATTCCATATCCAATGCATTTGTAATCTATGTAAAGAGGTTAGAAAACAGGACAACAGTAGTATACCGTTATTGCTATTGGCTACTATTGACAGTTGATTATACAAGTCAAAACAGGCTAAGGAAAAAATAAAACGACCAATTTGCAAATTGAAAGGGAAACATTCATTAATTCAAAACTTTTCAGGATAGGAAATGTTACTTGTTTATCACCTCAAAACACTAAGAGTAAGAGGGAAGATTCTAAAATGAAAAATGTCCAGTAAAACTCTCCACTGATTAAATACTCTCGGGACAAAGGTTAGACTAAGCATAGCACCTCCTGCTGACATAAATCAGCCTAGTGAAGAGACTGGATTCTGAATTGTGACTGTGGTACCATCGCCCTGGAACCACAAGTCCAGTGCACTTAGCTGACATCTAGTCTTCTAACCTGCCAACATTTATAAGTACCCACTTTTAATATACATTTACTGGGACCAGCAGTTGGTATAACGGCTATGTTGCTGGACTCGCATGTATTCGAATGTAGTTCGAGTCCCTGACCCGGTGGCTTAAATTCACACTGGTGCATGTGTGTGTGCGTGTGTGCCCAAGATCCCGAGAAGAGACTGGAGGAGAAGGGACTGCGGTGTGGCCATCTCCCACGGGGGGTGATTTCTCGTTTTCTGTCTCTCTCTCTCTTTCTAGCTAGAGCATGTGCCCTATAGCAAAACCTCTAAATAAATATATGTGTGTGTGTGTGTGTGTGTGTGTATATACATGTTGGAATTCTATGACAGGATTATGTTTTCCCATCTGAAGCTCATTTCCTTTCTATTCACTGTTATGAAATTGCTAAATAACAATTGTACATATTTATAGGTCATGGTGTGATGCTTTAATACATGTATATCATGCATAATCAGGTCAGAACAATTTACATATCCATCACCTCAAACACTGATCAGTTCTTAGTGCTGGAAACAAACTCTTCTCTTCATGTTTTTTGAAATATACAATAAATTGTAGTTACATATTTTGGCCCTAGAGCATTACTGAGCTCTAGAATGTATCCCGTCTGTCCAGCTGTAATCTGTAGCTGTTAAGCAGAGTCTCCCTATCTTCCCTCCCCTCCATGGGTTCTAATTTCTTGGAACCACTATTTTGCTCTTACTCCCATAACATCAACTGTTTAAGCTTCCACACAGGAGTGAGAGCATGCAGCATTTCTCTTTCTGTGCCTGGCTTATTTCACTCCACATAATATCCTCCAGGTTCATTTATGTTACCGCCAAGTATCTTATAAATAGCTCACTGAGGGTACACAATAAAAAAGCTGTACAAAGAGACACATTTAAAAATACTATAAACAAACTGAAATGAAATTGAAGCAAGATGGTGGCAGAACAGTTCATGCTGGATCGATCCTAGCTGACTGACTGCATGGTTTGAGTCCCAGGCCCGGCAGCTTGAAATACACACCAGGTTCTTTATTTCTCCTCTGAGTCCCTCCCTTTCACTCTCCCACCCTCCTCCTGCACTGTCCCCAGCATCCCCACTGTTCCCCCTGCTTTCAAGCCTTCTGATCTTCCCGTTTCTGCCATGGAGTGCCAGTGTTTGGGACATACTGAATAGGGACATACAGTGTCTCTCTTTCCTATGGTGACATTTAAAGGTACTAACCCTGCCAGCACCAACTAGAGTGAGTTCGATCCCCAACACATTATTGAAGACAGTGCTGAAGAGCGCTCATGAATTGGACAGTAGACATGAACTGGCATGAAGGCAGTAAACACAGACTCCTCTAGGTGGGCTCTGGAGCACAGTGGTAACGTGCTACACAAAAGAAACCGGATCTCACGGTGACCACAGATCGAATCCCCAGTCCGGTTAGCTCGAGATGTGCAGACATGATAGGAGTTCCCAGGAGCCCGGGGGCTAGAAGACGGGGAAGTAGAACCAGGCCCTGTAGGGCAGGTCCTTTTCTCACTTTCACATACACCTGCACAAACTCTGCCATGGACTGAGGGGGGAAACACACACAGTCCTCTAAATCCAAAACAAAAAAAACCGACTTACTGGAGGTTTTCATGAGGTGTTGGGTTGTCAGAGAATTTCACTATCAGGCAAGACTCTGCTTGTCAAGTCAGTCCCCACTAAAATTAGTGCGATTTTTCTCTGTCGGTTCCCTTCAGTTTCGAGTGTAAAACTGACTACATTTATGTCTCTCTTCCAGACATGTCAAAGAGATCTCCCATCCCTTTCAGGCCATGCCATGGTCTTAAAAAGAGCATCCTAAACAACCTTCTTGCTTTTTCAATATTTCAGTATTTCCTCTCGTTTCCTCAGTTTCAAATGGTACAGAATGCCAAAGCAACGACCTAGTTCTCAAACTGTAGAGTCAGGGGCTGGCAGGTGGCATTATAGATTCTCACATGGTCAACTGCGGTTCGAATACCAGACCAGATGGCTTGAAAACCCCAACAAATAAATGTGTGGGTGTGTGTGTGTGTGGGTGTGTGTGTGTGTATATATATATATATATGCTTTAAAAATAAAGTGTTTGGCTCAAATGTGCTTAATAGACGTTAGGATTCTTTATATATTATAAAAAATTATATCATGGAGGCAGCCAGTCTGCAGCAAAAGAAATGAAAAGATTCCCTTTTCACCCCAAGTTGTGACTAGATGGTATGTATTTATCATCTTCCATAGTTCAGCTTAAATTTGTGATGTAAATTTATACAGTGCAGATAAAAACAGCAGTTTTTCTGCGTATATTTGTTCATTAATTTTTTATTCTACAAACACATAACTGGGAGAGGCACACTGAGTATCAAGCACAGAGACAGATAAGTCAAATTCTTAGATAATGAAAACCTATCCTTCTGGGACCAGCAGTAGCGTAATGGCTGTGTCGCTGGACTCCCATGTAGTCGACTGAGGGTCGAGTCCCAGACCCGGTGGCTTAAACTCACGCCGGGTGCGTGGGGGTGCTTGCCCAAGA
>NW_006160218.1:1963672-1970010 GCF_000334495.1 Tupaia belangeri chinensis
GAAATGGAAGAGAGGGGGTTGTGGCATGCTCATCCCCCCCCAGTGCAGGGGGGTGATTTATCCCTTTCTGTCCCTCTGTTTATCTCTGTCTCTCTGTTGAGCGCATGTGCCCTATAGCAAAAATCTCTCAAAGAAAAAGAAAAAAAAAAACCCTATCCTTCGATACAGTGAATTCTCAAAGGCTCCCCACCTAGGAAGGCACACAGACCAGCGAGCAAACCACCTCATTTATGGAGCCTTCCTAGGCATGAGCCCCGGGCTAAGTGGAATCCTATTTAATCCTCATTCCTAGAGAGTAGATATTCTTATCTTCATTTTATAAAAGGGTCACCCAGATTCAGAAGGATAATAAACATCCCCGAGTTCTGGAATGAGCAAGCGACAGGCCAGAGTTTGCTTCCAGGCTTGTGTCTCTCAAGCCCTGAACACCTTTCTCTGCCCTCCCTATAAACACTCATGTAATTAGGGGATGGAGGAGAAATGCAAAAACCGTCTGGGCCTGGCTACAGGATTCACATGCATTTCCTGCAGCATTTACTCGGTGCCAAGGACGTGTACGTACTTAGCAAACATTCACTGAATTATGTACAATTTAACTCCAAAGACTGAATTAGAACTACTTTGTTTTCTACTTTTATGTTTGGCCTATGTCCATAGAGTACTTCTAAGATACAGCCTATAGAGGCATATAGAGCTCTCTTTTTTTTTGAGAGGTTTTTGCTGTAGGGTGCATGCGCTCACCAGAAAGACAGAGAGAGAGAGAGAGACAGAGACAGAAAGCAAGAAAGCAACCCCCGAGGGGGATGACCATGCCGCAATCCCTTCTCCATTCTCCTCTCAGGATCTTGGGCACACACACGCACACACACACGCGTGCACACGCGCCCAGTGTGAGTTTAAACCACTGGGTCTGGGATTCGAGCCACGGTTGACTACACGGGAGTCCAGTGACATAGCCATTACACCAACTGCTGGTCCCAAAGTTCTTTATTTATGTCCTTATTCTAACGTGCTATCACATTTTTTCCCTATGGAATAGTTGATGAAGTTGGTTCCCTTCCCTAATTGTCCCAATTCATATCCCTTCAAACTGCTTTCTTAAAAACTCAGAATCTAATAACCCAACACTCCAGGCACTCGATATGCTAGTAACTACTGTTCTGTGAACAAAAGTCATCCAATTGAATCTATACTTTATATTTGTTTTCAAATATGCTAAGTACCATTGTATCAACACATGCTTTTTATTTTCTTTCCAGCATTTCTGAAATTAATACTATTATGTTGGCAATTCGTTTAAGTTTTAAAACACTTGCTGGGTATTTTATGCTTTTTATGGTTTCAGGAGGGAGAAGTTAGCATGTCTGCAATATGAAAAGATTTTTATTTCTGTTCTCTCTCTTTTAAAACTTTTTCTGCCACATCAAATTTGCACTATATATTCCCATGCAATAAAAATGCCGGCCTTCCAAATGACTGCGTGCTGCTTTAATAAAGGGCTCGGAAGGGTATTCCCCATTCCTGCACCGTTTTGATAATCATTTCTGCCTCAGCACATGAAGGGCTTCTTTTGTACAATGGATGTTGGAATGTGTGGTAAGTTTAACAGACGGTTGTTAAATCGAGCAGACATTTACACAGTCATTTGTCCCAGCCCTCAGTACACCATCTCGTGTGCTACCAGAAGAAACTGACATATCTCAGGGAGGGTGATCGCTCATAATTCATTGGAGATTAAATGACGAGGCTGGCTTGACGCAGTCCATGTATCTCACCCAGGTTGACATGTAACTATTTCACTCGTCCTGGAGTGCAAATCAAAATGACATCTAGTACTGCGCTCACATTTCAGATAATCCAAGGCTACGAGAATGGAACAAATATTGTTAGATGTGCATTATGGCAGCATCGCTTTCATCCTCATCACCATCATTACGTTAGTTGAAAACATGAGCTGGGAGCACGGCATTCTCCTGAGTGCTTCCTGCCTTCTACGTAATGATGCCGGCGTCTCAGAGCGGCACCGATTCCTCCGAATTAACCACCTCTCCAGCAGTGCCCACCCACCCCGACGGGGTAAGCATGCTGTAGAAACCCTTCGCACTGCGGTCGAGCTCTGGTGTACACGTATGTTTCCTTTCTTACGACGCAGGGGCTCTCCACGATAAAACAGCAGAGAGAGGAGGAGGCTGCAGCCGACACAGGTGCACTCCGGGGCCGGCACACTGGGCCGCCCAAGTACCAGCGCCAGCGCCAGCCTGTCTACCAGCCATGGTTTGTCTTCGTGCATCCATTCTTCTCTGCTCACAGTTGCTTCTCTTCTTTCTCCCCTTGCTAAGACGCTACTCGCTCCTTCAGGACTGTGCGTGGAAATCAGCACCTGGCTGAAGGCTGTGCGTTAGCTGTCCTCGCCCGCCTCCCTGCCTTTGGGTGGTGACTGTAAAGCAAGCTTGCAGCCAGCGCTCGCCGACGGGACCAGTTCACAAACCACAGGAGGCTGAGCAGGTGGGCCTCGATGTCTGAGCCCTGCGACTCAGGAAGAGAAATCAGGCCTAGGTCTTAGGACTGCATGCGCCACCCACATCTAATCTCGGCACAGCCTTAAACTCGCTCCCCCAGTTCTGCATTGCCCGTCTCATGTCTTACCCTCGTGGTTCCCAGAGCTCTCCTGAGCCTCATTCTTCTTCAAATTTCCAGAACCAGAGTTAAGACTTCCTGCACCCGAAGGCGCAGTGAACCCCCCTTGTCAGCCCTGGGCTGGATGACAACACCCCTCATTATGAGAAATGGACTCCGAGAGGTAAGAATTCCAGAGGACACGGTTTCTCAGGGACAGGAGGGCAGAGCAGAAGGCTGCAGCGGTGACACAAACAGTGATGTTCTTCATGAGAATTCGCACATCCAACGCATCTCGACGCCCTAACCAAAGTACACTGCTTTCACAACCCCTCTCCAGGAAACCCGGAAAGGAGTCAGAGCATACAGTGAAGAGGAAGACGCCGAGTTAGCGATGTGTGGACGTTGTGGTAAAAAGGGGGGTATTTTTCTGGATTATTTGTGAAGTTTTTTTTTAAAAAGAATTACTTATTTAATTTTATGTATCATTATTATTTTTTTAAATTTGCTATAGGGCAGGCACACTTACCAGAGAGAGAAAGAGAAAGCGAGAAAGCAGGCTGCCAGTTCCGGGACTCACAATGCGGCTGACCACGTGGGAGTCCAGCGCCTTACCCACCAAGCCACCTGGCACCTTCAGTTTGCCCGTTTTTAAAAATGTTCTAGTTTGCTGTATTTTTCCCTTTCAAAATAAACATTCATTTTCAACACTTAAGTCTGTATTCTTTTTACTAAAAGGGACTCAAAATTTGCTTCAGCACCTGCCTATAAAACTAGATCCACCTTTACTTAATAATAATTTAATAATTTAATTTAATAATTTATTGCCCATTTTCTTATTTAGACAGAAGACCCATGGTCTAAGAATCACATCCTGCCCACTCACTTCTGCATGTCAGTGTCTGCACTCTAGTCCAGAGTTCACATTCTCTGTCTTTAAAGGGATGATGAGGTGTCTTGCTGTATCCACTCTGAGTGCCTCCCTCGAGGTCTCCTTCACATGAAATGCCCAGCCTGGACATAAACAAAAACACAGGTGGCCTATCAGGAGCACACCGCTGCCAGCCGGGAATCACCGTCGGGGAGAAATCGCAAGAGGATATCTACCTCTCGGCCACTCGAGCTTGTGGTGTGGCCAGAAATGCCCAGGTGCCCTACGGATACTGAAGCATAACTTCTAATGTGTGTCTTCGGCTGTGGGCTCCTGGGAGACAGTAAGAGCAGACAGAGAACACTGCCTCAAGTGATTAAAAACAGAGCGACTTGGTCTTTCTTTTTTGTTTTTTGAGAGGTTTTTGCTATAGGGCGCATGTGTTCGCCAGACAGACAGAGAGAGAGAGAGAGACAGAAAGCGAGAAATCACCCCCCAGGGGGGATGGCCATGCCGCAATCCCTTCTCCTCCATTCTCCTCTCGGGATCTTGGGCACGCGCACGCACCCGGCATGAGTTTAAGCCACTGGGTCCGGGACTTGAACCGTGGTCGACTACATGGGAGTCCAGTGACATAGCCATTATGCTAACTGCTGGTCCCGGGCGACTTGTTCTGAGACTGTCTTAGGAGATGACTGCAAACTCGAAGGACACACCCAAGAACACTGCCTCTGAGTGCTCCTGTCTGGGGAGAGGCGAGCGCTGACAGCACAACACCGCGGCTACTGCAGTCTGCAAAGTGTCGTAGAGAGTAAATATTAACCCTGTCTAGTTAGAGGGAGTCACACTGAACCTACCCCGAAAAGCCATCATTAATCGTAATGTCCTTCCAACCAAGACAGGAAGAATGAACACATTCCAACCCAGGAAATTCAGTCAGAGGGCGGAAAAATACCAACGTTATTTCTTAGAAGTTAAGATTTTGCCATGGTTGCCTCACTCCTATCCTCCGCCTGCTATAAGAAAGTGCTCTTTCTGCTAAATGGCATTTCTAGCAGAAATAAATACTTTATAAATCCATTCCCTTTGAAACTTGCATTCGAGTAGTCAAACTTATTTTTAGAACACTTATGCATTCCTACTTTTAAAAAATCATTTAAAGTTCTACTTATAAAGATCATATTTCTTCTCTACTGCCAAAAGATCACAAATGCCTACCAGGCAGAAAACTTCCTGTTCAACAAGAGATTAGATGAAGTTTCAAGAGAAGATTAATTTGTCTATTGAAATACAGTTGGTCTTGCTTAAGTTGATGATTTTCTTAGCAACCACTGCAAGGAAAGCAATATGACTTAATGGCATCAGCTTTAACGAGCGAACACTTTGGTCGTACCAACATGCATTAGGTTTGGTTTTAAATAAAGTTTCCGTTTACATAAGTGACAAGGACAGCATGATCAATAAGATAATGTAAGAGAAACGAAGAACTGAAAGAGCGCTGCTACATTCTTTAAAGTAAACCCTCAGATAAAACCGTCAGAGCTTCCTCACATTGCTAAGTTGGGCGGACCTTAAACATCGAACGGCGAAGACTTCGTCGACCGAACCAGGTAAAGACAGACACGTCTGTGCTTACGTAAGGAGTTCTCGAACCAAAGTTGCTCCGTAGTACATTCTGAATATAGACAAGCCTGAGGTGGTTTTAGCCAGTTTCTGCATGCACGCATCAACACAGAAAACGGTTGCATGTTTAAACATTTCAGACTCGACCCTGCGTTCGTGAACTCTAGCTTACAGTGCGATTGTGACTCCACAGATTGCGAAAGCCTCAAACAGCTCCGGTTTTCTCTCTCGGGGTTTGCCTCATTTTCTATTTTTTCCTATATTTAATCAGGACTCAGATAATCACACACGGTCTGAAATGCTTTCCTGCTTTTGGACTCTCAATTTTATAACTCCTTCAAGTCCCGTCAATTAAAATACCACCATGTCTGATTGCGACCACCACCACCCCCCAGTGGAACTGACTTCTCTTGAAAAATGGACTTTGGCTGGTGTCCCCCCTTCCTGCCTTTCTAACTCCCCACTGAAAAGCCTAAAATAACCTGGGCATTTGAATGCACATGGAAACACTCAAAAAACAAACAAAAAACAGAAACAAAACAAAAACTCTGACAACTGACCCTCAGATCTGAGCTGTATTTTCACAAAATTTTAGGGTAGATGGCTCCAGGTTAAGGGTTCGTGTGGGAGGGGGAGGGCGGGCTACTTGGGGTTTAGCTCCGCACAAAAACACGGAAATTAAAGACCAGGATGTCACCTTCCCTTCAGAAGAGTAGGACAGGATGGTGTCCCTCAGGAGCCTGGCATTCCGGAGAACAGCGGGGCAGGGAACGATGCCCGAGGGACGGCTGCAGGCCGAGAGCAGGGCGGTGCGAGCCTCGGGTGGCAGCTTCCTCCTGGACCACAGCAGAGGGCCACCACGGGAGGTGGGGTAGGCTCCCGGAAAGAGCGGATCCGTGGTGTGCTCCACGCAGAGGAGAGGCTCGGTCGCCGATAGCAATGTGATCTCCCGCAGCACCACGGAGCAGGTGAGAGCAGGGCTCTGGGGACACAGCACGGATTTCAGCGCTAACACGGGACAGGCATGCTTGACAGCGTAAAATGGCCATTGCTATCATTAGAACTAAGGTAAAGTTTTCAAAATTAAAATGTAAAAATAAAAATCTCTTTTTTTTGAGAGTTTTTTTCTATAGGGCATGTGTGCTCGCCAGAAAGAGACAGAGAGACAGAGAGACAGAAAGCGAGAAATCACCCCCCCCCAGGGGGATGGCCATGCCGCAATCCCTTC
>NW_006160218.1:1972110-1981744 GCF_000334495.1 Tupaia belangeri chinensis
TTTTTTCTATAGGGCATGTGTGCTCGCCAGAAAGAGACAGAGAGACAGAGAGACAGAGAGACAGAGAGACAGAGAGACAGAAAGCGAGAAATCACCCCCCCCAGGGGGATGGCCATGCCGCAATCCCTTCTCCTCCGTTATCCTCTCGGGATCTTGGGCACGCATGCACACACGCCCGGCACAAGTTTAAGCCACCGGGTTTGGAACTCGAACCGTGGTGGACTACATGAGAGTCCAGCGACACAGCCATTATGCTAACTGCTGGTCCTAAAATAAAAATCTTCATTGAGACATTTAATGCAGGAAATTGAATCAGGGCAGGCCCACAGCCTCGTGGCTAAGGGAGCCAGATCCGTCGCTGTCAGCTGCACGGTTGGAGTCTCAGCCTCAGAGACCAGAGAAACACTCGGGCCCATGCACAGGCCTGAAACCCCAACAGAATGGAGAGATGCCAGAGAAGAGACTACAGTGTGGCCATCCCCGTGGAGAGGCTTTCTCCTCTACAGCTCCCTGACCTCTGGCAAGTTAAAAAAAAAAAGGAAGAACGTTGAACTCGCGGGGGTGATTTGCAAGGCACAGTGGGGACTGTGAGGATGGAGTCAGGGAGAAGTCCACAGCGATGGGGGAGAGACGGGAGAAGGAGAAACCACTGAGGCTTAGGTAGAGCCGAACCCCTATCCACAGATGGAGCCATGCCCATGGCCAGAGGAAGAGGCAATTCACACAGAAAGGGAGACTCTGAGCACCTAAAACATGTCCTAAGATGGAAGATGAGAGGTGGTCGGAGCATTCGGGGAAAGTCAGAAAAAGAAGACATGGAGACAGCACATGCAGAGAATTGTAATTACAATGAGAAAGGAGAAAATCCTCCAAGAAGACATTCGAGAAAGAAAAGAAATGAAAGGGAACGTAAAAAGGGACCCAATGGGGCACTCCTCTGATTCTCCCGCGACACCAAACGCCAGAATATACTAGAGACACATTCACAAAACTGTGATCCATGAATTTGTTTACCCTGCACATTTCAGTGGTGTAGAAAGCTCAAAGAAAGGAATTCTAAAATAACTGGAAGTTTCGGAAAAAGAAACCACCCACGTGGCTACAAAGGGGAAAAAATAGCTGAAGTTAATCTCTAGCTGACATTAAAATGAATCGAAATCAAGGCCTCAATAGCGGGAAGGTATTTTAAAACACAGATGGCAGTTAGCACAGAAGCTCGTAAGCAATCACGCTGAATCTCTCTCGCTGTAAACAGTGCTACAGAAAAGGCAGGCGTCAAAACCCATCACTGGAAAAGGCAAGATGATATAAAATTAATTTCAACAACTAATATTCAAATTAGTGCACCACAGGATGGGGTCTTCAGAAAGTTCACGGAAGAAGAGTACAATGAAAAAAAAGTATGCATGGATTTCAGGAAACTTTTTTGCAAACCGAGCAAAGTGTGTTTAGTTCTGTTTTATACAGAAGACAGAGAAACGTTGCTTTTATTTTTTTTTTATAACTCTTTCCTTTGATAAGCAAGGAAATAAGGTTTGAAAATATATTTGTAAATGCATTAAAATAACCACTAGTTTAAACCAAAAATTTAAAGTAAGACACATTTTACAGATCTCTATTTAAAAAATGCAAACAAAGGTAATTCTGTAGTGTTGAAGAAAGATGAGATGACAAAGGTGTATTTTTTTTAATTTTTTTTTTTGAGAGGTTTTTGCTATAGGGCGTGTGCGCTCGCCAGACAGACAGTGAGAGACAGAGAGACAGAAAGGAAGAAATCACCCCTCGGGGAGATGGCCATGCTGCAATCCCTTCTCCTCCATTCTCCTCTCGGGATCTTGGGCACACACGCACATGCGCCTGGCATGAATTTAAGCCACCGGGTCCAGGACTCGAACCGTGGTCGACTACGTGGGAGTCCAGCGACATAGTGATATAAAATTAATTTCAACAACTAATATTCAAATTAGTGCACCACAGGATGGGGTCTTCAGAAAGTTCACGGAAGAAGAGTACAATGAAAAAAAAGTATGCATGGATTTCAGGAAACTTTTTTGCAAACCGAGCAAAGTGTGTTTAGTTCTGTTTTATACAGAAGACAGAGAAACGTTGCTTTTATTTTTTTTTTATAACTCTTTCCTTTGATAAGCAAGGAAATAAGGTTTGAAAATATATTTGTAAATGCATTAAAATAACCACTAGTTTAAACCAAAAATTTAAAGTAAGACACATTTTACAGATCTCTATTTAAAAAATGCAAACAAAGGTAATTCTGTAGTGTTGAAGAAAGATGAGATGACAAAGGTGTATTTTTTTTAATTTTTTTTTTGAGAGGTTTTTGCTATAGGGCGTGTGCGCTCGCCAGACAGACAGTGAGAGACAGAGAGACAGAAAGGAAGAAATCACCCCTCGGGGAGATGGCCATGCTGCAATCCCTTCTCCTCCATTCTCCTCTCGGGATCTTGGGCACACACGCACATGCGCCTGGCATGAATTTAAGCCACCGGGTCCAGGACTCGAACCGTGGTCGACTACGTGGGAGTCCAGCGACATAGCCATTACGCTAACTGCTGGTCCCAAAGGTGTATTTTTTAATATGTCCTTTTTCTAGAGGGCGTTTAGGTGCACCAGAGAGAAAAACAAAGAGAGGAAGTGAGAAAGCACCGCCCTCCTCGCCATGGGGCATGCCCAGCCTTTCTCTTCATTCCTCCTCCCTTTTGGGATTTGGGGCACACCACCCACGTGCCCGGTGTGTTTCTGCGCCTCTGCGGCCCAGACTCTGGCACAGTGAGCCATGTGGGATCCAGCCACCGTAACGACCAGGCCACGTACTGGTCCAACTAGTTCAAGTACTGGGCAGGTCCCCATCTTACGGCTAAGGAGATGGGACACTGCGTGGCCAAGTGTGGTTTGAATCCCAGCCCAGGTGCTTAATAACCGTGCCAGAAATGTATGTTTGCACAGCAAAAATCCTGACAAATGGAAACATGGAGGGAAGGGATGTGGCATGGCCACACTAATGGGGGCACACGTGTCCTCTGGCAATTAAAAAAATGTATGAAGCTAGGGACCAGCAGATGGCGTAATGGCCATGTCGCTGGACTCCCATGTAGTCGACCACAGTTCGAATCAAGGACCCAGTGGCTTAAACTCACGCTGGGCGTGTGTGCGTGCGTGCCCAAGATCCTGAGAGGAGAATGGAGGAGAAAGGATTGTGGTGTGGCATACCCCCTGGGGGTGTTTTCTCGCTTTCTGACTTTTGTCTCTCTCTGTCTTTCTGGCAAGTGCACGCGCCCTATAGCAAAAACCTCTCAAAAAAAAAAAAAAAGTATGAAGCTGAATTGAAAGCATGCAGATAACCCAGTCTGGACCAGTAGACAGCATGGTGATTATGTGGCTGGACTCCCACATGCCTGATGGTGGATCAAGTCCCAGACCCAGCGGCTTCAAACTCAGGCAGGATGTCTGTGTGTGCGCCCAAAATCCTGAAAGGAGAATGGAGAAGGGATTGCAGCGTGGATGTACTCCTGGGGGGGGATTTCTTAACTTTCTGTCTCTCTGTGTCTCTGGTAAGCACACGCGCCCTATAGCAAAGTTCTGTAAAAATAGATAGAAAGATAACCAAATCTATTCTAATAGATGAAATTACTAAAATTCTGTATTATGAGACAAGTGTTCTCAGACTGAGATAAGAAATGAGCAAGTGCCGCCACCACGCTAACAGCAGCTACGCCGATTGACTGCCAACCCTGCTGCAGGCACATCGCAGGCACCGGTTCAATTACTCTTCACAGAAACACCCAGGCAGTACTGCTTCTGTCCCCATTCCACAGACGGAGAACCAGAAAGAAAGAGTTCCGAATGGTTCTGAAGTGCACAAGAAAATGAGGACGGGGACTGAACCAAGATTCGCCAACATCGAACACATCTGTACGAGGGGCAACAACACTGACCTCCAGCAGTTGCGAGTATGGCCATGCAAGAAGTTATCAGGCGATACTTTTTTCTTTAAAGAATTATTTAACTTTATTTATTTATTTATTGGTTTGTTTATTTATTTATTTACATTTGACCAGAGAGGAACAGAGAAAGTGAAAAAGAAAACCGCGAGGTTCAGACTCCAAACGCGGTCAGCCACGTGGGAGTCCAGCGCCCTTAACCACTATGCCATCCTCACGTGACACTTTTGATTTGACTGAAATCCCAGTAAAAATAGGTGAATAACCACTCAGCTTTTAGCTTAAAAAGTTGTTAGAAATGCTCAGAAAAGATGTAGCCAGGGGATGGTGGTTATGGCCGACCTCATGGTTCAAGTCCCCACCTAGCGGCCCAAGAAGCACACTAGGACACGTATGTGCACACCCAAAATCGCAAAGGAGGGAGAGACGGAGACGGGACTGCAACGTGCCCATGCCCACGGGGAGCACTTACTGACTTTTCCTCTCTAGTGATCACACGCCCCCTCTAGTAGATAGAAAAGAGAGAAAAATATTTATTCAGAAAAACTGGGAGTCCCTCTCATGACAAGAGACTTTCCCTCTCTCAACCTTTGACAAATCAAATAGTTCAGAAATAAATAGTAGAGCCTTTTCAAAATTCTAAAACAACAATTATATCTAAGAAAGTCCAGCCTTTCCTTTCAAACATCATACATTTCCTAGGATACTCTGGAAAAGGGAGCATCTTCTACGTGCTCCCGATGGAAACGTTCTTTTGCATTTTACACAAATTAATATATAGGCACAGAAAAATATCTAGAATAAGGTTAAATGCATGTAAGTTTGATTTGCTTGTAGAGAGGTGGGTAGATATTAACGATCTTTGCATTTCCAAATTCTCTAAATTTTTAATATGTCCATAAAGGACTTCTATAATCAGAAAATGTATCCATCTAATATTCATGCTTACAAAAAGTGCTTATTGAACATTTAATTAAGTGTCTAGATCAGTGCTAGAGAGGGGTGACTGACCCTCGGGGACAACATCGACAAGGAAAGAATACAAGTCCCTTTATTGTCAGAGGGGGATCCATGAACTTGACCTCTGGGAGCACAGCTGCAGAGTTGGGAAGCTGCACAGGGCAAACAGAGCAACCCCACTGCCCGGGAAGGCGCCACACTTCAGCCTCCAGGGCTGCTGAGGGGAGAATGCATCAGGTGCTCTGAGGAGCTCGCCTGCCACTCCCACGGGCTTTTTCACGCCCCCTTGGCCTCTCCCAGCTGCTCTGCAGACCCTGGCTGGGTACCCATCCGTCCACCAGGTGCAGGTAACAGTCAACAGCCCACATTTCCAGAGCGCAAACCACAGACAGGTGGCATCAAAGGGGATCCCGAGTGATTTCTGAGGTCTGTATTGCCCTGGCAGTTCCAGGATGTGCGCCTTTGTAAAATCGGTCCCAGAACTAGCTGCTGGCGATGCCACAGGGAAGTGACGCACATACCCTGCCTTCCCTGCCTTCCCGCATTCTGAAATGTGATGCTGCTGAGGGGAGCCCAGCACAGGATCACTGACTACCAGTGTGAGGAGTGGGACCTGAAGGCAGGGCTGGGTGCCATACCGACCTGCTTCCCTTTCTTCACTCCTCCTCGGGGTTGCTTATTCTCCCAGATGGACCCTGCTCCCTCCCATGTTGTTCCCTGCATCTCTGTGAACACACCTGCCTTTTTTAAGCAGTTTCTTGCAACCATCTGCACAGTGCCTGCCTTAAGCTCTCAGTAATGTCTTGCAAAAATGAATGGAGAGGAAGCCCACAGCTTCTCAATATGCTACCCTGTATCGATATTCTTAATTAGACACAACTTCGAAGACATTAGGAGGCACGCTTGTTTGATAAGTTTAAATCTTGTACTAAGAAGAAGTTATTTTGTACAAGTCATTTGGTTTTTTGCTTGTTATTACGTAACCTTGAGAAGTGATGAAGTCAAAGTGTTTACATAAAAAGCCGTCCTTCTACACACTGAACAGAACACCTGCTGTCTATGACACATTTCAGCATTCCAAAAGGACTGAAACACTTACTTTTTCTACCGTAGCAAGTTTGCAGAGAAAGGTTTATGACAAGAGAGTCCTGATTCTGAACAGAAGGAGATGGATGCTCTGAGGGGCCACCGCCTTGCAGTGCCATAGAACAGACTGTATCTCAGGTGTGACTTGGAGTCCAGGTGAAGCCTTCCCTTAATTTAGCTGGGGTCACTCGCACCAGCAGTGTCACGGATTAGGGGAAGTGCAGCCATTCAGTGCTTACACCTGGACTAGAACTTGCTCTGGGCCAGTGGGGGAGAGTGGGGTCAGCGGGGAGTTTGCTAGAACACTGGGCCCTCCGCACCCGCAGGTCCTGCCTCTGAAGATTCATCCAACAGAGTGTCCAAAATGTCCCAGTACTACTGATAACCCTGGATGGTTTTGTCTGTACTGAACATGCCCAGACTCCTCTTTCTTGTCATTATTTCCCAAACAATACAGTACAGCTATTCGCAAAGCATTTACGGTATCCTAGGCATTACGGATAATTGAGAGAGGATATAAAACATGTCAAAAGATATGGCTAGGTCATACTGTAAAAACTGCACCTTTTCATATAAAGGACTTGAGCGCATATCGATTTTGATAATCCACGGGGGAACCAAGCCCTTGTGGATATTGAGGTCTGACTGTACTTCTCTTTTCATTAACACTAATTGATGCACATCAATTAATTGGTTTGGGATGACTGGATTCAGTTATTTCCATAGATGAGTGAGTTAGGTCCTGCTCTATCCCTAGACCCAGCATAAAGGCTATGTAGTGGTGAGATACCCGTGAAGACAATGCTGAAGAAGCTATAACCAATGTGTCTTGGAAGACTTCAGTGCTAAGACTTGAGTGTTGTATCAAGTAGAAAGTACAAAGCGCTTCAGATAGTGTGTGGTATGTGTTCAGTCTTCCTCAAGAGGTCCTCTACTCCCTGCTCTGGATTTACATTTCTATCCTCTGAATCAGGGACTTCAACCCCTTCTCTAACTCATTTTTCTTTCCTAACTCAGGAGACATGTGGTATATTATTGCATCCTGAAGAGCTCTGAATCTGGGGGAGGGCTTCCAAAGCAATGCTTGGTGATGATTATAGTTTAGGTTGAATTTCAGTTCTGGCAGGCCTAAAATTGAGAATCAGATAAAGTTACATCAGAATATCTTCTTAAGCCTAAAAGGTAATATGTCATCATTCACCCAGCGGGTCTAGAGCAACCCTGATCATCACTAAGCAGCATCTAGGCTCTGAATATTTTCAAGACTGAAATAAACTCTCTGGTTTCTGTTTATGTAGGCTATATTCTCACGCACGCTGAAGTTGCTGGAGGCCAAGCAATCATCAGCACTAAAAAAATTTTCAAAATTTCATGTGCAGTCAAAAATTCTGATCAAGGCAGTCTCAGCTATCACCATGTGAATGAAGATGCCTTACGCTTTCCTCACATCCACATTCTTGATGCTGCTCCCCAAGAGCCTGAAAATAACAAGCCACATTTGCTGGAGAACTACGCAGAGTACATGCCGAGCACCACGCCTGAGTTATCGCGCTATTGCCATTTATCACGCGCTGAGAGAGACATCAGATGATGCTCTTTTCAAATGATGAAACTTAGGCCCATGGTCGGTAACAAACCTGAGTCTCCACAGCTATAAATCACACATAGAAAAACACATTAGAACTCCATACAGTAGATCAGAGACAGCTACTACGTCACAGGAGGGAGAAGAATGAGGCTCATCTGAAAACTCAAGCTTAAAGCAGGGAAGTGTGCAACGGAAGTAGAAAGGGATCTGATCAGAGAATTGGATTTTTTTCTGCATTCATTCAATCGAGCTTATTAATGTATGAAATGTACATTGATAGTTACTGTGTACCAAGTTCTTCTCTGCGCTGGGATCCACTTCCTATTAGCAGTCAATACCTATAGCTTCATAATGCTTCCATCTCTTGGAGGAAGGGAATGAAGGACCAGCAGTTGGCATAATGGCTATGTCACTGGACTCCCATGTAGTCGACTGCAGTTCAAGTTCCAGACCCGGTGACTTAAACTCACGCTGGGCGCGTGTGCATGCGTGCCCAAGATCCTGAGAGGAGAATGGAGGAGAAGGGATTGCGGCGTGACCATCGCCCCTGGGGGGTGATTTCTAGCTTTCTGTCTCTCTGTCTCTGTCTTTTATAACAAGCCACATTTGCTGGAGAACTACGCAGAGTACATGCCGAGCACCACGCCTGAGTTATCGCGCTATTGCCATTTATCACGCGCTGAGAGAGACATCAGATGATGCTCTTTTCAAATGATGAAACTTAGGCCCATGGTCGGTAACAAACCTGAGTCTCCACAGCTATAAATCACACATAGAAAAACACATTAGAACTCCATACAGTAGATCAGAGACAGCTACTACGTCACAGGAGGGAGAAGAATGAGGCTCATCTGAAAACTCAAGCTTAAAGCAGGGAAGTGTGCAACGGAAGTAGAAAGGGATCTGATCAGAGAATTGGATTTTTTTCTGCATTCATTCAATCGAGCTTATTAATGTATGAAATGTACATTGATAGTTACTGTGTACCAAGTTCTTCTCTGCGCTGGGATCCACTTCCTATTAGCAGTCAATACCTATAGCTTCATAATGCTTCCATCTCTTGGAGGAAGGGAATGAAGGACCAGCAGTTGGCATAATGGCTATGTCACTGGACTCCCATGTAGTCGACTGCAGTTCAAGTTCCAGACCCGGTGACTTAAACTCACGCTGGGCGCGTGTGCATGCGTGCCCAAGATCCTGAGAGGAGAATGGAGGAGAAGGGATTGCGGCGTGACCATCGCCCCTGGGGGGTGATTTCTAGCTTTTTGTCTCTCTGTCTCTGTCTTTTTGGTGAGTACTCGTGTCCTCTAGCAAAAACCTCTCCCCCACCAAAAAAGAAGAAGGGAATGAGACAATACACAGATGAACACATACACGTTGGTCTGTGGTGAAGTCTATGAAGATGAAACAACAGGTTGACAAAAAACAACAATCATGATGGTGTCAGGTCCGCCATGTTTCATACAGTTCCCAGGAAAGACCTCTCTGAGACATGGTAGCCTTCCTGAGGGAGGGAGCCATTGGTGTATCTGGGAGAAGAGGAGCTTATGTGAGGCTTTGAGGTAAAGGATGAGGTCAGAGAGGATTTGGGGACTAGGTAATTCAGGGTCCTGTAGTCAGTGAGAACTCATTCTATAATCAGAACAATGTAAATAAGAACTTGGCTGTGTTTGTGGAGAGGAATTATATTTAGATATATTTTTTAAAAGGATTACTCTTTCTGCCTCTTAAGCAATGAATCCAGCATTACAGCTTTGAACCTAAAAAGATTAGTCAATATAAATCCTACAAAATGCATTCAGACAGGCTCACGACAATAGATCTTGGAATCCTAATCACTTCTTATCGTCAAAATAAACCTGTAAGTGTGGGGTAGCTAACAAGAAGGCAACTTACATTCACTGCAAAAATTCACATAGGGCTGAAGACTAATCATAAGTTCTGTCAGGAGTTCCAAAACTAGTTTAGAAACAGAGAAGAACAAGAGACAATCCAGCTACCTTAGCCACTGAGTGATTTGTCTCACGGTAGGGGAGCCTTGCCT
>NW_006160218.1:1981755-1982571 GCF_000334495.1 Tupaia belangeri chinensis
TCAGCAGGAGGTCAGACGGCGCTATGTCTAGTTACTGCTATAGTTCCAGACTTCCAGCTCTACATGGAACTGTCTTTTACAAAGACAGCAGACTGTGCTGCTGGAGATAATAACTGCTCTCACTTACCCTTTGCAGAGCTCAATACCCGTATCTGCAGGTCACACGTCAAGACCTCTGCTCCAAGCCTCCTCATTTCCACTTACGTGGAGGGCCAACTGTACTAGCAAAACTCCCCACTCTCCACCATGGACCCCAAAGCATATTCCAAGTCCAGGTACATGCACTGAATGGTTGTACTTCCTCTAATCCAGGGTATCGCTAGTGTGAGTGACCCCTGCTAAATTACAAGAAGGATTCAGACCCCTCAAATCACATGCTGAATCCTTACACCAACTTTAAAAAGCCCACTGTCTTCTCCCAAAGACATCTGTATTTTTGTTCCAACTTCCTCCTTCCTAGGACAGGTACTGTTATTATCCAGACCTCCAAGACAGTTCACTATCACATTCAACATTTCATTCTTTAGATTCAATATCTGATGCAAAAAAAAAAAAAAAAAAGATCAGTTTTTCTTTTTGAGCTGCTTTACTCGTCTTGGGGAATCAACTAAGTGCCAAGAACAGATCCGAGTTGAAAAAATGTGGCACATATATGCAGTGGGGTACCACTCAGTCATAAGAAACAATGGGATACTGTCATTTGCCTCCAAGTAGTTGAATAAGGGAGTCTTACTGCTAAAAGAAGCAAGCCAGACTCCAAAAGACACACACTGCATATCCCTGCTCAATATGTACCAAATGTCTACACTCTGTGGC
>NW_006160218.1:1982607-2000919 GCF_000334495.1 Tupaia belangeri chinensis
AGGACAAGTGTAGATACCAAAGTCTGTAAGGTAGGGCAGTAAATGGTAGAGGGTGCATGTGAAGGGTGAAGAGAACAAACACTTAACACACAGAGGGAGATGAGGAGTTTGTTGAGATATTAAGTGTGGTCAGATATCAAGAATGGAAAGATTTTCTCTAAAAAGATTTATCAGGATTCTTGCCAATGCTAAGATGAATGATGGAAACTCAAAGGTCTGGTTCAGAAGGTTCAGTGAAACCTGACCATAGTTTCATCAAAAGAAGTGCCCTGTCAATACCTTACCATACGCCATGTAATTGGTGGAATTTAGCAAGATTCTACTCCTCACAGACCCCCTCACATAACACACACCTACCTCTGCCTTTCCACATAAGAAACCCCTACATGAATTGTATATTTCCCCTCTCTACCTACCCAAATCAGTCTTCAAAACCCAGAGGAAAAAAATCCATATCTTCATGGAACCAACAGTTTCTCATTACTCTTTGATATCTATGGGTTTATTTTTTAAGTTGTTGAGCTCTTACTGAGCACAGACTATATGTCAATACCTGTGCCATGTGCAGAGAGAGATAACAACACAAGATGACCCCATCAATAGTGATGTGTCCCACCATATCCATTCTCTTCTTGTTTAATAAATCTCTTGAACTTGGGCTTATTAGATATGAGAAGAAGAAATATACTATTGCCTAGTGGTTAAGAGAGCTGGATCCTACATGGCCAATCATGTGGTTCAAGTCTCACCCCCAGTGGCTTGAAAAACACACTGGGCATATGTGCATGTGTGTCTCAAATCCTAGGATGGAGAAATGGAGAAGAGACTGCAGTACTGGGGTGGGAGAATGTAACTTTCTCCCTTTTTTAAGTGAGCATATGTGCCCACCAGGAAAATAAAAAAGTACAATTTCCAGGTTAAGACATTAAAGAAAAAGGAATGTGTCCTCTGCTTTTCCTATTTCTCCTACCTGTTGGATAGAATGTGTTCATGTTGCTGAACATGGTATAGTCATCTTGCATCATGAGGTCAAAGCTATATGAAGTAAAGGAGCTGTGTTCCAAATTATTGTGAAGGTTGTCACATAGGAAATTGAATTTAATCAATTCAATTGTGAAAATGAAGCAGTAGGCTTAATGGTTAAAAGTAACCTAGATTATATCACTCTTCCACACTGGGATAGAAAAACTAGTCATGCAGCTTTTGCTAGCTCATTACTAAAATCATTTATCTTATTTTTAAAATAGATTCCAGAAGCTGGTAAATAGAAAAAGGCTGAAGGACTGAAAAGAGGAGGAGTGGACCGAGCAGAAAAAAAAAAAATTAATTTGATCTAATAACAAAGAATTTTATATTTGGGTATAAGATAGAATGACAAAGGCCTCACAAACTAGGACTAGGGAGACAGCTGGTGATTTCTTCTCATGAAAGCCTGGGAGTGATTTAGGGTTTACCATGAATGGCAGAGTGAAAGATGAGGCTTTGGGGAGAATGCTGTAGACTATGAGTTATATCTCCTTGTCTTTTGAGAGATTAAAATAAAGATTAGAATTCCTTTTTAATTGCTAATAAGTGTTTAGATTGGGACTGTTTGAACTTTAATCCACAGGGAGGCTGGACCCTAAAGGGCCACAATTTTTATTAAAGATACAGATGCTTTAACATGTGAATTTTTAAAAATAGCAATGTATATATTTTTTATTTGCCACATTTATTTTAAGTATATGACAGCATTAAAAATGACTTTTTTTAATTTTCTAAAATATACAAGCAAATTGTGGAACGTGATTCTAGATGAGATACCTGGAAAATTTGCTAAGACATGTTGTATGACTTGTGGTAATCAAGTTGTTTTAACATGAATATGAAATAAAATGACATATACTAGAATTATATAGAATTATTGTAAGTCTAATGAACTGTAAAGTACTGATTGGGACTGTTTGAACTTTAATCCACAGGGAGGCTGGACCCTAAAGGGCCACAATTTTTATTAAAGATACAGATGCTTTAACATGTGAATTTTTAAAAATAGCAATGTATATATTTTTTTATTTGCCACATTTATTTTAAGTATATGACAGCATTAAAAATGACTTTTTTTAATTTTCTAAAATATACAAGCAAATTGTGGAACGTGATTCTAGATGAGATACCTGGAAAATTTGCTAAGACATGTTGTATGACTTGTGGTAATCAAGTTGTTTTAACATGAATATGAAATAAAATGACATATACTAGAATTATATAGAATTATTGTAAGTCTAATGAACTGTAAAGTACTGCACAGTAAAAACTGTGCTCTGTACTTTTCCTTGCTCATCCAAACTATCACCTATGTACATGTTTATCTTCAAGGACCTTGTCACTAAGTATTATTGTGCAGCTCAGAAATGGAGCTGGGACCCCAGCCTTCTCAGAACTAATGCAAGGCTTCAGGATTTCCGCAAAGGTCTTCAATGCACAGGCAGCCACACTGACAATGGAAGCTAGCAAAGGAGGAATGTGAAAGAGATGCTAGGAAGGAAGAAAATGCAGGGCCGTTATGAACTACAGAGCCACGCCTTTCGGGAAGCCAGGGGCCGATATGCTTTGCAGGATGCAGATTCACTTTTGCTGTATTTCCCCCCTTTTCAGAAGAAATTAGAAATCTCTACTTTTAGGAGGCCGGACATTGGCACACAGTAAAACAGCGCAGCATGGGAGGCTGGCCCTCAAGGAAGGGTTTCAGGTTTCTAACCACAGACTTCCCTGAGTAGGCTAGGAACACACGTGCCCGTGATCCAGGCTGGTGGGCTGGGGATGGATCATGGCATGAAGACGCCACTGGGACTGCTGTCCCTCTGGCTCTTTCACACATGGAAGAAATAAATAATATTTGTAAATCTTTACTTTTTTTAAAATAATTATTTAATTTTTATTTATTATTATTTTTAAAATTTATTATAGCACACATGTGGCCACCAGAGAGAGAGAGAGAGAAAGCTGCCAGTCAGCCAGTACTGGGAGTCCAGTACCCCAACCACACCACTCATAGCGCCACGAAGCTTTACTTTTAAGTGAAATTTACCAATCTGTATGCATTTTTGTTTGTGTTTTGTTTTGTTTATGAGCCAGAAGGCACGTGCACTCATCAGAGAGAGAGAGAGGGAAGGAGAACGTGCCCTCAGTGGAGTGTGGTCATGCTATAAGCCCCTCTCCATCCTTTGGGAATCTCGGGCAGCCACACGTATGTAGCTGGCATGCTTTTCAGGCTGCCAGGGCTGAAAATGACCAAGATGCCAGGAAGAGAATGAAGGAGAAGAAATTGCTGCCTGGCCATTCCCCCGGGGAAGATTTCTCACTGTCTCTGTCTCTCTCCCACCCCACCTCTTCCCAAGAGCACATGTGTCCTAAACCAAAAATCTCTACAAAAAAATAAAATTAAAAAAAAAAAATCCTGAGCTTAAGTGAAACATCTCCCGTTTAGGACAAATGCATCAGTAGTTTCTGACCCCTGCTGGTCATCGTCCATGGGAACTCTGCAACACTGAGGTGACAGGGGCATGAAAAGGACATGGGCCTAGGATGGGGGCTGCAGCGCTTGCTCCGACTGACAGAGCATTTCAACTCTGAGCCTCACTATTCTCCACTCAAGTCATCACCCTACTGCGCCAGGTTCTTGTGACAATTAACAACGCAGGTAGGTCAGTGAGCACCACGTCTAGCTCCCCTTTGTGACCACCCGTCTCTGGAGGGAGCTCCCCGAGCAACTGCCATGAAGGACGTCAGCAGCTCGCAGGAAGGTCCTGGAAACCAGATGGAGAGAAGCCTGGCCCTGTGACGTCTGCAACCCGTGAGATATGTGGATGATACATGTACACATATACACATATACGGGGGGCACGGCCACACTGCGATCCCTTCTCCTCCAGGGGGATGGCCACACTGCGATCCCTTCTCCTCCGGGGGGACGGCCACACTGCGATCCCTTCTCCTCCAGGGACACGGCCACACGGCAGTCCCATCTCCTCTGGGGGCACGGCCACATGGCAGTCCCTTCTCCTCTGGGGGCACGGCCACATGGCAGTCCCTTTTCCTCCGGGGGGGGATGACCACACTGCGATCCCTTCTCCTCCGGGGGGATGGCCACACTGCAATTCTTTCTCTTACATCTCCTCCTTGGATTCTAGGGTCGCATGAACATGTGCCCAGCACGATTTCTGAGTTTCTGGGTCCAGGACCGAACTGCAGCCACATGGGGGCCCAGCCCCAGTCCAGCACCGTATCCACTATGCCACTGGCTGGCCCCAATTTTCTTATATTTTTTGAGCTCTCATTTTTTTCCTGTATTAACATGGAATAGTTATTCTTGCCTTAGTGGATGAGTTCGAAGTAATTAAGAAAATATCTGCAGAATACACAGTATAGTATCAGACCCAGGACAGGGACCCAGAAATTATTTTGTTTTTTCCCCTTTCCTTTAAGAAGGCATTCGATATTCCTTTGTTTTAAAAGATTCATCTTTAAGAGCTGTTTCTATTTCTAGCATGAGAAGTCCCTGTTTTAATCAAGAGAAAAGTCCAAATTACCGCCACATCCGGGTCTCCTCTCTCACTCTCCACCCCCTTTCACTACCTCTCCTTTCTGTTCCATCATTTCTACCTCCAGCCACCTGGAAGGGCTCTCCTGCTGCCATTTGAATGATCTTATCCCCTCCAGGGAAACAATTTTCCCAGACAGCACGAAATTTTCCCTGGCATTCCCCGATGACATCGGACATGGATGTGGTAAGTTCCTAGGACAAGACTGAAGGAGCAAGGTGTCAGCATGAGGGCTTTCTCTTCCGTGGAAACACACGCACTTTTATCTGTACATAAAAGGTCTGTCTATAAACGAAACAGTACACACACACGTTTTCTTTTCCCTCTAGATCCTTCGCCTAAGAAGATCTTCCTATAGAAATGGTTTCTCCGATGAAACTTCAGACGGTGGAACCTCAGTCCCCTCTGCGTCTGCCCTTCCGCTTCCGAGGAGTGCCTGGTGTCAGACGCTTTCTCGGGCAGTGAGTTGGGGTAGACTTTTCTTTTCTCCGACCACTTTCACCTTATATTTAAAAAAGGCCAGCTCAGTGTGGAAAACGGGCATTTGTAAAATAGTGTTTTATTAGAATAAGTCCATTCGTAGAAATTAAATCTCCTCTATACTTTCATTATTTTGGGGGGATTTTTTTATTTTATTTTTTAAGAGGTGTTTGCTATAGGTCATGTGCACTCGCCAGAAAAACAGAGATAGAAAGTGAGAAATCCCCCCCCAGGGGGCATGGCCACGCCGCAATCCCTTCTCCTCCATTCTCTTCTCAGGATCTTGGGCATGCAGTGTGTGCTGCTGAGATACCAGGCTCTCCCCAGGACCACACGGCAGGCCTGGTGTGATGTCCCACCCAGCCTACGAAGCCAGGCACGGCAGTGCACACCTGTGACACCAATGACTCCGGGATGCTGGGCCTGAGGACAGATTGCTTGGGACTGGCTTGGCCAGGAAAGACAGAACCTGTCTGCAAGAAAAGGGCCGAGGGCGTGGTGCACACCGCAGTCCAGCCCCTTGGGAGGCTGGGACAGGAGGATCATGAGGTCCTGTCTCAGAGCCAACACAGAAATGTCCCAGCTGTGCTGACGTAGGCAGGAGGACATTACTGCACAACACGGGAGCCACCTGGGAAGGCCTGGGTGTGGTCAACCAGGACACAACAGGGCATCCTAATTCCCGATGGAAGACCAGAGGGAGGGCCAGACCATAGTCAGAGGCCGCTCTCTCTTCCCCTCTCTCTTATGAAAGAGAGAAATCAAGAAGTTTTGAGGAGAATAGGTCACGAAGGAAACAAGAATACAGCCTACTCATGCACTCCCTACATGGGTCTGCGGTTAGAGGACATCATTCCGTCCCCAAAGTGCCCCTGCAAAGTCACCGTCGTCCCTCAGGTCACAGACGTGGAATGTACGGCTTCTGTCAACCAAATGGCTGGCCCGAGGCCCACCGGTTTGCTCAGCGTGAGGCCCGGCTCCACACCGCCTTGACGCCCCGTCCCCCAGCCTGTGCCTTCCTGCCCACAGTCTGGCTGCTCCGAGACGCACAGCACTGTCAGCCACCTCTGGGAGCATGCCAGTTACGAGGAAGGAGAGCGATGTTGCAGAAGGGACATGACCAGGTAGAGGACTCAGTTCTCTCTCCAAACACGCCTTCTACAGGAGCAGGCCTGAGCAGAGCGGGCATCGCCTCCGGGCAGACAGTAACTGCTACAGGAAGGGAACAGCACTCTCCTCCCAGGGTTACGGCAGCTCTCCTGCCTTACCCTTGACTTCTGCCACCCTGTTGAGGCTAAAGACCCCTTTCAAAATGGGGGCTCCTCTGAGCTGTTAAAAATAGTAATCATCATTTCTCGGGAACTCAGCTGGGCCGGGAGCTGGGCCTCATGCTCTGCAAGGCTATGCCCAATTTATCCTCCCAACATCCCTGTCAGTCAGTCCTACAGCTGCCACTGTTCCACAAAGAAGGAAATCGAATATTATTTCAATTTAATGGCTTTGTGTGCAAAGCTGGGATTCAAACCCGGGTCTTCCTGAATGCAAAAGCTGTACATTTGAGCCCCTCGAGCCTGCCACCGCTGTTGTTCTGAAGGAGCAGCTGGGTGAGTGTAAAACAGCTGAAGATGGCCATCTGAGAGCTGGAGAGGCCTGGGCACACAGGTGAGGAGAAGTGGGAGAAAAGCCAGAGGAGCCGTCTCCTGGGTATTCCACGTGCTTGACACTTTGCCAGTGGGATTTCTTACCCCTTTAGCGAGGCCCTCCTTGGGTTCTATGTTGACTTACAGTTTTAAGTTCTGTGACTCTACATGGCCTTGTATTGGGAAATATTTTCCAAATGACGACTTCTAAATTGCAGATGACCATCCCTGTTATCACTACTAGCAATTCACATGTGTAGACGCTGCAGGCAACCATCTTCCCAAGACGCTCCCTGAGAGGGGCAGCCCGCGTTCAAGGAAGCTGAGTGACCAGACCACCGTCATTACACGGGGTGCAAGTGGTGACCTAGCTGCTCGCTTCACTGGCGGCTCAACTGTTCTGGACACTAGCTCTCAGAAAACAGCCCCCACGCAGGGTTAGTGTGCAGATGAGGCTCTGAGAGATGACGACACAGAGCACGGATTCACTTCATTTCTCCCTCTCTGCTGCGTGAGAGCACACAACCTCAGGGCAGTTCTAGGCTTCAAACGCACATTTTTATACTTCCAATTTTACCACCACATCCTTCCCCAAATCAAGACGCCACCCGGAATGTATCGATACACAAAGACGACAGTTCTGCCAAGACAGGAGGAACACGACTTTGCCGCTCGTTCTTCCCAAATCTCGATTACTTTCTTCATGGGGTTCAGACCCAGAAAACCACCTAGACCGACCAATTCCAGCGTGAAGGGCATTCACGGTTCCTGGAATCTTACAATTGGCAACAGGCGGCATCGCCAGATTCAAACACTTTAGAGAACTGAAATCCAGAAAGAGGGCGTGGCTGACGAGGTTCCACCTTGGGAAATGCGTGCTTAAAACTGTACAATACATAGTTTCTTGTCACACGCATTAAAGAGACCATCTTCTCTCTTCTGGCATTGTTTATGAGATTTAGCTTCAATAAATACGGTCAGGCTTCATTATACCTACACTGACATTAATGCATCTAAAGAGGATTTTATATCCAGGCTCTGTTAGAGCACAATGTAAATTGGAAACAGACTCTAAACGGCCAGCTACTCAATTTTTTAAAAACACGACAGGCCCCCTGGAAACAGGCAGCCGGGCTGACATTCTTACTGGAGAGGAAGGGAGGGAAACCACTGAGGGAAATGTGCGGGCCCCTGGCTGGTGTCCCCCGTCACCAGATTTACTGACCTGCTGTTCTGCCCCGTCAATATTCACTCCTAGGGTCAATAAATCCTGGTAATGGTGGGCAACGTGAGTCACCGTGTCCTCATTAGACGTGTTCACAAAATGCACCATGAATAAAGTAGGAAAATAATAATCAACCGTGTCCATGTTTAAATACAATTTCTGATAGCTTGTGGGACATTGTTTCCCTTTGTTTTTCTCTTGAAAGTGAATTTTGTTGAAAAGAAAAAAGAGAGACAAAAATCACCTTGGAAGGTCGAAGCTGCTCCTATGTAATGGCTGTCTCGTCTTCCCGTGGCCTACCCTGTCCTGTCCCCGTGCTGGTCCCGAGACAGGGCTGGCAGCCCTGTGAGAGGACGGACATCCCCAACCCACGAACTGGTTTTGCTGCTTCCAGCCATAGGAAGTAACGGCCTATCTGCTTTCTGGTCAGGGTGAGGACAGCAGACGGCCACCAAGAATGGACGAGCACGAGCCCACCTGGTAAACATCCCCTGCGAAGGGACACGCCAGTCTTTGGGAAGCATGCACCTAGGAGGTATGTGGTGAATTTGGTGGACATCAACCATTAAAACAAGGCATTGATGGAGCACCTACGAGAGCCAACACTAGAGGCAGGTGTGCGGCTAGACATTTTACATGTATTATTGCTAATCTTCTAAAAGCAATTCGAGATCTCAAACTTTTCCCTGTGTAGACAATGATAGCAAGTCAGCTAACTTCTCCGTACTGCTCTTCTGCAGAGTTCCAAAGCACTGGTTTTGCCCACACTATTTAGCTCATCTACTGTATCTTCTTTTATCTTTTTATTAATTTTCTCTTATTTCATTACCTTTTATAGCAAGAGCTCAAGGTGAAAGAGAGCAAAACTCTTGGAAAGGTGAAGGCGCACCCTAGGCTGGTACCCTGAACCTCTGTATCACCAGGAATACTCGCCTATTTTGAAGAGCTGATTTCTCCAAGTAACTTTTAATGTATTATTCGCTTCTTCTGATGAGGGGTGGGGTGCACAGGCAGGGCCTTCATGCTGGTCCAGCCTCAGCCGTGGCCAACTGAGATTACCTGGGAACTCGGGAACAGAGCCCAGATCCTCTCACGTGGGCCGGCATCACAGAGGGCCTTGTCTCCGCCAGCCGGAGGCGGACCCGCACCCGAGGGCCCGCACACGGTTCTCGCTGCTTCTCTGCGAACTGGGACTCAGCAGGCACGCAGAAACCGCTGCTGAGAACCATCTTCTGAGCGTGCTGTCTCGTGTTCTCCTTGTGAACTCGATCATTACAAAGAGAAAAAAGAGACTATCAGATGTGGAAGAACAAAAACTAGACATCGGATCCTCAGACTGTTTTCTCAGGGAGGAGCATGACACGAGGGCTTGGGGAAATACTGCTCCCGAGTTCTTTCATGCCTTTCTGAACACGCAGAGCCCTCTGCACACTGACCTAACGGAGCACCAGCCTGGACTCCAACCCTCGAATTCTCCCACTTTTTAATTTTTAGAACTATTTCACTTTATTATTATGAAGTTAAATTTGCTATAGGGCATGTGTGCTCACCAGAGAGAGGGAGGGAGGGAGGGAGCGGGAGAGGGAGGGAGAGGTAAGAGAGCAAACTGCCAAGTCCAGGACTCGAATCGTCGTTGGCCTTGTCGCCAGCACCTTCTCCACCACGGTCCCTTCTGGCCACCAGCCCTGGGACGAGAGCAGGCGGGGCAGGCCGCCCACCCCCAGGAGCCACTTCGACTAGCTGGGCTTCTAAGACGGCTTTTCCTAGGAGCTCCAGGGTGGCCCTGAGTACTCCGCGTGTCGTACTGCAGTCATTCAGTCCTTTACGGTTCAGGCTCGACTAGCTGGGCTTCTAAGACGGCTTTTCCTAGGAGCTCCAGGGTGGCCCTGAGTACTCCGCGTGTCGCGCTGCAGTCAAGGTTCAGGCTTTGGGCCAAGTCCCAATCTCAGTAACGCGGCGAGGAAAACACTCCCACCTGCTCTCCTGAGCACCTGCACCCCGAGCCTGTGGCAGCCAGCGCCTGGCCCCGTGACTTTACGGAGACCCCGTTTACATCCAGCTAGCTTCCCGTGGATCCGAGCTATCTGACGTTAGGGGCGGGGACCTCCGTACGCATGGAGGGGCCATGGATCTGCGTGGACACGTGTGGAAACATGCGCCGATTAGCACAGGAATGCTGTGAGGCGCAAGCATCCGAATGCCGTGAGGCGCAAGCATCCTCTGACTGCAGCGGGGACACGGTGCCTCCTGGGCCTCTGCCTCGCAGCTGCTCCGTCTGCTGAGCCTGGTCTGAGCTCAGAACTGAGCTATCCTTGGGTCTGCATTAGAACGTAGGCCATACTTTCCCACCATCTGCCCGCTGACACCGCGACTTCTTTCATCAGAACCCCGAAACCCCCAGCCTTACAGACGTGTTATGCTCCTAAAACCTAGAGACGCCGTTTCAGAAAGACAACGGGGCATGTCCCCATTGCTGTGGCCCGTCTGTCTCCTCACAGGACAAGAACCAGCGAGGAGCAGTGTCATGTCCCTTCATTTGTCTTCCTTTGTATTCAGTCAGAGCGAGGTCACTGTGTTTGAGGAATTTTATGACAACACACACAGAGCATGCCTCACAGCATCACCAGGCTGAAATGGTTTCTGCTTCCGGCCCTGCTGCGGGCAGATGGGCCGCTCTCCTGTATTCTTCTTGTTAAAGACACCAGACCCAGAACACGGTGCTGACCACGAAGATTCGGCTAAGAGTGGCTAACTTAGCGGTTCTGAATTCTTCCAAGTGTTCTTATTGCATTGTTTTCATCCCTAAGATACCAGATGGAAAACACCAGATTAATGTGTGGGGTTTTATAAAATCAATACAGGCTACTGTTCATTTGGTTGACTGACCCCGACCACGCCGTCACATGAGGCAGCACTGTCCTCGGCGGGCACGGAGTCCCTCACCGTGCCAGCCTTCCGTGCGCCGGTCTGCCCTGACTTAGCCGACGCTTTGGCTTTCCTGGTTTCCATTTTAATGATGCATTTTTCTCGTTATCCCTCCACGTGGGATAGAAAGTAAGAAGGAAAAACCTAGCAAGGTGATAGGGTAGAAAGGACGTTAGGAAAAGACAGAATCGAACTCGAGTTCGCCCCTCTCATCCAGGAACAAGGCTTTTGGCACGAGAAGTCGAGTTCTCTCATCAGTAAATCGAGGATACTAGTTTGCCAAAGAGAGTCTCAAAAGCAACAGCGCATTGCTTATTCTGTCATCCGCAGAGCTAGCGTCACCGTAAGCCAGGGACGGCTGTGGGCTGAACTGCGTCCCTTTAAAATGCACCTGCTGCAATGAGACTCCTTGGAAATGGGGTTTCTGAAGAGGCCATCATGGAAAAATGAGATCAGATGGGTGGGTGTCAGGCAGTGCGACGAGCATCCTTGTGAGAGAAGACCGGGACAGACGCAGCAGAGACAGCGTGACGACAGGGAGTGGCCTGTGGGCCAGAGACAGAGGACTTCGTTTCTAACTAACCCTTAAAACTAAGAAATGGGGAGGTCCTTCCTGTGCCCCGGAACACAATTCAGGTCATCTTACTGCTTTTTAGAAGTGTTTCCTGGGTAACTCCTCATTGAGGTGGACACGTGCATTCTCGGTCCCACAACGCAGTGTCCTGCCCCATCTGGTCGTGAAGAATATACCTCGATGTACCGTTCCATGTTCTCCCCCGCCCCCATGGGAATCTCGGCTCCCACAGGCTGGACGGAGGGACTGGCGCCGTGGCCTCCCTGCAATGGCCACACCTTGACCTGTCCTGGCGTGCGGCCCTCCTCCCCTTTGGGGATTGGATGGCCACCCACAGGCTTTTCCTCTCTCCATCACTTGGCCTCTTGTCTTCAGCCTCTCACTTCTGCAACGTGCTCCGTCGAACTTAGGAGGTACCAATTCCTTCAGCCGCTGGATCCACAAACACCTTCACCTTCTCTCTGCAGCAGCCTGGGTGCCCCGGGAAGTCCTACCGGTCAGGATCCACTCTGGCCCCACCAGGGTCCGCTCACGGGCATCTGTATGTACCCATGGGCTCCCACGACAAACCTTCTCATGGTTGTCGGAGTGCAGCTGGGCCTACGCCTGACTCTGGCTTGTACACTGGCACCTGCCAGGCCTGGTCTTGCCCCTTAGTGTTCTGAGATTGGAATCTTCCGTGAGACCACTGTGTCCTCACCTGCAGAAGGTGAGTCCCAAGCGCTCCAACTGCATCTAGGCTCGTTGCGAAACAGTCATGGGGTGACCTAGTGTTCTGTTTTGCCCAGGGCTGTCCCAGCTCTCACACCCAAAGTCCTCTGTTCTGGAAAACCTTCAGTCTTGGCCAACCAAGAGAGATGGTCATGCTCTGTTGCCCTCGGAGGGAGGGTAGGTTTTATAGCACAGCTCTCTCTGAATAAATAGTTTAAAAATCATTTACCCTTTTATCACCAATATGAGAAAGAGATTTAAGAGTTATCTAACTGTGGGGCCAGCAGGTGGCATGATGGTTAGGGTACTGGACTCCAACATGGCCAACTCCAGTTCAAGTCCTGGCTTGCATTCTCTCTCTCTCTCTCTCTGTTGAGCGCACATGCCCTGGAGCAAATTAAAAATATATATTGGGTTGTCAGAAAAGTCATGATGTATTATTTTATGTTTTTCTATGCAAAAATGCGTCATGACTTTTTTTGACAACCCAATCTATAATAAATGTTAAAAACAGCTCTGATTGTTTCAAAATCATCTTCTTCTTTCATGGTCGTATAGATAGGAAGTCCAACTTTTCAACAAATGTCACCATTGAGCTTTCTGCAGGAACTCCCTGCTGAATATTCTCTTACGCTTTTTAAAAATGTTTTCCCAACCAATCAGAATATATGTGATTACTATAAGGAGTGCTCTGATTTTCTGACATACAACATTATTTGCAACAACAGCTCTCAAAGTATGGTCCCTGGAACAGCAGCGTCACCTGGGACCCTGGTAGAAATGTAAATTCTCATTCCCATTAAAGACCACGAAATTAAAAACTTGGGAGGAAGCCTGTGTTTCAGTAAGCCCTCCCGGTGACCAGCAATAACCTACAGTGTGAGAAGCACTGGTCTCTAATTTTTTGTCAATGCAGAATGAAGATGAGACGCATCTAGGAACTTTTTCAAACCAAGCTCTCTAGCCCAGATGGTCAACTGCTTTGGTATCTGCTGGTGCTCAGGCACCAGAGTTTAAAAATCCCCTACGGTGAATCCGATGAGTAGCCAAGGTTTTGTCTTTTAAGGTTTTTGCCATAGGGCGAATACACTCAGTAGAGAGAGACAGAAAAAGATAGTGAGGGGGAAAGTGAGGAATCACCCCCCTCCCGGGGGTGAGGGCCACACCACAATCCCTTCTTGTTCTCCTCCTGGGCTTTTTGGGCACACACGCACATGCCCCGGTGTGATTTTCAAGCCACAGGTCTGGGAGTCAAACTGCAATCGGCCATGTGGGACTACACATCTTAACTACTACTGTGCCCCCTTCTGGGTCCTAGCAGCTAAAGTTTTCAGTCACTTGTCTAGAGTATCACTTACTGAATCTCTTACTTGGAGGGTTGACTAAGCTGTTTCAGATCAGCAAGACCCAAGGACTGTATCTTTCTCAGATTCTGTAAGTCACCCTTTATGAATATTTAACTAGATGTGACAAAGTATTCAATTCACTCAGTTTCCTCCCTACAAAACTCCACCATATTTTCTATTTCATTATGTTAAAAAAAAAAAAGCTTAGCCAAATTTTAAATGAAAGAGAACGTCAGCACACTCTGGAATTGTAGTTCTTTGTGATTTGTGTGCAGTCTTTACCTGCCCTGGCCAGGACAGCCAAAGAGCTCTGTCACTGAGCACCCAGCCTTGGGAAGGCATTCACATGTGTTTGCTTGATGCTGTAAAATATGCTCTGAGGAATTAAAAGTGGATGGTATTTATTTCACTAGACTGCAACTCTTGAAACAACCTACCGTGTGTATGTTACAAACGACAGTGGAACATGATCATTTGCAAATAGGTACATTAATCTGTAGGGCCACATCAACCCAACGCAAGTTAGGGCTCTTCTAAACCATTAAGACTATTAGTTTTGAGGCTAGATAAGCAGAATAAACAAATTCTTGCTGAACTAGAATTAGTCCTGCTACCTTTCAAAGTTCTCTAAAAAAGGTTCATGAAGCCAAAAGATTTCAAGCCCAGAGTTCTCACTGATGTTCTCCTTTTCCATTGTTTTGCTGACTCTGCTCCTTCCCTGTGAGTGGAATTTAACATTTGCATTGCTAACTGAGCTTTCCTGAGACCGTCCCTCCTCTGGTTGACTTTGGAAAAAGAAAAAAAATAAAAAAAGGAGCTTAAGAGATTCTTGGGATTTGGGCTGTGATAATTTGGCTCAGTACAGAGATAAACCACATTCTAGCTGGAGGCATTTCAGATGAAAACAAAATCAGAAAAAGGTACGTAAATCACCCAAACACATGCAAAAGTTAACTGTCTCCATCAGCATCTTTAAGCAGGCCTGAGAAACCTGGCCCACCATAAAATAAACGTAAAAATATATCTGATACTAACCCCTAAATCTGCTTTGAATTCAGACACAAACCAGAGAGCAAAACCAACAGCAAAGGGCAGGGAGGGTTGCTATCCAGCTTCCTTCTCCAACTTGCTAAATTTGGGTCCTTTGGTTTAAGTGGCAAAGAGTCAAAGAGACACTATTATGATCCTTCTCCATAGTAAAAATACATTTTGAATTACAAACTGATTTAAATGAGCCTACAAACTAAACGGAAGATATGTATCTGACAGGCTTAAAACATTTAGTCCTACTCAGCATATGCAGAGCCTTACTAGGAATTCTTTAAAACACTTGCTGGGCTCTGGAGGGCCGCAGATAACCCTGAGATGTTCAAGGTCAGGGATTACGTTGCTTTTCCATGGAGCTTGATCAAGTCCATTGTCCCCACCCTCACTACCCTGTCCCTGCACCCACCATGGGAACGACGGAGCTGAAACTTGACATAAACCTCAACGTGCATTATGTCAAGAACAAAGCAATGATTAATAACTGTGCAGAAAGAATATTTTATCCATACAGCTACGTCGTATTCCAAATGGGTAACTCTCTGAAATGACACCGTAAAATGGCCTAAAAGGTAAAGCCATTTCCAAATGTTAATATAGAGTTATGAGACTCCACCTCTGGCACCCCGAAGGACAAGGCAGTTAGAGAGGTGATAACTTTCTGGAGTCAATGAAGGTATGCGGCCCCTCTCCCACCCCATGGGCTGGAAGTTACAGCCATAAATCTCATGCAGCATGAAAGAGAAAGAAGTCTTCCTTCTCTTAATAAGCAAGAGAGAAAGGTTCTTTCCTCACAAGGCAGGAATTCTGCAGAGATCCCTTCGGAGCCAGACCAGGGCTAATTAGGCTATTTACATGAAACCCAGGATGGAGCATGATATTTAATAATATCATTTTGACAGATAATTAGGAGATAAATCACTCAAACGACAGCGCTCCCCTACCGTAGAAATACGGCGAAACTACTGTTGACAGCATTTACGATTGCACCTACTCATTTAAATTTTTATTTAACAGAAAAGAAAGCAGAAGGCAAATCTGTGCACCAGCCAACTTCGCCTGCAAATTCTGGCATGGGCCGAGCCTGGGCACACACCAATCTTGCATGAAATAGGACTCTGCTTCTCATTTCTAGGGAGCATTGCAAAGTTACAAAATGCACTATGTGATTTGGGGTCTCTTCTTGTTAACGGAGGGTAAATACTAGCCTCTGGGTTGTGTGGGAAATACCAATCCGTGTTTGCAGCATTTAAAGGGCTGCTCAGATACTGCTGCACAGGAGCCTGCCTCATTTCCCAGCCCCTCACACTCCTGTAAATGTTGGGGGAGCCTCTTGGTGGGTGCTGGCTTTTATTTTAAAGCATTTATCTTTGAATAAAAGCAAACGGAAAAGACCAGGAAAATGGTCAAAGTACGCATATTATTCAATGTTCTGTCATTAGCATTTATAAGAGAGTTAAGTGAAGAATGAGGAATATGGAATTCAGTTTCTCATTAGATGCTAAGGACTTGACATTTATGGTACATGACCCCTTTTTTTTGGTAAAATTATTGTTTTGGGATCAGCAGAAGGCATAATGGCTACATTGTTGTAATCCGCATGTGGTTCGCTTCCTAGACCTGGTGGCTTAAAACTCCCGGTGGCACATATGTGTGCAGTGCTCAAAACTCTGAGAGCAGAATGGAGGAGCAAGGTCTGTTGCAAGGCCAGCCCCCAGAGGGCGATTTCGTGCTTTCTCTGTCTCTCCAGCGAGCGCACATGTCCTATAGCAGAAATCTCTCTAACGAGAAAAAAGAAAAAGATTTTGCTTCATCTTATTTATTAACGAGAACTGATCATAAAACTGGAAGCGGAACTGCTCTGAAGATCACGCTTGGAGAAGCCGTGCCTTAGTCTGTGTGTGGGCGTCCAAAGCGTTTGGAGACTATTTAACAGCCTGAGTTAAACAGCATCCCCGAGATTTGTTGGAGCTGGTGTTGCGGTTACTTGTCCACGGACTGTGCCATGTACCCATTCCATCTCAAAATAGCTATAACGTGTTAACTTACGAAGACATCTAGAGGCACTTTCTCAATGACCGTCTAGTGACCCTTTTCTGAGCACCTTCCACGGGCGAATCAGGCACCTCACTGGGCTCCAGACAAGCAACGGCGACCAAGAAGGAAGTCCGTGCCTCCCTTATTTCTGATCTCAGAAAGGAAGAGAAAGTGCTGCATTATTTAAAGTGTTCTCCCTAGTGTTAGAACTTTATGTTGGGAATGCAAAAATATTTCTTCCAAAGTTCTGGCTTTCCATACTATATTCTGACTGGCTGTGTGAGACTGCTTGATTTATAAATAAGCAGCCAGATGATAATCAAACTGCTCATAAAAAATTCCCACCTTGCTTTATTCGTTTGAGAACTCTTCCTAATGATGGAATGGGACTGAATAATGAATCAAATACTAAGTCTATGTAAAATGCTTCAAAATAAACCCTTTTGCCTCTCTGTAATAGACTTGAGAAAGTATTTGAGAACACGAGACTCCTGACTCCAGATACTCTGGAAAGAAATTAAAAGAGAAGGGAATTGCAGTCTATTTACCGGCTACACTTTTTCCACATTGGGACCGTTTTGTTACACATAAAGTATTTTAATCATCACAATAAATTCTAGATGGCTTCGCGTGTGCAACAGCAACGTTAGCAGAGTTTGAGAGAGACTGGGGTAATGACGTCATGAGTTGCTGTCACTGAACTCCGTCGTACTGGGTAAGTTCCGACGTGAGATGCTGACACCAGGTGAGCAGTTACCTCGTAACGCCTTATACATCAGAAAACGGCGTATGCTGTTTCAATGCACAAGTGCATACAGACGTAGGGTGATTTCTAACTCACCAACATTACTGTTTGTCAGAGCCTTTTCCATTTCGCTTACTCTGGCACAAATAGTAAAATCTAAAACACAATCAAAGTTATGTGTAAAGTGAAATCTTCATACTGTAAAATACCTAATAGTAAATAGGCCCCCCAAAGGACATGTCCCTAAAACTCCCTTTATGAAAGAAAACGGAGGTTATCCCAGACCACCTGCAATGGCAACGAAATAGCAAGACCACGCGGGAGGCCCTTAGTCCTAGGGAGAGGCCCAGATACAGCTTCTCAGCCACCGAACACACCAGGTGTGGATGGCACACACCTGGAACCCCAGCTACCTGGGGGCAGCCAGGTACGGACGGTGCACACCTGGAAGCCCACATACCTGGGAGCCGCCAGGTGTGGAGGGTGCACACCTGGAACCCCAGCCACCTGGGCCGCCAGGTAAGGACGGCGCACACCTAGGACCCCAGCTACCTGGGAGCTGCCAGGTGCGGACGGTGCACACCTGGAACCCCAGCCACCTGGGAGCCGCCGGGTAAGGACGGCGCACACCTAGGACCCCAGCTACCTGGGAGCTGCCAGGTGCGGACGGACGGTGCACACCTGGAAGCCCACATACCTGGAGCCGGAGGAGAATGGTGACACTAGACTGCCGAATGCCTTTGTCTGTCTCCCCTCTGTCTCTGTCTCCCCCCCGTCTCTGTCTCACCCGCAAAGAAAAGTTACTCTCCATGACGGTCTATCTCCCGTCACCTCGACTGGGCTCAGGGACCCCGGCCCCGGGGAAGGCATGGTTTCCGGCTGCGTCTGCGAGGCCCCTGGGCGCCACTTCTCATCCCCTGGCAGCGGGCGACGCGGCTGCGCCCGGGGAACGGGTGACCGCGGGCTCGCGGCCCGGCACCAGTACGAGGGCGGCCTCTTCGG
>NW_006160218.1:2001030-2009890 GCF_000334495.1 Tupaia belangeri chinensis
ATGTGCGTGCAGGAGAGCGGCCCCGGCAGACACCCCCGGGGCTGACCAGGAGAGGACCACGACTCACCGCTCGGCCGGGAAGTCCGGGCGCAGGGCTGGCGTCTGACGGCGTCGCAGCAGAGCCGGGGCGCCTGCACGTGCGGAGCAGGAGCCGGGCCACCCTCGGAGAGCGCCCTGATCTCGCGAGACGCGGCCGGGAGCTCCGGGGCTGCAGACTTGGCGTTGGCCTTTCCCGGGCGCTGCTGGGGTGCAGTCCCCTGCACCTCGCCCTCTCCTGACACGCTGTCCTGACAGCCCTGCGCCGTGAGCCCAGGAGCGCCAGGTCTTGGAGCACTCGGGGGAAGTCAGAAATTCGCGCACGCGCGCACGCGCCCACGCACGCCTGCTTGCGGTGTTTTTCAGGCTGCTGGGGCTCGGGTCAGCTGTCAGCCAACTGGGATCCAGCTGCCTGACCCACCAGGCCACCTGCTGGCCCAGAAAAGCAAATTACTACCATTTAAGTGTCGCTTTTTTAACTCTTCGCATGCGCAGTGGAAACACACCTACGACGAGTTAAACCTGTCTTAGGGGGGAACCAGCAGTTAGCGTAATGGCTATGTCGCTGGACTCCCACGTAGTCGACCGCGGTTCGCGTCCCGGACCCGGTGGCTTAAAACTCACGCCGGGCGCGTGTGCGTGCGTGCCCCAGATCCCGAGAGGAGAATGGAGGAGAAGGGATTGCGGCGTGACCATCCCCCCTGGGGGGTGATTTCTCGCTTTCTGTCTCTATGTCTCTCTCTGTCTGTCTGGCGAGCGCACGCACCCTACAGTGAAAATCTCTCCAAAAAAAAAAAAAAAAAAAACCTGTCTTAGGCACCCAAGTCCATCCTCAACACAAAAGCCGGAATTTTGCTATGGGGTGCGCGCCCTCTCCAGGGAGAGACAGACGGATAACAGGGGTAAAGACAGACGGGGGAAAGGAGCGGGAAAGCAGCCCCACGCCCATGGTCACGTTGCAGTCCCTCCTCTCCAATCCCACTCAGGTTCTGGGGCGCACACCCGTGCACCTGGCGTGGTTTCCAAGCTGCCAGGTCCTGATCCAAACGCACAGCTGGCCATGTGGGATCCAGCTGCCCTAACCACTGGGCCCCTGGCTGACCTCAGAATGGTTTTCTTAGTACATGAATCAGCTTATTTAAAATTCTCCAAAGTCTCCCCGCTCTCACCTGAAGTCAAATGAAACCTACTGTAGTTTGTTTCATGTTCTGGAAGCTTCCAAATAGAAATCATTTTACATTTTAGGAAGCCAAGGTCTATGCCTTTTTGGTTGTATGGAATGGAAGAAGAGTCTTCAGTCCCTGTCTCTGGAGAATTCAGAGAAGAGGAATTACAGGAGACAAGAAAAAAGACTACGACTGATCGCAAGATAAATATATTGAAGAACAAAGTTTTCAGATTTATAAGACATAGTAGAAATCTTCAAGGTTTGTCTGAGTTCCATCACAAAAAGCTTAATAAATACAAATTCCTAATGCATCTTGAATTTTTGGACAAATGTATTATAATGTTAATCATAACTAACAGAGTCAGCTTACAAACAAATTTTAAAAATTATTTCATTTTATTTATTATTATTTTTCTTTTTTATTTTTGACCAGAGAGAGAGAGAGAAAGTGAGAGCACAAACCACCAGGTCTGAGACTCAAACCACTCAGCCACGTGGGACTCCAGGGCCTTCACTACCATGCCACCTGCTGGCCCAATTTACAAGTAAATTAACAAATGATAATAAATAGCATATACAAACAAAAAAAAATGCAGAAAAGGAGAAATAAACCTGGGTAGAAGGTATTCATTGTCATGGGGTATAGTGGTGCAGTTTTAATAGAAGGACACAGGCAGGTCTCGGGCATATAAAGACGTTTGATCAAAGACCCAAGTGTGGTGAAAATTGAAGTTACGAATATCTGGCTTTTCTTTCAAAAAACATTAGTCTGGAAATACATCAAGTATAAGCAAATTTGGAGAAAACATTGTCTAATACCCATTTTTGCCCTCGCGAATGGATTTCAGTATATGTAAATGTCTCTCTTTTGCATTGAGTTCTGATATAGTAATAAAAACTGAGAGCTGGAATTTGGAGGGAAAAACTACACCTGCTTTCAGCTAGTTTGGTTTTTCATGCTGTACTGCATAGTTTCTGTATTTAAATATTTATTTCTTTTCAGCTGTAGCTCAAAAGACTCCCTCTGGAAATGACGTAGTGCACCTCTGTGGGATATATTTCCTGCCTTTAAAAAATATACAGCAGAAAATAACTCTGCAAATGTCTGTATTCCACAAGCCACAGCCTAGTTTTTAATTATAATATATGCATTCTCCTTCTAAAGTTAATTTTCTCCATATATAAACATCTTAACAGACTTATTTTTAGACCTCTGCTTATTCTATTTAGAAGAGGAGTATTTTGATTTTGTTCTTTTTAGAAAAGTTTGTATGTCTATGATTAACTATCAACTATGGGCCTCTAAAATAAAAACTAGATTAAGAGCAAAAAAAAAAAAAAAAAAAAAAAAAAAAAAACTTTTTTCCCAAAAATACAATTAAAAAAAAGCGACATGGCCATCCCCCCAGGGGGTGATTTCTCGCTTTCTGTCTCTCTGTCTCTCTGTCTTTCTGGTGAGCATATGTACCCTATAGCAAAAACGTCTCCAAAAAAAGAAAAAAAAAAAAAAAAAAAAAAGAACAAAAATAATTTTGTTTCCACAAATTCAATTTGAAGATAAACTTTCTATTCTAAATTTGCAAGCGTCTTTGATATGCTTGCTGTTTTACAGAGAAAGAAACAAAGCCTAAGATGTTAGGTTGGTAATAATAAGTTAACTAAGCAAGCATGCTAAATTATTAAATTTGGAGAATACATTGTGCTTATTATGTTACTTACCCTTGCAGTGAACTAGAAAATGAATGTGGTCATTCCAGACTGGTTAAATTGGAAATATATTTTATACAGATGTGTCTAATGTGGTTTCCTGGCAGAGGAGTGAGGCACACAACTTCTATTTATAAGTATACAAATCTGGTTTTGTATTACAATGCAGTTCTGTGAAATCAGATTTCCCCCTCTGTACTGTGGTTTTCACTTTCAGGATATATTTACCTCTTTTTATCATTTCAAGTATCTTTATTAAAACACTATTTTCTCCAGATCCTCTGGAGTTGGTTTCATTTATGGATAGACTAGGGGTTGGGGATTGAAATGGAAGGGGATTTAAGAATAAACAGTGAGCGAGCTATTTAAAGCCAAGGGATTTACCCTTCTTAATTAGTACAAAATCGATTTTTTACAAAATCCTATTTCTGTTGCCAACTTAGTCGAAATTCCGGTTCCTTTTATTTTGTTTTGGATCTTTCTTAATGCTAACTAATTACACTTCCATCTGTTGGAATAGCTAGACAGCACTAAGGTGTCCAGTTCAGTTCTTTTGGCTGTTCTCATTAGATCAATCTAGTCCCACAGACGATGAGAATTTACCCAAACTGCGCTAACTTCTCTGATGTCTTGGACATTGTGTGTGTGTGTGTGTGTGTGTATTCGTGGGTGAGAGCCTACTTAATTAGTTTTATTGCATATATTTTAAGATAAATGAAACTTATAACAAAAATAATATGCATATTTTTTTTCATATTTGCTTTTGGGTCTAGCTGTTACTTTCCACTTCTGAAGTTTGATTCAAGCATGCTGTAGATTGCATGTTTGTCTCCTCAAAATTCCCATGTTGTCACCTAATCCCTTTTGTGGGACCCACTAGGAGGCCCACCTTTGGAGGAATTAGGCCAAAGGGTGGACCCTGAGGATGGGATTTTGTGCCCTAATAAAAGAAACCCCAGAGAGCTTTCTGGTCCCTTGCGCCCAGGGAAGAGACAAGATGACCCTTTATGAACCAGGAAGTAGGCCAGTGTTACGGCAGCCAGGAAAGCCCAAAGGAGTCGGTTTGAAGACTTGAGCTTTAATGAGACAGTAATGCAAAAGGCAGCTGGGAAGAATAGACAATTTAGACCCATTGGCCATTTACCAGGTGACTGCACTGCACTGCTCTCCCGAGGTAACCACCACTGAGGCTCCTTCTCAAGGTGTTCTGTAAAGTGGTGGCTACTAACTTGTTCTTTTCTCAGAAAGTCTGTTGCCAAATGACTCCTGGAGTATATTTTTATCAGTGGACCATTATGCAGCAGGTAGGAGAGTTCGCATCCCTTACTGGGTCTCTTGTTCTCATTGAACTGGTCCACAATGCAGTTTGCTTACAGGAATGAAAGTCCACACTGAGCTCCTGGGGTTCGCCAATGGCTATGGCCAATGGAGCTCAAGGCTGGTACTCATTCAGCAGTTAGCATAACAGCTATGTCGCTGGACTCCCATGTAGTCAACCGCAGTTCAAGTCCCGGACCCGGTGGCTTAAACTCATGCTGGGTGCATGTGCGTGTGCGCCCAAGATCCAGAGAGGAGAATGGAGGAGAAGGGATTGCAGCGTGGCCATCCCCCCTGGGGGGTGAGTCCTTGCTTTCTATCTCTCTGTCTCTCTCTGTCTGGCGAGCACACATGCCCTATAGCAAAAACCTGAAAAAAAAAAGTGAAAAAAAAAAAAGACGGGTCCTCAGCACAGTTACCAACGAGTCCATGTTCGCCTTAGCATCGTTTCACCTCTCCCATCCCGCCTGCCACACTGCTCAGAGCTAACTTGCTCTAGAAGTTATTTCCTGCTGGTGACCCCATGTTCTGGACTTCCTGCACCAACAGAAAGTCATACAAAAGCAGGGAATCAGCAGTTACCGTAATGGCTATGTCGCTGGACTCCCACGTAGTCGACCGCGGTTCGCATCCCAGACCCAGTGGCTTAAAACTCACGCCGGGCGCATATGTGTGCGTGCCCAAGATCCCGAGAGAACAGAGGAGAAGGGATTGTGGCGTGACCATCCCCCTGGGGGGTGATTTCTCGCTTTCTGTCTCTATGTCTCTCTCTGTCTGTCTGGCGAGCGCACGTGCCCTATAGCGAAAACCTCTCCAAAAAAAAGGAAAACAAAGCAAGCCAAGCCATGCTCACTAACAGTGCAAACGCCCTATGACTGTGTAGAAGGAACACCCACCGTGATGGCGGCCGATCTCAGGGGCTTTTCGGCAGCAGCATGTAACAAACATGTACTGTACGTCAGAACTACGCTAGAACGGTGTACATTCCTTCTCACTTCATCCTTGCAATTACGTCATAAAGCACGCGGCAACCCCTCTTGTGTGAGAGTAAAACTCAGACTAAAGTCAATGATGTGCCATGCTTAGAAGTACTGTCCTGGGACCGCAGGTGGCATAATGGTTTTGTTGCTGGACTCTTACATGGTCAACCTTGGTTTGAGTCCTGGACCACAGGCTTGGAACTCGGGGTGTATACCCGAAATCCCAGGAGGATAATAGAAGATAAGGGATTGCAGCATGGCCATCGCCCCCCCTCAGTGGGGGGGAGGGGGATTTATGGCTTTCTGTCTCTTTGTCTCTCTTTGTCTCTCTCTGTGTCTCTGATGAGTATACACACCTTATAGCAAAAATCTCTCAAAAAATAAATACGTAAGAAGATAAAGTCTGCTACATTCACAGATTATATATTGTGTGTAAAGAAGAGCATGTCCTCACTTAGTGAGCTGTAGGTGTCTCATTTTATGCAGAGACGGCCACATGGCATCTCTTACAACACCTTCTCACAAAGGTGAGGCGGTGACAGCAGGAGTGGTGAGCAAGGGGAGGTAGCAAAGATGGACGATTCCTACTTTTCCTTAATGAGCAAGGCCCTTCCAGATTTGGAGTAAAATTCCTGAGACTTGTTGAAATATAAACCTTAAATCTAGATACAAGTAGAGAATGCAAGACCAAGTTGAAGATGATGTTCATTTAAATGCTGTTTATGCATGAATCACTAGATTAGAAATAGATTTTAATTGGCCATTCCTCATCCATACACTATCAAACTCAATATGAAAAGAAAGTCTTGTGTGAGACCAGCAGAAGGTGGGACAGTTATGTCGCTGGACTCTCCGATAGTGAACTCTGGTTCAAGTCCCAGACCCGGTGGCTTAAAACTCAGGTCAGACATGCGTGCACGTGTACTCAAATTCCCAAGAAGAGAATGGAGGAGAAGGGATATTGCAGCACAGCCACCCTCCTCGGGGTGATTCCTTACTTTCTGTCTCTCTTTCTCAGTGTCTCTGGTGAGCTCACAGACCCTATAGCAAAAATCTTAGTTTTTTTTCAAAGTTTCTTAATACTGAAAATGGAATTTATTTTGGTGCAAAAAAATTCAAAATCCTTGCATAATCCTAGTTTTTCATTAACTTTTTGAAGACCTTGTGTGTGCATGTATGTGTGTGTATTGTACATATGTATGTGTAAATGTCATGTCATTTTGTGCCTTAATTGTTATGCAATAGTGTAGGCCCATGTATATTATAGATGGCACTATAGCAGAGGGAAGCGGTGATGTGTGTGTGCATATATACATACATACATGCTATATTTGTACATATGCACCATATATACATGCATATACACTATATACACACATACGCACTATATAAATATGCACATGATATATACATGCATATGCACTATAAATACACATACACACGCACTATAAATACACATACACACGCACTATAAATACACATACATATGTACTATAAATACACATACATATGTACTATAACTACACATATATATGTACTATAAATACACATACATATGTACTATAAACACACATACATATCCACTATATATACACATACATATGTACTATAAACACACATACATATGCACTATAAATACACATACATATGCACTATATATACACATGGGCAGGACCAGCAGTTGGCGTAATGGCTATGTTGCTGGATTCCCACATAGTTGACCGCAGTTGGAGTCCTGGACCCGATGGCTTAAACGTACACTGTGCGTGCCCAAGATCCTGAGAGGAGAATGGAGGAGAAAGGATGGCAGCGTGGCCATCCCCCCATGGGGTGATTTCTCACTTTCTGCCTCTCTGTCTTTCTCTGTCTTTCTTGCGAGCGCACGTGCCCTATAGCAAAAACCTCTCCCCCCCAAAAAAAAACCACATAAGTATGCAGTATATAAACACATGTATGCACTAAACACACACACACTATCTATACACATATATGTACTATCTATGTACTATACACACATACATATACACTATATATGTGTACGTATGAACTATGTTTACACGTATGTGCCCACTAAACACACGCGCACACACACACACACGCATGCCACTGCCTGTCCTCTGTGGTATAGTGCAATCTGTAACATGGTCACGCGCTACTAGGCAACAGTGAAAGCTCAGGGTGGCGAGAGCTGAAGTGGGAGAGGGTCTTGTTTATTCCGTCGCTCGCTCTTTTTCTGAAGTCGAGATGCGATGGCACACGGTGACTCACGTGTATTTACGTGTACAAAGTCCTGCGTCGGAGCGAATGTCCACTTCTTTGCCGCCACCGTCACAATGCACCTGTGGAATATACCACCCCACCACCCGCAGGCTTCTCTTAAGCATGCGTGTGCAGCTATAAGAACCTCCGTAACACCTGTGTCTGCGAGCTGTCACATCGGATGCGTTCTGTGTCAACTCTAATGGACTGATTTCCTCCTCATTAGAGGTGGTATTCCTGCCTCTTCTCATGCCTGGTAATTTTTACCACGTCCCAGATCATACATGTTAATTTGCTGGGTACGGTAGATTTCTGTATTTTTTAAAATATTCTTGAATGTTTCTATGAGATGTAGGTTAGTTACTTGGAAGCACTTCAGTTCTTTCAAACCTCTCATTTAAGATGTGCTAGTCAGACGGAAGAAATGCTGAGTGCAGGGCTGATTTTGCTCTCCTCCTGGCCGCAGACCTGGAGCAGGTAATATTTTCAGGATGGTGTGAGTCCTAGATGCTGACCTGTGATCCTCCCAGGAAGTGACCTCCCGGGCCTGGGCGGTTTCCACCCGTGCTGACGCCGACTGACAGTCCAGGGAGGCTCTGCGTGGGCCCTGCGATCCCTGACCCCTCTGCCGTTCTGGCCTCCGACGGGGCTGGCCACCTTGCTGTCCCCGAGCCCCCGCTCCACCTCTGAGCACCGGAGTCCAGGCGCTCGGCACCACGCAGGAGGGCTCTCCTGGGGGCAGGCACGGAGGCCCTCGCGTGCCCTCCCCCCAGCGCCCCCAGCCCTGTGCTGCCCGTGTCCAGTGTCTAGTAAATGGCCGCGCCGTTTCTGTTCTCAGATCCTACGGCATTTCAGCCAGGAGAGAAAAGCGGTGCCTGTTGCCCCACCTCGGCCTGAAGAGGAAGCCCGCCGATTTGTTGTGTTGAATTTTTAGTCTGTGATGTGGGTGTATGTGGGAAAGAGCAGGGAACACACAGAAACCGGCCCCCCGGAGTGGCCACGTTACACAGAGCCAGACGTGAAATTCGTGTCCAGCGGGCCCCGTGGCATGGTGGTAAGGTGGCTGCATTAGTGCGGCCAGCCACAGTTCGAGTCCCGAGCTTGGCAGCTTGAGAAACACATGAGGGGCAGGGGCGTGCCTAAGACCCTGATGGGAGGAGAATGGAGGAGAAAGGATTGTGGTCCTGTCCCACTGGGGTGCTCTCCCCCTCTCTCAGGTGAGTTGCCACACCCTCGGCACAATGATAAAAACAGTCATCGATATTTATTATACCACGTTACACATAACATCTTAGAGTGAGTGTGTGGTGAAGACCAGGGAGGCAGTCGGCAGCACTGACGGGAGACTTGCTCAAAACCGAGAGGCCGGGGGACGCTGAACGGCACGGCAGCC
>NW_006160218.1:2009929-2018689 GCF_000334495.1 Tupaia belangeri chinensis
CGTGCAAAGGCCCTGGGGCAGGGGCACGCCCGGGTGCCTTCCGAGCACTCGGCCCTCACCCCCTCCCCGCCTCTCCCTCTGTCACGTTTCTGCATCCTGCCCCTCCCCTCCGGCTTCAGGGACTTCAGCGGACAGCGGAGAGCTTCTAAGGGCTTTGCCCAAGACTTTCGGGACTCTGCAGGTGCCACCGTGAGGTGGAGACACCGAGCTGAGAGGACGCCCACGGCGGGTTCCTCCGGGAGTCCCTGGCAGCCCACTGCCACACGGCGCGCTGTCATGTGGGGAGGCGGCCGCAGGCCAGGCTGGCGTAGGGTAATCATAGATGCAGTGACTCATTTTGAGCAGAGGTGTCATACAGACTGTGAGAACCAAGACGGAAGTCACAGATGGCAGATGACGCTCTGAAGAACACACAAACATTAACGCACCGCTCAGAGGAGCAGAGCGACAGCTAGCAGGAGGCCACCCGGAGCATAGGAAGTGTGCAGTGTCCTCATTCCCTGTGTCCCGTTACGGTGCTGGGAAACCAGGGGACATAAACGCCCCATCAGCAGAGAGATTTCCTCCACCTAGAGCGGGGTGTCAGCGGAACCGTCGACGGCTGTCGTTTCTTCTGGAAGGACAAGTCACCTCCCTGGTGCTGTCGCCCCTCCCACATGCACTCAGAGGAAAACGGCCCCTCTCCGGCAGGTCCACCTGCGGGAGGTCCTTATTAGACATTCGGGGGCCGTTCCTGGAGTGTGGACGACTGGAAGACATGTCGATGGTCTCTTGCAAAGACCGAGTCACAGCGTGGATGTCAAGCGTGCACTACTCGCATGGGCGAGGGGTCCGATGGGTTCGAATCTCCTTGTATGTTATTTGTGAGATAGAAAAGATGATACCATCAATTTATTTATTCTAGACATTCCGTCCCCTTTACCATTTCTGTGCCTTCACATGCTACAGCATCCTCAGCCCAGAAAAGCTCCTCACCCCCATTCACAGTCCTCAGAGCCCAGCGAGCGGCGCTGCCCATGGGTGCTGGACAGGTGCGTGCCGCCCAGCCGTCCTTCCTAGGGGCCAGCCCTGCAGCAGTGGGGGTCAGCCTCAGTTCTAGCTCTGATTGTGGTCACTGTTTCAGATCTCTCTCTCACCCCCAGTTACTCTGGGGGCTCTTTACGGAGAACTTTGACCTCCTCTGTGTCTTCATCTTACTGGGTCCCTGAGAACAGCAGATGCTAGCCAGGCTGTTCCGTGACTAAATCTTGAAGGAAGTCACCTGGATGTTCCTAACTGCTTCGTTTTTCTTCTGCTAAGACAAGGCTTCTGAGTACCGTGATATTGTAAATCCCTCTGTAAGAAATGTGCTCAGCCAGCAGCCAGCACTCTCCCTCCTCACAGAGGGATTGTTCAAATGGACACTTCTTCAAATAATCGCACCGGAAACGTGTGTGCCAGACCCGGTTTTTCAGATGCTTGTTTCTCCATCGGGCCCCGTTAATCACCTATGTACTGTGGGGAATGGCCCTTCAGAGGAGTCTGCTTGGCCCACATTCTCTTGCCACTTCATCTTACACCGTTAGCTTCACAGCCTGAGGTTTGCGACAGACAAGGTCGGGAAGAGCTTGTACTCCCTAAGGTTATCTTGTTCTGCAGAGCCTCGAACATGGAGGAGACATTTTTACCACCTCCAGGAGGCAGAAAACATAGGCGGATCTAGACACATGTATTGATTCATTCGATGAAATTTACAAATATTTACCGAGCACGTATACATGAATAACACTCTGACAAAATAAGAAGTAAGCCCAGGAAACAAAGAACTTCTAAGAAAAAGTGTAAAACTAGACACTTCAACATCTCAATGAATATTCACCATTTGAGATTGTCATAAAATGATTTGGAAGAAACTTAAGAAAACGAAACTTACAAATTGCTCAAAAATAAGAGTAAGTTTATCACTAAATATTTTATTATGTTAATTTATTTTAATTTAGGGAACTGTAAAAACAGAAAACAAATTAAGGTTCAAGCTAACGGAGGAAAAAAGATTGAATTAAAAACAGGGGCTTTTCAGGACCAGGAGCTAGCATAGTGGCTATGTCACTGGACTCCCATGTAGCTGACCGCGGTTCAAGTCCCAGACCCAGTGGCTTAAACTCACGCCGGGTGCTTCTGCGTGTGTGCCCAAGATCCCGAGAGGAGAATGGAGGAGAAGGGATTGAGGTGTGGCCGCCCCCTCTGGGAAGTGATTTTTCGCTTTCTGTCTGTCTCTCTGGATCTTTCTGGCGAGCGCACACGGTAAGCCCAGGAAACAAAGAACTTCTAAGAAAAAGTGTAAAACTAGACACTTCAACATCTCAATGAATATTCACCATTTGAGATTGTCATAAAATGATTTGGAAGAAACTTAAGAAAACGAAACTTACAAATTGCTCAAAAATAAGAGTAAGTTTATCACTAAATATTTTATTATGTTAATTTATTTTAATTTAGGGAACTGTAAAAACAGAAAACAAATTAAGGTTCAAGCTAACGGAGGAAAAAAGATTGAATTAAAAACAGGGGCTTTTCAGGACCAGGAGCTAGCATAGTGGCTATGTCACTGGACTCCCATGTAGCTGACCGCGGTTCAAGTCCCAGACCCAGTGGCTTAAACTCACGCCGGGTGCTTCTGCGTGTGTGCCCAAGATCCCGAGAGGAGAATGGAGGAGAAGGGATTGAGGTGTGGCCGCCCCCTCTGGGAAGTGATTTTTCGCTTTCTGTCTGTCTCTCTGGATCTTTCTGGCGAGCGCACACGCCCTATAGTGAAAACCTCTCCAAAAAACTAATGAACAACAAGAACACCAACACCCAGGGGCTTTCCTAGAACGTGAGGCTCGAAGACCTTGTCCAGCAGCAATGACAAAGCTCATCATCTCCTGCACCACGTCTTGGTCTTTGCCCCCTCACCTTCAAGACCCTCAATAAACTGGTTTACCCAGCTGCCTCCACCCCCGACTGAGGTGTAGACAAAGGGGGGTGTGGTGCTAAAACGTGACACCTGCGAGGGTGACCCACGTGGGAGGCTTCTGGTGTGTGTCCTGAGAGCTCTCCGAGCACGTCAGGCATGGGGTCAGTGAGGCTCGGAGTGGACTGGGGCTGCGAGGCCTTCCTGGTGTTGCGTGCTCTCTCTCTCTCTCAAGCACAGCAAACTGAAGCTGAGGTTCCTCCCGTGTTCTCCACCCACCAGCACCCACCCTGCATGTGACCTGAGGAAGAGGGAGGAAAGACAGAGAACTCGCCCACCCCATCGACCCAGAAGCGAGAGCTGGCAGTGAGTTCGTTTTCTAAAGAGATGATACATTTTTATTCACCAGAGAATGAAGAGTACAATTCATACTCAAGACCTACCAGGAAAAGCCAGAGAGTGTAATTCAGACTTAATGACACGCCATGAAAACTTTCCCTGTAAAACACTTCACTCCTGGTGTTCATCCATTTGACGTTCTCCAGGGAGCGACCGCTGAGACCTCTGGGTTTTGTGAAAATTATTCAGTCTGATTTAAACTGATTCTGTATTTTGCTGCCTATCTTTTGCTATTTCTGCATTTCGTTATTTTGTAAAGTGACAAACATAGGACAGTCCTCTCACTCAGGGAAAGTACGCCCAGTGAGCATCGCCCTCTCAGTATGTAACAGAGGCCTGACTCTCGGTGGGTGCTCTACGCTGGAGAGGGACCCTTGGCACTGTCGCTTCCATTTCGCGGGTGAGACTCGGGCAACAGAGTGACGCAAGTTGTGGATGGACTACGGCAGGGTCAGAGTCACCGTGTGGCTCTAATGCCAATACCTTTTTCTTGGTACTAGAATAATAAATTTCAAACTATGAGTCATAAGCTACTTGCAGGCCTCAAAGTCTGTAACTGGTCAGGATCGCAAGGTTAAAATGGAACAAGAGGGAAAAGACGAGCCCACGTAGCACCCCGCACAGCCCAACGCAACCCCGACCAGGAGCAAAACAGACAAAGGACAAGTCAGGGCCACTGGCACCTCAGGGTGACGGAGTAGGGGTGCTTTCTCCCTCCTTTCCTCTTTGTCTCTCTCTGTCTGGTGGGCTCACCTGCCCTCTGGCAATTAAAAAAAGAAAGAAAATTCAGTACGTAGTTTAAACTTCTGCAGGGCATGGAGACAATGACAGAAAGAAGGCCCCGCTTACCTCCACTCAGTTTCCAGTCGTGTCATGAAGGAAAACGAGATGATAGGAAAGAAAACAAGAGTCCCCGCAAACCTCAACCAAAAACAACGAGGCAGACAGTAGGTGACACTGGTTCATAGGTCATCATGTCATCATTTGCTCCAGACGCCGGAAGGGTTTGGAGACCAAGGGGGTCGGGCGGGATAACTCTGCCTTGAGGGTTGCTCTCCGGAACCCTTCCCTGCCACCCACTGTCATCCCCACCGGGATGCCTCCCCAGGCGCCTGCAGGCTGTCCTGCGTGTCCGCTCGCGTTCGACGTTCACCGCAGACCACGTGAGATGGAGAGCAGGTTACGGAGCCGCCGCTGTTGCTCTCACACTGCCTAGCCCATGATGGGCCGTCTAAAACTGTCTGTGGAAGGACAGGAAGACAGCCCAGAAAACAAGGGAGAGGATGCAGACAGAGCAAGGAGGGAGGGCACGAGGGCTTCCACTTGCAGCTACCAGGACCAAGACGCCAGGGAAGGCAGCAATGGGTGTAGACATTGAAGACGGTCATGCACGCGATTTCTTGGTTTGGGGAAGAAGAAGGAAAAAAAGCCTCTTCAAACGGGATTCTTTTTTGCTCTCACTTTGCCTGGAAGCCTTCTGCTGTGATGCCATGGGCTGAACTCACCGTATTAAGTACTGTCAGGGAAGTCCATCGCCTCTCATCCTCACAACAGAACTGTCACTGACGGTGGCTGGAGTTTTATTACTGTTGCCGTGTTCTCTTCAAAGTCTCGTTTGACACCGAAGACATGAAAAAATATCGATTTGCAGGGTTAAAGGTGGAGCAGAGAAGGAACTACTGACAAGCATCTTTTAGTTGGAGCAATGTGTAAAAACACTTCCAGCGTCTTGGCTTCCACGTTCCCATCCAATGTGGCTTGACTCCGAGCAGAGAATCCGAACTTGTTGTTTCGTATCTAATAGCTATAGCGGAGCCAATCAGCAGCGCATTTTAGAAAAATTAATTTACCTTTTTCATCTCGTGTTTCCTTTTCTGCACACGATAGCCTAACTGTGTAGTTTCAGCCTGATGTAATACTGATCTCGTCACTCACGGCAGTCTATAGAATTATGCTTTGTGGTTTGGTTTGCTAAACCTATGGCTGAAAACAAAACATTTACGGAGGAAAGATGGATAAGAATACCCTGCACTTATTGAACATGGCCAAGAAATTCATTTGTAATAACTGAACCACAGATGGTATACCATCTGGCAGCATTATGGCATTGGCTCTGACAGCAATGTTTACATCTGGGCGATATGGTGCTTTCTCTGAGAGAGCAAGAGACTTTATTGGACTAAACAAGAAGAGGAGAGCGATTTTAGCCTCATGAATATTATAAGTTTGCTAAGGGTAGAGCCGGCCTGTTTATATGCATACAGTTTTCATACATTTGGGTAGAGAAAAAGAAAGAAAATCTGTCCATTGAAATTCTGTTATGATAATGAAAATAATTATAATTTTGAAATTGTTCTTTTTTTCCTCCCATGACAGACAAAACTATTAGTATGAAATGATCGGATCACCCACTGTGAGCGTTTTATATTTTCAGTATTACTCTATAAGTTCCCTAGGAAGTTTCCAATATAGTATATTAATTTCTTGAAATATCATGTGGCAGCTTTAGTTTATTGAAAAACTTGTACAAAAGACATACTTGTTTTTCCTTAAGTTCCCAGAACTTAAGAAAAATGTATCTGGTATAATTGTCTTCAGTTTTACTGTGTATAAATGTTCTTATTTTTAGTCAACATTGCATTTTGAAACAATCATAAATGTGTCTTTATTATGTTTTTATTATAAAAGCACTAACATGATTTTTAAATAAATACACTTGTAAGAAAATTGTGTTTCGTTTATATGCAATTAACTCTCTGATCAGAAGCAATTTGAATACATTCTGATTAATAACACTATTTCCATTCAAATACAAAACAAATTTAAAACAGAATTTCTCCTTTCTTCCACCCCGTATGATGAAGTCTCAATTACCTATATTTACAAAATGACACAAGTTGTCAGATTCCAGAGAGTAGCGTGTGGACAAATGTCCAACAGTAATGAAGTAACACAGTGGCAATTCCTATTAGAAGAGTATTCTCCCTGTGCAGATACTTGGGGGATTCATAAGCTTTCTCTTGAATCTTGAAAAGAATCCTCCTAGATTATAATGTTCCTCTAGCTGCAGTTGCAAAAATGGGTTTAATAAAGCTAAGACAGCAGGATCTTTAATCCACACTACGTGCTTAAAAGTTCGTGTTCTCTCTGCTCTGTGCTGCTGCCTCCCTGGATGAGAAAACGTCATTAATAAGCCAATGTAAAATATTTATTGATTGTTGAGAGGAGAAGAAGGTCGGCTGCATTTGTAATCACATATAAATTGAAATCACAGCAAAGCACCAATTTCTACTTACTTGTCTGAATGTTTCTAAGTTTAATTATTAGCCTTTTCAAAAATTAAAGGAAGAGCTAAAATCGTGTTTAAAATCTAGTTGTGTGTGTATAATGTGCTTTGGACATAAAAATCAAGATTTAAAAAGCGATGTTCGTAATTTTGTATTCATTACTCCATCTTCTGAAGCTTTATGTTATTAAAATAATTTCAGATAGTAAGGAAAATATGTTGGTGGAGGTTTTCTCTGGGCCAAAATGCATCTAGGAAGACAGAGAAGATAAGATAGGCCGTCCTCAGTAGAAAGGTGGTTGAATCTTATTACATCGCATGCACATAATGATTGTGTTGATAAAAACATAATTTACAAAAATACAAGAGGAGGGAGAAATGCCGCCATCAGGGCTCCTACATCTGACTACATCATTTCTTAGGAAATTTTCTTATTTAACTTCTGAAACAAAATGCAGTCTCCCATTTGCAAGATGGCAATAATAATAGAAATACCTCTGAAAGATGTTTAAGATACTGCGGTCATGGCTAAAACACGTGAATACTCAGTCAGTGCTGCATACTGTGAGTTTCTTAATTACGCAGAGTTTAGAAAATTTTGATCAGTGCTGCAGTCTAAGATATTGTAGAAATACAAAGGAGCAATTAGGTGAAGAGAAAAACCGTCTGTTTGATATTTTATGATGAGTATTTATTATCCTTGTGGGCTTTTTTCCCACTGATATCTGTTAATTATCATTCATAAATTGAAAAATTCTATTTCTACTGGGCCATCCAGGTGGCCTGGTCATTAAGGCGGGTGAATCCCACATGGCCAAAGCTCGGTTAGAGTCCCAGACCCAGTGGCCTGAAAAACACACCGGGAGCACGAGTGTGCCCCCAAACGCCTAGAGAACAGGGGAGGAATAGAAATACCTCTGAAAGATGTTTAAGATACTGCGGTCATGGCTAAAACACGTGAATACTCAGTCAGTGCTGCATACTGTGAGTTTCTTAATTACGCAGAGTTTAGAAAATTTTGATCAGTGCTGCAGTCTAAGATATTGTAGAAATACAAAGGAGCAATTAGGTGAAGAGAAAAACCGTCTGTTTGATATTTTATGATGAGTATTTATTATCCTTGTGGGCTTTTTTCCCACTGATATCTGTAATTATCATTCATAAATTGAAAAATTCTATTTCTACTGGGCCATCCAGGTGGCCTGGTCATTAAGGCGGGTGAATCCCACATGGCCAAAGCTCGGTTAGAGTCCCAGACCCAGTGGCCTGAAAAACACACCGGGAGCACGAGTGTGCCCCCAAACGCCTAGAGAACAGGGGAGGAGGGACTGCAAGGTGGTGTCCTTCGGGGACAGAGAGGTCTTCCCCCCCGCCCCTGGTGAGTCTACATGCTCTATAGGAAACTAAAAAATAATAACACTTCTACTACAAAGTTACTCTTCAAACAAAATATTTGAGGGAAAGATGATGCTTAGTCAAAAGAGAGAACTTTAAAAAGGTCACTGGACTTATTCTTTTCAACACATGTTTTTTGGTAAAAGGATAAAATTTCCTTCACACAAAGAGAAGAATAAATAAAGCAAAAATCCTCTCCCAGAACTGGGTGCTCAGCACTCAGCCCTGGGTATCTTACAGCCAGTTGCACCTCGGAAGTCAAAGGCACACCCCTTGGAGATGCCACATATGCCACCGCACGACTTTCTGAATCCAGGAAACTAACTGGATTTCAAGGCACTGAGAAAGGCACCTGGGCGTGCGAGTTGTCCCCGCCCAGGTTCCCCACTGTCGGTGAGCGGCAGTCAGCTATGTATCTGACCGGACAGCCAAAACCACAGAGTAAGAACAGCACTTTTCTTTTGTTTGATTGTTTCCTTTCTAACTATTTTAAATACAGAAAAATACAAAAGAGAACACTGACAGTACCCACAATCCAGGCCAGCAGATGGCATAGCAGTTACACTGCTGGACTCCCACACGGCTAACCATGGTTCGAGTCCCAGACCTGGTGACTTGAAACTCACCAGGCACGGTGCCCAAGATCCCAGGTGGAGAATGGAGGGGGAAGGATTGCAGCATGGTCATCCCCCTGGGGTGATTTTTCACTTTTCCTCTCACTGAATCAATCTCTCTCTCTCTCTCTCTC
>NW_006160218.1:2019206-2030737 GCF_000334495.1 Tupaia belangeri chinensis
TAATTATCATTCATAAATTGAAAAATTCTATTTCTACTGGGCCATCCAGGTGGCCTGGTCATTAAGGCGGGTGAATCCCACATGGCCAAAGCTCGGTTAGAGTCCCAGACCCAGTGGCCTGAAAAACACACCGGGAGCACGAGTGTGCCCCCAAACGCCTAGAGAACAGGGGAGGAGGGACTGCAAGGTGGTGTCCTTCGGGGACAGAGAGGTCTTCCCCCCCGCCCCTGGTGAGTCTACATGCTCTATAGGAAACTAAAAAATAATAACACTTCTACTACAAAGTTACTCTTCAAACAAAATATTTGAGGGAAAGATGATGCTTAGTCAAAAGAGAGAACTTTAAAAAGGTCACTGGACTTATTCTTTTCAACACATGTTTTTTGGTAAAAGGATAAAATTTCCTTCACACAAAGAGAAGAATAAATAAAGCAAAAATCCTCTCCCAGAACTGGGTGCTCAGCACTCAGCCCTGGGTATCTTACAGCCAGTTGCACCTCGGAAGTCAAAGGCACACCCCTTGGAGATGCCACATATGCCACCGCACGACTTTCTGAATCCAGGAAACTAACTGGATTTCAAGGCACTGAGAAAGGCACCTGGGCGTGCGAGTTGTCCCCGCCCAGGTTCCCCACTGTCGGTGAGCGGCAGTCAGCTATGTATCTGACCGGACAGCCAAAACCACAGAGTAAGAACAGCACTTTTCTTTTGTTTGATTGTTTCCTTTCTAACTATTTTAAATACAGAAAAATACAAAAGAGAACACTGACAGTACCCACAATCCAGGCCAGCAGATGGCATAGCAGTTACACTGCTGGACTCCCACACGGCTAACCATGGTTCGAGTCCCAGACCTGGTGACTTGAAACTCACCAGGCACGGTGCCCAAGATCCCAGGTGGAGAATGGAGGGGGAAGGATTGCAGCATGGTCATCCCCCTGGGGTGATTTTTCACTTTTCCTCTCACTGAATCAATCTCTCTCTCTCTCTCTCTCTCCAGCAAGCTCACGTGCCCTAAAGCAAAAACCTCTGAAAAAAAAATTACCCACAGTCGTCTTACCCAGAGACTTTCATATAACATGAGGGATCTCCTCTCCATAGCTTTGATGCACGCTTTGTCCCTACTTTCAACATATTTTTGTGCTTTTCTACTGAAGAGGTTTTTCTAAAAACAATTATTTTTGTGGGATTTAGTACATGATTTTTCACAGCATGCAAGCATCATGGAATTAATTGTCCAATTGCAGATGTAGGAAGGCGTCTTCGTCTTCAACACTGCGCATCGTATGACGCTGTGCACCCTCAGTCAGGGCCCTGCCAGGTACCCTTTCCTTGCGGTGTAAGTACGAGGCTGTCCATGGCATCTTGTACTCTACTGTGACCCACGTGCCATAGCCCATTTCCCTCACTTGCATGCATTCTCGTGTCTATCGATCATTGTCTCCTGCCCCTGTCCCCCAACCATGTTCCTTCCACGCACTCTGGTAGCTCCCATTTCTCTCCCTACTTCCCCTTCCAGCACAGAGTGAGGACACCCGGGGTGTGTTAAGCGGGGACTGTGGCACTCGCCTTGCGTAGCCCGTCTTGCCTCACTCAGTGTTCTGTCACTGGGTGCTCTCACTTGTGTCCAACGACAGGCTCTCCCTGCTCTTTGTGGGTGAGTTGTATAGCATGGGTGTATGTTCTGTGCTATGTTGTCTTTCTTTTCTCTTTTTCAGAGAGAGGTTTTTGCTATAGGACACATGTGCTTACCAGAAAGACAGGAAGCAAGAAATCGCCCCCTGAGGGGATGGCCATGTGGCAATCCCTTCTCCTCCATTCTCCTCTGAGGATTTAGGGCATGCATGCACACGTGCTTGGCAAAAGTTTTAAGCGGCCGGGTCTGGGACTCAAACCATGGTCAACTACATGGGAGTCCAGCAATGTAATTTTAATGCTATCTGCTGCTCCTGATGCATTTTCTTAATCCATTCATTGGGCCTTGGGCACCTAGGTTGACTCCATGACTTAGCTATTGTGAATAATGTTGCAATAAACAAGGATGTGCAAATCTCTCTGACTGAATCAGTTTCTCTCAAGTTGCTGGCAATTTTGACATTCTTGATATTTAAACGAAGGATCTTCAAAAAGTTCATAGTAAGTATATATTGTGAAAAAAAAACTGCATGAATTTCAAAAAGTTTTCCAGCAAAGTAAACCCATAATTAACCTTTCCATGAACTCTGAAGCCTCCTTGTATTGTTGACCTTGAATGAATAAGTGAGTGGACTTCGTTCTCGACTGTTAGGTGAGATCATGTCGTTCATAATTTGAAGATAATCAGATTAGATAGACCGTATACACGTGTGCCAGTCTAGGACCAGTTGTCATCATATCATATACACGTGTGCCAGTCCAGGACCAGTTGTCATCATATCACATACACGTGTGCCAGTCCAGGACCAATTGTCATCATATCATATACACGTGTGCCAGTCCAGGACCAATTGTCATCATATCATATACACGTGTGCCAGTCCAGGACCAATTGTCATCATATCATATACACGTGTGCCAGTCCAGGACCAGTTGTCACCATCATATCATATACACGTGTGCCAGTCCAGGACCAGTTGTCACCATCATATCACAACACTGGCTACAAAGACCAAATAAGGTCAGTCGTGTAGCACTGCCCTTCCCAGAGCATGCCTTTCCTTTCGACGACACAGGATCCTCCCCTTCCTCTTTGTATCCCATGACATTATAACTCTGTATTTGCAGGTACCTACCCCATAAATCTCTCCATTCCTGACACCTGGAAAAGCCCACTGCTGGTCGAAGTCAGCTTCTCACCTGCTGTGCATGCAGCCTTCTGGATGAGAGTCTGGAAAACATGAAATCACGACTTTGAACATACTCGTGATCACTGTCTCCTAGGGAGCTCTTACAGGTACCTGGCAATGCCTCTGCTGTGACCAGTCCTCCCACTGTTCTGGCTAACCATTTCATATCTTTCTCTTACTTTGACCTTCAGCCATAGTGCCCCATCCTCGGTATCACTTAACAACCGTGTATCCTGCAGCAGTGCAAATGTGGAAGTAACCAGAATAAAGCTTGCAGGTACCCAGCCACATGGGCACCCACCTGCAGACATCTGAGCCCCTTGCAACCCGGCTTTGATTTCCAGAGACAGGCCATCTTCTTGGACAAGACGAACTTACTATACCTGCCCACCCTCTTGCCCTCTCAAGTATAATGCTCTGCTCAGCACTCCTCTTTCTGCAGGATCATTAAACTTCTTCCTGGGTTACTTCTACAACCATAAAATATATTCTGCCTATCTTAAAAACAAGCAAACACACAAAAACCTTAGGCTACACTTTTGCTCTGCACCAACCACAATACACAGCTTCTGTCTATAGAGCAAAGAAACAAAAACTCCTTGAAACTGTGGTCTATACGCGTTATCTGAATTCCGCGCCCACACCGTAAATCATTTCCTAAGATCTCTGCAAATGTGCTCTTATCCCTAGAATTCTACTGAATGCATTTGTACATCATCACCAACGACGTGCATGTTGGTAAATCCAACGATCAATTCTGCAGCTTTACCTTAGCAAATCCGTCATGAACGCTTGGTGCAGATGATCAGCTCCACTCCCTCAGTTAGAAACGTCCTCGTTGAGCATCTGACACCTTACGTTTCCTTGTTATCACTGCCAGACCACAAGCCCCTCCTTCTCAGTCTCCTTGGTCCATTCAGACCCATGCACCTGATCGTTTAGTGTTTCCAGGACTCTTCTTCTTCCTCTCTGTGTTCACTGTCCAGGGATCTTACCGTTTCCTGACTTAATTACCCATCATCTGCTAACCACTCACGAAACAGGAAGTCCACCAAGCCTTCTGTCTCATAGTCTAGACAAGCATTCAGCAACCTCACTTGACATTTCTAATACCATTTCAATGCTATCATGTCCTGATCTTCTCTGAAGCATGGCTTTCCTCCAACGCTGCCCTTCTCGGTGAACACCCATCTGTGTTTCCAGTCTGTTAGGTGGGAAGGCTTGGAATCGTCCTTGACCCCTCTCTCTACATATGCCTTACATCTGTCAGCAAGTCCGTGTGCGCTGGGCTTTCAAAATCTATCCCGTATCAGACCACTTTTCTACACCTCCAGTAACGCTCGAGACAAAGGTGTTATTTGTCAAGATGATCTTTTCCCTAGATTAAGGTTCTCATTGACCCATCTATTCCCTTATCCATCTGCAGTCTGACGTACACAATTGCAAAAGTTATTCTCCTAAAACACAAATAAAAGCATGTTATCCCTTCCCCCAAGTCTTCCTCTGTGTCTTATTCTACAGGCCAGCATCCTCATTTCAGCACTGAGGACTCTACTTACCTTTCCTCTGCCATTATAGAAAGGGTGCCCTGACTCCCAAGGTGAGCAATTTGCACGGTAGTGGGCTTTAGATGATGTTATACAAGGGGTTTCATAATGGTCACAGAAAATGCATATTATGTCAAAACCATGGATTTCAAAAATCTTTTACACCAAAATAAGCTTACACTTTAATTACATTTTCACATGAACTTTTTGCAGTCCTGGCATATAAGAAAAAGCCCAATGACATATGGACTCATCCACTAAATAATTTTAATAGTTTCCTTTATTGGGTAAGTATCTGATATTAGGTGGTAAGGACATATTATTAAGCAGAAATTAGATGGAACTGCACTCTTCAAAGCTGACTATTAGGAAAAATAAACAGATAGCCAAACAAAAATTACAAACTGAGAAAAGGCAAAGAGGGGAAAAAGCCCTCCAAGCTCCGAGGGCTCATGGATGCGGAATCTGATCCCATCTGGGAGTTGCAGAAATGTTCATAAAGAAGGCAACATTGTCACTGAGAATTAGAAAGAGGTGACCAAGTGGCCAAGTGCTAGGTAGGAGAATTAGGGGGCAGGGGTAGGAGGGGACAATCAGCGTGTTCCAGGGCAGCCGGGCTTACCGACTCCCTCTGTGTCTCTGGACTGTCTGTGATATGATTTCAGGTTGAACTGCTGCTGGGCTTTCTGGGCCATATTAAGAGCATCTCAAGAACAGTAGGAAGTCCTTATAGGATATGTCTGGTGAAGGAACATTATTCTAGTTCCAGAGCTAGAAGCAGAGTTTTTTATCCTCCAAATGAATCGTCATGTATACATGACAGACTCTCTAAAGCTGGCATATTGGTTCAATTATATTTGGCTGCAACTAACAGAAACCCTCAAATTTATTAAGTCACTCATAACAGATGGCATATAGGAGTGGAGTGGTCTACGAGATTAATGCACTCAGCCGCTCAAAATTTTATCATAAAAGAAGGTTCTTTCTATCATTGTGCTCTATCACCCTCTGTAACCTGGCAAAAAAAATGGCCGCTGCCCTCAGCCAGTCAAGACCTCTGGCACTTGGTCTAGGAAGGTTTCAGACCACCTTTCCACCGAGCTAGGGTTGAAGGTAACATGGAGAGACGTGGAAAAGGGGCTGAGTACAGGGTTAAAGCTTCTCCTCGTCACAGGCAGGCCTCCACATACGGCAAGAACAGAGGAGGCTGAGTTGATTCGTCTGGACCATCTCGTGGTCTTGAGGTTGGTCTTGCCTCATTTAATCAGATGTGAATCACAGAGAGGCCCTGTGAGCAGTGGAACACCCTCCATACTCATCCTGTTGTCAGAGTTTTAAGCAGTTTTTGTTCTTATAAACAAGAGCAGTGAGTTGTAGAATGCAACAAGAATACATAGCTGCATTATACGTGTAGGAAACTCCTTCACAGGAGAGGCTAGGTGGAACGGTGCGCACCTCATTTTAGAAACTTCCAATACAAGAAAAAAATCCAGGCTCAAATGGCTTCACTAGTGAATTTTACCAAATATTTAAAAAAGAATGAATGCTAATTCATCACAAACTCCTCCCCAAAAATAGAAAAGAAGGGTTACCTTTCCAATGTATTGTATGAAAGGAGAGTATTACTCTGATTTGAAAACTAGACCAAGATATCATAAGAAAAAAACCTACAAACCAATACCCTTTATAAACATAAAATGTCTCAACAAAAGATACTAGCAAACCAAGTTTGGCTACATATCTTAAAACAAACAAACAAACGCACCTTGAGTATTCACCCTGACCAAGTGAGATTTATCCCAGGAATGCAAAGTTGCATAAAACGATATAATAGATCCCATTCATAGAATAAAGGATAAGGATCACAAAACTATCTCAATAAATGCAGAAAAAGCATATGTGATCAAAGGCGAGCCCTTTTATGATAAACATACCCAGCAAAATGAACAGAAGGACACCTCCTTAAACGAAAAGTTGAGGTCCCACCGAAAATTCCATAGCTACTATAATTAATGAGGAAGGTTAGAATGCTTCTACTTGGAGATCAGGAATAAGATCAGGATGTCCACTCTGACCACGTCTGTCCAATATTGCAGTAGAGATCTAACCAGGATGAGAGAGAGAGAGAGAGCCAGAGAAATGAACACAGAAAGAGAGAGAGAGATAGAGAAAGAATAGAGGAAAAGAAGGAGTGAAGGGAAAAGGAGAGAGAAGTTGAAGCAGCCACATTGGAACGAAGAGGTAGGGCCACCTCCGGGCTACCTGGTAGAGAGGCAGCATGCTGCCAAGTGGTGGCAGGTGCAGGTGGAAGGGCAGAGGTACTGTTCCCTGGTCTGCCTGTCTGTGCTGGGTGCCCTGCAGGGCCCAGCTAGCTGGGGGCAGGGGCGGGCGTCAGTGTGAGAAAACTGCTGCGAGTCTGGTCTTTTCTACCCATCTCTTCGTCTCTCACACTCAGAAATGGAATTAACTTCTTTTACAGATCAGATAGACTTCTCTAGGGGTGCCCTTAAATAGAGCTCTGAACCCCCCGACTGCCATCTTCCCATCGTTGTCTGATTTCGGCAGGAAGCAGCCAGAAGGGTCTTGGGACCATTGCCCTAGCGGCAGTTTGGGCACTTCAGGGGGACGGAGACAGCAGCTAGACCCCGCTTACAGGTGGATCGAGCAGCCCCAGCCCGAGGAGAGCTCTGCCGTGTGATTCCTGCCAACTCCTCTTCTCCCAGTCACCGTGCTGCTCTGACCTTAGTCATGGGAATCCTGTTCTTTAATTATTCCTGGCCCAAAGCTCCTAGCCCAGAATCTCCTGACCTTGGTACCCACACCAAAACTGGGAGAATCAGTGGACCATCCAGCATACGCCCTCCCTACCATGAGGGGAAAGCCTGTGCGGCCCCACCTAGAACAAGCCTGAACCAGGAACCCTAGACCTAGAACAAAGCCCTCTCCTCAGTTCCTCCTCGCCAACCCACTTTCTAGGGTCCCCTCCCTTCTTGGGAGCTCTGCTTTCCCTTTCTCTCCTTCAATAACCTATTTGTCTGTAGAAAATTCTAAGCAGAGCCCAGGCAACGGCACGGCAATGGTGCAGCTGGACCTCACAAGGGAAAGGTCACATCCTGGCATCCCCAGAGCACGTGGCCTGGCTAGTGGGCGTGGCCACACTCTCTCCATTTCTTATTCTCAGGGAAAAAGCAAGTAAGTTACCTTTAAAAATATGAAAAAGTAAGGAACCTATCAGAAAGGATATAACGACTAGTAAAGGAGTAGGGGAAGACGGCATAACACAAGATTTAGTAACAAAAAGCCATTGGGTTGCTTTACATTAGCGATAAACCACAAAACTAAGAAAACAATATCATTGGCATTCACATCGATAATAATAATATACTTAGGAATACATTTAACCAAAGAAGTTAAAGGCTTGTACCTTGAGAAGCAGAAAACATCCATTTAAGAACTTGAAGCCTATACATGGAAAAATAGCTCCCAGTCAGGAATCAGAAGGCTTAATAATATTCTTAAAATGGCAACACGCTCCAAACTAATCTACAAATTCAATGCAATTCTTATCAAAATTCCATCTGGTTTCTTTACAGAAAATGACAAGCTGATCCTAAAATTCATATGGAAATGCACGGGGCCCAAAATAGCCAAAACAATCTTGAAAAGGAAGAACCGACTTGGAGGACTCACGCACTCTGATTTTGAGTTTACAGTAATCAAGGCAGTGTGGCACCGACATACGGAGACACATATGAATAAGTGGAAATGAATCAAAGCCCAGGAATAAACCCTAAAGCTTATGGCCAACCGATTCCCCCCAAGGGTGCCAGAATAACGCAGCGGCAGAGAATGGTCTTTTCAACAACGGGTACTTAGAGGGCAAAGAGCACTGAACTGCCCCCAGAGGCAGAAGAGAAAGCACACAGAGGGACAAACGGCCCAGCTTTACCTTCCTTCCATCCTCGGACACCACCGGTGTCATCCTCTGAACCACCTGCCCAAAATCAAGGGACGCAGCCAAGGCGTCTCATAAAAACAGCCTTCTACAGACAGGCTGAGCGAGAGGCGGGATAGGGCCTGAATGGAGACCCTAAGGGAGGCAGCCGAGCGATTAAATGAGATCACATTGGACCCACGCCGATCACCCAGGAAATGTTCCTACTTCAAGGTGCATAACCTGAGTGACGTCCATAAACTCCCTTTCGCCGCTTGCGATGACATAGTCAGATTCTGGAGAATGTCATCTTTGCAGGGAGATCACTTCCCCGCCACTGTTTGTTACCTCATTCTTTTGCTATCATGTAAGTTAACTAGCAACTCAGCCATGTGTTCACGGTAGCATTTTCATAACAGCCCCAAAGAAGAAATAACTCAGACAATGCCAGAATAACTGAATGAGAGAACCCACACAATGCAGTATTATTAAACAAGGAGGGAAGTGATGACACTCACCACCTGGAGCCTTGAACTGGGCTGAGTTAACTAGGCCAGTCCTTGCAGCGAACACATGCGATTCCGTCAAACACCCAGAATAAGCAAATATACCGAAACAGAAAATGGATGCCAGTTGCCGAGGGTTGCAGATCGGGAATGAGGGGGAAGTGAGAGGTGCCCATGGATAGATAGTATCTGTGGGGGGTGGGGAAAATATTCTAAGAGGAGTGAATTAAATCTTCGTAGAGCTATTTAAAAAGAAGTCTGCCTGCGAATCCACTGGCTTGCTGGAAAAGTTACGATGCATTTTTGCATAAAAAATGTCATGACTTTTCTGACAACCGGTACTATATAGTATTCACAGTCAGAAAGCAGGTGTCCATTAGGGCAGAAAGGACAGGGAGAGACCGGAAGGGACTGAGAGGAGACCACCGCTGTGCTGCCTCTGCTCCGTTTCCTGGCCACGGGGTATGATTCGAGCATTCACCGTACCATCATTCACTGAGCTGTACATTTAGGGCTGAAGTGCTTTTCTCTATCTATATTATACTCAAAATGGACCGTCTAAATAGGGTTTACGTTGTTAAGAATAAATATATCTCTATCCATAACAAGAAGGAGTAACAACAATTTGGAAGTATTACAATAATGGCAGGGAGATAGAAGAAAGTATAGAAATGCAGGAAGCACTTACAAAGTTAAAATTCACTGAGAACCCGAGGTTGGAAGGCCGATGAGAGGGTGGTGTCAAGGATTGCTTACAGCCTGCCGAGGGGCAGATCTTTTTGAACAGCAGGAGGATTGAAGTTAGGTGGGCGACAACGGATATGTTTTCAACAACAGGGTCTGAGCTGTCCCAAAGCCGCCCAGCTGAAGGTGTGAAGTCAGGGGTTTAGGAGTGTTGAAGCTCAGAGACGCCCGCAGTGGCTGTCCCACCGGACTTGCACCACTTACGCATCTAAATCTGCCTGGGGTCCTTATCCTCTCTGAATGTGGGTTTTTGTTTTTGTTTTAAGTTCATGGAAAATACATATTACAGAGAAGGTGTGCATGGATTTTATTTATTTATGCACCAAAATAAACTTATATTTTAATTTAATTTTTTGTGAATATTTTGATGTGTTCTTGTCTGTCCAAAGGGCATGATTCTTCATGAGATGCACAAACTCTACCTCTTGACCCCTCCTCGGGTTTGTCCCATGGGAGGGGGCAAAAGAAGACCTGAGGACAGGAGGGAAGGAAAGCCTGTGTTCAGAGGGATGAAAGCATCCAGCCTTCGCTAGCCACGGGTGCTCTCCCATCTCCTTTAGTCTCCCTTACCCCTACTTTCACCTCTGTAAATAGCCCTCCAGTAAACCCTCCTTCATTGGCCCATTTGGTAGTGTCATCTGTTTCCTGTCAGGATCTTCAGTGATTCAGGAACTGGCAAAAGAAGTGGTCCCAGGAAACACCCTTAAAATAGGCTTCTGGGATTGGGCAGCTACCATGTTTGAGACACGCACAGACAGCATTTTTACACTGAGAAACGAGATGCCGATAATCTCTGGCATGCTGTGACATCATGATTAGTCCGATAATCACTGGTGGTGGCACCGGACGAAGTGCAGAGGCAGTGAGGGTGTTGGGAGATCAAGTGACGGTGGCACTTAGTCACTATGGCAACAAAAGTTATTACAAAGACTGTAGCAAAAAGGAAGAAAAAACCGGAAAGACTGTGTTAGAACATGAATGAAAACCCAAAAGCTTCCAGGGAAACTTTAAGGGTCCCTTATCGCCAGCAGGCACAGGGCAGGTATGAAGGAGACAGATCAAGTCCCGGGACCGAATGTAATCACACAACTTAAAGCCAACCAAACGAAAAACTCAGCCAGGTATCTCATGCTAGAATAAAAGAACTTAAGGGAAAAGAACAGGACCCTAAGACTTTTAGACATAGAGAAAAGGTTAAGAATTCTGAACCCCCAAATTCTAGGGGAATTCACCAGGGATTTGAATAGTAATGAATGGGCTTACTTCCCTGAGGAGTGACATTCACATCCAAGAGAGCAGTTGATTAAAATCTGGGCTCAGTGATGGCTTACAGCTCATGGGACATAGCGCAGTGGCTCTCAAACTTGGCCATGCATCGGGGTCACCAAGGAGGTCTTGGAAAACATGGACGTCGAGGTCCCACTGACACAGAAGGTCTGGTCTTATCTTTCTGGGAGACATCTGTGGCAGTGGGCTGGAGCTCCCCACATGATTCTCATGTGATGTAAAGGTTTCAAAACCACCACTGATGAAGGGGGACCCTGAAGGGTAAGTAAGAGGAGAACACTAAGTGCATTTATGATGTCCAACTGCTCAGCTACTCTCTACCAGTCACCCCAAAAGCACCTGGAGGACTCTGCCTTTGAAAGTCTCCGTGGTAAATGTCTCCTACGGGCCAGAAAGACTGATGGTAGGAGAGACTACGAGAGAACTGGGCTCCACATTTCAGTGGGAATAATGGCATGGCAGTGTCATAGAGACCATAGCAAAGGGCTTGCCCATCGGAAGCGAGGTGCTCAAAATCTCATTAATTAATCGGGTGAGTGTTGAACTGGTAATCAGTGTTCTGACCTGCATTAACCTGTGTCATAGCTTATTGATCGTCCCAAGGTCCCTCACAATGAAATATATGAGCAGCTTACTGAGATGTGACTTCATATATCAGAGCGGGACATTTCTAGTTCAAGTGTTCAGC
>NW_006160218.1:2030754-2068692 GCF_000334495.1 Tupaia belangeri chinensis
GGTAATAGAAACATCATAATGGGACTCTGTAGCCTTGCAGCCAGTCCCGAGACCTAACCGACGCACAGACCCAGAGCTCCTTCATCAAAGGGGATGTGGCTCCTCTTGAGAAAGGATCTACAGCATAGCCATTGGTGGATACCGTGTGTATTCCCAACCCCTTTGCTGTGTGACTTCCAGTCACCTTCCAGGAGGCTGTGCACTGGTGAGAGAGAAACACCCCGAATTTCAGGGGACTATCACAGATTCCCCACTGCTGCTAATCACTGCACATGCCAAATGCCAGCCTGGTCCAGTGAGAGTGGGCATTCATAGAGAACAGATGGTAAGTGGAATCTTAATGCAAAATCATCGCAAAGTGAGTCTCATGGGACCACTGGTTTATCTGTGGGGTCTATGTGGGTTATTATGAAAGACTCTAAAATTGGGCATGCACCCACTGCCAAGACCCTAGACCAGAAGCACATCCTCTCCCTGGTAAATGCCGAGCTCCAAGAGACGCACATGTCGGGCTTTGGGCACTCGGAGCCCATGCTCAGTAACTCACACTCGCGCCTGATGGGGTGCCCAGTGGGTCGTGGAGAAAAGTTGTCCATCGTCACAAACAAAAAGCAGGTATTAGGAGCCCAGCAGCTTTGGTTTTAGGAGGAGTGTCTTTACTAGAGAAAACTCGGTGCCACGAGAATGTGCTCTCAGAACACGGCTCCTGGGCCAGCAGCGTCAGAATCACCAAAAAACGTACTGGAAATGCCAATTCCTGGGTCCTACTTCACTCGGACGTCAGGAATGTCAGCACGGGGCCCGGCAGTCTGTTCTTCAACGAGTCTTCCAGGTCTACCCACACTTGCCTATTAGAAAAAGACCAGCTAAGGCAATGCTTTTCCCTCCAGTTCCTGCTGGGAAAACATCGAGGCTACAGGAAAGACTCGCCCGCACTAGCTAGCCCGCGCGCTCCCTTTTATAACACAACCCGAGAGAAGGCAAGCATCTTCCTGTCCCGTGCATCATCGCCTGGACATGGATGACCTCGTGCTAGCTGAGTCTGTCACAGGAGCTAGCAAGCACCAGGCGCTGTGTCAAGACATAATGGTGTCACAGTTAAGAGAGAAGCTTCAGGAAGTTCAACCTGAACTTGCCAGGCTGACAGGTTTATGAAGTAGGCAAGCATCTTCCTGTCCCGTGCATCATCGCCTGGACATGGATGACCTCGTGCTAGCTGAGTCTGTCACAGGAGCTAGCAAGCACCAGGCGCTGTGTCAAGACATAATGGTGTCACAGTTAAGAGAGAAGCTTCAGGAAGTTCAAGGGCCTGAGCTTGCCAGGCTGGCAGGTTATGAAGTTTTCACGCATGAGACAGGACAGGATATTTTGCCTAAAGTGAGAGATAATTACTGAAACTTGCAGCCCTTCTTTTAAGGGGCGCAGAACTTGATGAACCTTTTTAAATTATGGGAGGAAAATACACTAAGTTTCACTTGACTTAGTCAGTTGCTTGTTCAAAAGAAATCCAGGTTAGATCGGGACTGGATTAAAAAACCCTCTGCCCCGAGTCTACGCTGTAGTGAGAGTGTGCTATCAAGTGAGTCATGTGACAGTCAAAGCAGCTGTCTGAGGAGAAAAAAAAGTTGTATGGGCTTCTGGGAGACTCCAGAAAGGAGTAACTGTGGAGAATTCACCACTTTTTATTTTAGCCTATTTTTACACTTTATGCTAAGATGTACTTCACACTTGCAGTCAAGCCCATTCAAATGTTGAATATCTGACCATAGATCTGAGAAAAACGAACGTTGCGTATGAATTGGTCATTGGGATAAAATTAGATCTTAAAGATGAACTGGGACAAGATTTATTCTCACACCTGAAACAGCTGAAAAAAAAATTGGGCAAAATATATGGAATATCAGTTTTCTTTTTCTTTCTTTCTTTTTTTTTTTTTTTTTTTTTTTTTTTTTAGGACTTTTTCTTTCTTTCTTTTTTTTTTTTTTGTTTTTGAAGAGGTTTTTGCTATAGGGTGTGTGTGCTCACCAGAAAGACAGAGAGAGTCTGAAAGCGAGAAATCACTCCTCAAGGGGGGATAGCCACACTGCAATCCCTTCTCCTCCATTCTCCTCTCGGGATCTTGGGCACGCACGCACACACGCCCAGCATGAGTTTAAGCTACCTGGTCCAGGACTCCAACCATGGTAGACTACATGGGAGTCCAGCGACATAGCCATTATGCCAAATGCTGGTCCCCAGAACAGAACAGAGTACCAAAGAGGTGAGTGGTGACAGAGAACCAATGGATTTGCAAAAGATCCTCCACAGATAATAACTGAATACCAAAGGGCATATATTCGGGAGTCCAAAGGGAATCACTTGAAGAATTACCCAGATTAATCTTCAGAGAGTTTAGATTAGTCCCTGTTGCCACTAGCTGGTTTAAAAGACCTCCTGATTCAAGGGGCATCTGACAGAGTTCTCAAAATGGTTCGACCTTGAGAACTGGGCAAAGTCCCAGTTCTAGACCAAATGCTGCTCTTAAAAGAGCTTAAAACTAAGAGGACACACATTGGTTCTACTTGTCTGAGCTGCCAGGCACCAAATGGAATTCTGAACCCTAATGATGCACTGTCTTTTGAGGGGATGAACTAGCCCCCTGGGAAACCAATCAAGGACTCTTCCCCATAGGAACTGACTCTGGGCGTGTGCCCATGGCACCTCTGAGTACCCTACGATGGACTTACATAATCTCTTCTTAGGCATCACACACAACATGGCTCCCAACTAAGGAACATACTTGACAGTAGAAGAAAGACAGTGGACTAACTCCCATAGGATCTCTGGTCTCGCCTAGTCATCCCTCTCCCCAAAGCAACCAGTTTCAAAGAGCTACGGAAGCCTTGCATACAGGGCTAACTGAAGAACAGAGACCAAAATTCATAGTCCGGGACCCTAGAGATGTATTTTATCAAATGACCCACTGAAGGGACTGCTTACCGTGGCCTCTGAAGCCCCGGGGCTTGGTGTACTGTGCTCCTGCTAAAGTAAGGACTACGGCTACAGGGGCAGCCTCCGTTCAGGTGTATGGGAGCTGCGGCTCATCCTCCTCATGCTGCCAAGGCCATCAGCAGGTGTTCCCCTGCACCCCACGGGGTGTCACCCTGCAGTCCCATATCTGCAGACCACAGATGGACCTGGAGCGTCTCAATACTCCTTACCCGCCAGTGCTGATTGATGGGAAATGCCGACAGCCTAATAAAGATAAAAGCATGAAGGGTCGGATATATCTGTGCCACTTCATTTAAAGAATACCCTCTAGTTACGGGCTAAGGTGAGGAGAATGCAAAACGGGTTCTGGATAAAGGAGACTTGGGCCTCAGAATGTGCAGTTGAAACAGGCATTAAAACATCGGCTTTAGACCAACGTTTTCTTCCATTTTCTCCCCATTCCCTACCACCTTACATGAAGAACATTGCTAGCAGGCGGTTTAACTCTAGAGCTGGGGGAGAGCTGGATTGTCAAGAGCCAAAGATGATGAACTGGCCGATGGACGTCTGTGATAAAGATGTGCATTCGTCTCTTCTGGACGAAGATCGCAGGTGGATATTGGGGGCAAAGAGCTGTATGGTGTTGACTGTGCTTCGTCTGTGCCCTCAGATCCAAGGTCTGCCCTGCTTCTCCCTGGTCACCAGTGCTGGGGTTCAGTCAGTAGCAGGTGCCAGCAGAGGCTCAGGAGGCAGAAGAAGAAGGTCACTGGGACACTTTTCCCTCCAGCTCCTCCCTGCCAGGCCTACGGCAGACATGAGAGTTGGGGAGGGTGAAGAACGTGAGGTCTGAAAAGCATGCAGAAATACGCTGATCTAGCAAAAGGGTATTGTTTCCGTCTTTATAAGAGAAACATTCTTGGTTATGTAAACCAATTATATCCCTCAGCACCCCACGGGAAAAGTGACCATCCACGCTAAGGAGTTGAACAGAAGCTTCATGAGGGACTGCACAGAGCTGTGGGCAGGGACAAGGCCACAGCAAGGAATGAGAATGCATTGAGCTGGGGGAAACTGTGGGGAGCCATACTGCCCCTAGGTACACGGGGGAGGGACTCTGTGAAGCTGATTCTGTGAAAAGGGACAGGACCAGCGCATAGGGAGCACGGGGAAGAGACCAGATGTCTCCAGCTCTTTCATGCCATCTTACTTCCTGCTGCACCTCCCACTCGCCAAATCCAACCAGAAGCCGAAGAGCTAAGGGGCCCAGTGCTGCCCCATGTACCGTGGCCGGATACGGGCAGAGAGCAGAGCAGCAGAGGGAGAGCTGGTGAGCACGGGGAGAGATGGCGGGAGGGCGGCCACAGATCCAAAGCAGCACACTGAGAAGTAATTTTCAACTGATGTTGTTAATGAGCAAAATCAAAAACAAAACACAGAGTGGAAGTACATTGAGGAAGTTCACATTTCTAAGAAGACTGCTTAGAATCAAAAAGAAGACGAAGAGCAAGAACATAGAAAACGTTCTTGGATCCAGCCCGTTTAGAACCGTTCCAAGAACCTGGATGGAATAGCTGTGACTCTTGCTTTCTCTTGATCTCGAGTCCATGTTATCTGTGGAGGCCCGGAATAGGGAACACTATTTTAGATTCCTTTGCATCTCTGGAATGAGGTCTTGGAAAAAGGTAATTACTAAAAATAGCCTCGCTTCTGCTAAAAACTATGACATAAAATTTTTATGCGAGAGTAATAAATCACACAAACAGCTGCCCTACCAAGATCCATCATACCAAACTTATGATGTAGCTTATTGGGAAAGAATGCAATTTTCTAAAGTGCCTCTTTGAATTATTCCAAGTTTCCGTTGTAGGTAATTAATTTAGAGCACATTATCAAAATGAAGCAAGGAAAATAAACAAAAACTGAGCAAAAATGAAAGTACAGATGCTAGTAATATTCTGCTTTCTTTGACGGTATGCTTCAAACATGGATCCCCGAAAGGTAGAAATTAATGAAGAAAATTGATATTCTTTTCACATGTCTTATGTGTCGCCAAGTATATTTACTAGTGAAAATGATGTGACTTATATTTCATGGAATACACTCAATGAGTGACTATATAGTTTGGGGGGAAAAGAGTCATTAACGAAACTACATTGAGCGATGACTCTGTAGTAAGCACTCTGTCATTTCAACTCCTTCCTTATTTATTTACTAGCAAGAAGGTGGCTCATGATCACATCAGACTGTTTATTTCTTTTTATTTACTTATTTATTTAATTTGACCAGCGAGGGACAGAGTGAGAGAGAGAAAGCAAGTCGTCAGGTCCAGGACTCGAACCATCGTCAGCCATGGGGAGTCCAGCACCCTTAACCAGCACGCCACCTGCCAGCCCCTATCATTATTAGTTTTATATACATTCAATCGTGATGCATCATTTAGCTTGCACAGAGGATTTCCCCAACATGAAACACATCTCAGACCAGCCCAGTTGAGAATACTATACAGGTCGTCATCAACAGGTAATAAACCATTTCTGTGTCCTACTAATGTCTTTCATTTCTAACATCAGATCTCTTTTTTCTTGTTGTTTGCTATAGTGTGTGTGTGCTAGCCAAAAAGGAAGAAAAAGAGTTTCCACAAGTGTGTAGTGGTCAAGGTACTGGACTCCAACATAGGGGGCCGTGGCCCGAGTCCCACGTGGTGGCTTAGAACTCTGGCTATGAGCACTCAGAGGCAAGCGCATGTGCCCTATAGCAAAATATCTCTCTAAAAAAATGTAAAAGAAGGAAAAAGAGAAGAAGTGAGAAGTCACCACTGGGGAGATGGCCATGCCACCATCCGTCCTCCTCCATTCTCTCGGGACTTGGGGCACCCATGCACATGCACCCAGCAAGTTTTTCAAGTTGCCAGGTCCAGGACTCGAACCATGCAGTCGACCCTGTGAGATCCATCTACCTTAGCCACCACACCACTGCTGGTCCCAGATCTCTCCTTGAGAACATCATCAGAAAAGCAATGCTAAGGAGTAATAAATTATTCCATGTCTGACTAGAAGACAAATGTTTTCTTAAAATCATGTCCACGAAACTGCTAATTGCCACTCCCATTCCTCAGGCTAGAGACACGTGCCCTGTCCTTGTAACTTGTTTCTTCATTTAAAGCAACTTGCAGATTGGCTCCCTCTGTTTTATAAATGCAGACACTGAAGACTGAGAGTTCTAATTCCATGCCTATCGATAACGAGTTATATGGCCATGGGCCCTCTCTCGAACCTCATCCCCTCCATCTGAAAGGTGATATTCTCAACTAAACAGCACCTGACTTCACAACTAAACAGCACCTGACTTCATGCTCTTGTTCCAAGGACTAACCACAGTGCCTGCCAGGTACCTGGAAAATCTAAAGTGCTAGATACATACTTAATTATGAGATGGAACGTTCTTACGTTAAAGGATTCACTACAGAGAAAGAAAGCAGAGTACACCAAGCGCTGGGAAAGAGACTCGGCCACTGGAAACCTATCTTCTTCAGGTAGTTACACACTTAGGGACAGATTTAAAAAGAAGCTCTTTCGTGGTACTTGTTGCAAAACAAAACAAAATAAAAAAACGAGGCCAGAGTTTACATAATATTTTCCAAGATAATGAGCTCTATGGATCAGATTCACTTAGAGGATTTACCAATATTTCAAGAAATTTGGTTAAATGTTTCTTTTTTTCATATCCCCTCTGCTCACCTGAGGTTATTTGCTAGGAAAGACACTGGCCCCAAAGAGAACATGCAGAGGATCAGCCCAGTCCAGCACACAGTGGTAGCACATGCTGAGCAGCGCTGCACCCACAGGGAAGGCTGTGGGTTCGGTTTCTTGGTAGACCTGTGCATTCCAGGCGCAAGGACCCATGACCTTGGCTGGCTGGAAGGGCAGCGAGTGAGGATCACAGCACCAGACCTTGCTGAGGGTGCTTGTCTTTCTCTCTCTCCCCCCTCTCTGTATCTCTCTCACAAGGGAAGTAAATAAACTTTTTTCTTTCAAGTCTCACTCACGGAGTTGCTACCTGTCATCTGATCAGGATCTGAGGAAGAGCACCTTTCCCCAGCCTCAGTCAGCGCCTCTGTATGAGAATTAAACAGCTGAAACAAACACATAAACAAAAATAGGCCCTTCAGGGACCAGCAGTTAGCGCAATGGCTATGTCGCTGGACTCCTATGTAGTCGACCGTGGTTCAAGTCCCAGACCTGGTGGCTTAAACTCATGCCGGGCACATGTGTGTGCGTGCCCAAGGACCCGAGAGGAGAATGGAGAAGGGACTGTGGCATGGCCATTCCCCCTGGGGGGGTGATTTCTCGCTTTCTATCCCTCTGTCTTTCTGGCGAGCACACGGGCCCTGTAGAGAGAAAAAAAAAGAAAAAAAAACACCTCTCCAATAAGTAAATAAATAGGCCCTTGATAGACATTTCAGAATCTATATGCTCTCTCATTAAAACCCTTTCTCAATGGTCACTCTAAGTTTCAGGTCATCATGAGCCACGACGTGATTGCTGTTGTCCTCCCTGGCTTGCATCTACATAATACCGATGACAACTTACAGATATTTCCCCAAGTGACGGCAAGAGGACCCGAGGAACTTCCTCATTTAGACATCTCAGCATAATTTAGGGTGGGAGTGGCAAGTAGACATCTGATGATTTGGCAAACAAGCGAAAGAGCAGCTAGCAAGACTGCCTCTAACAGGCAGATGTGCAAGGGTAACACAGAGGCTGTGTCGCTACATCAGGCTCCAGTACTGCACCGGGTCACGTGTTCGCTGTAATAAACTGTCTGCAAATTTTCACTAGACTCAGCTGGATTTTTTTTTTAATTCAACTTCTTCTAAGCTGTCAGCTATCGAATGTGACTGTGAAATTATTTGACCAGAAAAGGAGGATACTAAGAAAGAAAAAAAAACAAAACCCTGAGATTCAGAAGGGATTATATTTAAGAATAATCTGTAAATAATCCCCCAACATACCACCTCGCTATACTTACCACCTCCATTTTCTTAGTTATACTGCGTACATTGCTTAGTTATGTGCACAGAGCGAGCTGAAGTCCAACAACTTTCAGATTATCCTGGTTTTTAAAGTCAGTTTGACAATGTGAAAAATGAAACTGGAAGCTAGTTACATAACATAATCGCTACACCATCCACTGCCCCCCCCAACCTAATATTTAAGGTAGAAGACATCATAAAAAATACTAGACGTCAAAGATTGAGGAGTAAGGATTGGTGTTTCTGGTGGTCTGTGAGGTAGAAGGGCAACTTTATGTTATTGCTGTACTTTGGCAAGTCAGTTCAATGTAAGACGTGTATAGGTGCCAGGTGGGCAAATGATAACCCCCCGGTGGTTAATTGTGTTGGTCAACTTGACCAGGCCACGGCGTGCCCGGCTACCTGGTTAACATTGTCTCTGGGGTGTCTGCGAGGGAATTTCTGAAGATGAGTGTTGGAATTAGACTGGGTACAGCAGGCAGCCCTCCTCAGTCAGGTAGCCCTGCTCAGCATAAGACGGCGACACCCAGCTCCTCGGAACCTCAGAGGAAGGGGGAGGTGGGGACAGCTGAACCCGGCACCTGACGCTGGACTGCGTGGACTTCTCGCCCTTGGCATTTCTGCTTCTCAGGCCTTCAAGCCCACACCTAGACTACGTAAGATAATGTAAGTGCTAGGGATTGGAGGTTAAAATAAACTATTCATATTTAAAAAAATAAGATAATATTAATTCTTCAGAATGGAAACTTCAGAAATAGACTTAAGATCACAACTCAGAAAAATGAGGAAAACCTACGGCAAATTACAACGTAATTATAATGGTTTCTGTTTTTTGAGAGAGTTTTTTTTTTTTTTTTTGCTATAGGGTGTATGCACTCACTGAAAAGACAGAGAGACAGAAAACAAGGAATCACCCCCAGAGGGGATGGCCATGCTGCAATCCCTTCTCCTCCATTCTCCTCCCAGGATCTCGGGCACACACGCACAGGCGTCCAGGTCTGGACTCGAAGCACAGGTGACCACGTGGGAGTCCAGTGATGTAACCCTTACATCCTCTGCTGGTCCCGTGTTTCTTACAATGGCAAGGAGCAGTGGCCAGTACTGGAGTCAGAGTCACATGCTCAATCTTAAGTATACCTGCTATTAAACAGGAATGGCTGGAAATAAACATGTACCTGAAGAAGCTCGAAACAAAACAAGCTTAAAGAGGATGGAAAGGCAGAAATCAATAAACTTGCAACTAGAAAATGTAAGATAAAATAAATAAATCTAACAACTGAGCTTTTGGAAAATAAAAGCAAAGTGCATAACCTTTGGCCAACCAAGTAGAACTTGAGACTATTGAAATTTAGAAGTAAGAAAGTCACGGGGCCAGCAGTTGGCATAATGGCTATGTCACTGGACTCCCAAGTAGTTGACTGTGGTTCGAGTCCCGAGCCCGGTGGCTTAAACTCAACACTGGGCACATGTGCATGTGTGCCCAAGATCCCGAGAGGAGAATGGAGAAGTGATTGCAGTGTGGCCATCCCTCCTGGGGGGCAATTTCTCGCTTTCTGTCCCTCTGTCTCTCTTTCTGGCGAGCACACGCACCCTATAGCAAAAACTTCTCAAAAAGAAAGAAAGAAACCATACAACCCCCCCCAAAACAGATTTTTAAAATTATGAGAGCGAGCATAATTCTCTGCAACACTTGATAATCCCAATGAAACGAACACTTTTTCTGGAAAAACTTAAATGTCCAAAGTTGACTTAAGAAAAGTGTAGAAGATACGGCTAGACCAATAACCATGTAAGAAACTGAGCGACTCATAGAAGAGCTGGTGTCTGAACAGGCAGGCGGCTTTAGTAGTGGTAGTGAGAAATCCTGGCAACTTCTAGAAGGAATACGTTTTTGTGCTGTTTAAGCTCTCACGAAGCATGAAAGAAAGGAAAGGGTCGCAGTTATGTTACCAGATTCCGAGCTGCCTTCCGTAGGCCTCCCCGCTCCAGCCCCCCAGCCCTTAGGACTTCTAACTCATCGCCTCAAGGATTCCAGGTCCTGCTGCTCTCCTCTTCTGCAAACATTTTACTGAAGAGACTGGATTGAGTGTTTTTGTGGGATCAGCTTTCACAAAGAGGGGAAAAAAGGAAGACATTTTTCCGAACTGGAAAAAGGGAGATTTAGGTTCCCTGGAACACCTGGGACCGGTCTCTCTGGCATGGTTTAAGAAGCGGCAACACTGAGGAGAATAGCAGCTGGGGTATCGAGGACCCAACAGTTGGGGGTTGGGGACAAATGAAAAGCAGAGGTGACAGATGACAAGGGGTTTCAGCTAGTGTCCGGGTACTTTGTTAGACTCTAGAAATTTCATATCTTAATAGGACAGGGTAATTGGCATTGAATCCTCTGCCCACCTAGGGGGAGACAGACTGGAAGCTAGAATTAAACTGATGTAATGAAAATGAAAAACTGTGATATTTCTTCACGGTTAAGTTTGTGCCTCAAAATTCATACTCACTACCTACAGATTGTTTTCAGTCTGAAGTATATTTCTGGTAAATTAAATCCAGGCAAATAATAAAAAATCAAACGGGGTTAATTTCACAGATGGTTCGATATTGAGAAATTTGTTTATATAATTGCGGTCAAATTTCACAATTATGATATTGTTACCAGCTGTTGAAGAGGAATTTGAAAAATGTAGCATTCTGGATGTTTTAAGTATGAAATTTTTAAAAGTCGATGAAATTAAAAACGAAAGGAACTGAGCTTCCATTTCATTACGTATTTTCCTACTCTGTTTTTTGAAGCATGAAAATTCACCCTAGGCCATGAAATAAGTGACCTCCTATGTTCATACCGATTCCTGGTGATGTGGCAGTTCAGGAAGTCAGTTTTCTTTTCTTTTGAAAGGTGTTTGCCATAGAGCAAGTGTGCTTTGTGGAGTGAGACAGAGAAAGAATGAAAGAGGAAAAGTGAGAAATCGTGCAGAGAGACCAAGGCCACACGGCAGTCCCTTCTCCTCCGGTCCCTCCTCAGGAGTTTGGGCACGTATACATGCAGACCTAGCGCAATTTTCAAGCCGCCGGGTCTGGGGCTGGAACTGCAGGCGGCCACGTGGGAGTCCAGCATCTTATCTACCACACCACCTGAGGGCCCCGGGAATCTGTTCCCTTACACACTTACCACTCTGTGAAATTACATGTTGAAAACTCAGTAAACGGCAGAGCGAGGAATAAGGCGAACACCTCTTCCTCTGCGTCTGAGGCGTCCTCCACTCCTGCTAAAGGGTGAACCGAGACGCCCCCCTTGCCTTGCTGTTTATCATGTTCCCTGAGAGCAGGATTTTGTCTGCAGCCCATTACAAGCTCCATGCAGAGGTTCTGCATAAATACAGAGCGTTTTGAGTAGAACCTGCGGGCAGGAGTGATAACAAAAACATCTAACAACGTCTACAGCATAGGCAGCAGCTGATCGAACAGGCCCAGGTGAGAACAACCCCCGGATCATGTCAGCACGTTCTGATGGCGGTCAGCCATGACAGCCGGCTGCCAGCTCAGCCCACAAGTTCTTTCGTCCACGTAAGATTGCCCCTGGGACCCCAAGGGTCGTTTTGTTCACCCTGTTCCTGCTGCATCTGACACCCTGTCTGGACTCGCACTGGGCACGGGCCACAACAGTCCACTTCGGGCCTCCCTGGACACTGCAGATCGTTCCAAGGGGTAGTGTATGAGGCAGATGGGCCAACAATGTTTGTTTCCTGAGAATTCAGACTCCATTAAGAGACAGAGATATATGCGGAGTAGGGGCACAGTTGCCCTTGGGTTGACTGGGCATCCAGGTGACTCCAGAAATTCTCAGAGCCACATCTTGCGATATGTTTTCTGGAGATGCATGGGAATACTTCTGAAGAGGAAGAGGAGCTTGAAGCTAGCCCAAGAAAGGGGAAAATGAGGGTGTACTTGACTTCTAGCAATTCCGATTCTTGGTCCTGAGTGGTTTCTAGCATGTAGCGGCCAGGGTCCAGTCATGGGAGCATACCCCAAGAGAAGGTATGTGAGCTGGCCCTCTGCCAGAGCCATGAAGTTCCTGTCCATTCTGCTGCTCCTGGCATGGTAAAGGTTACCTTGCAGAAGCTGGGGGCCCTTCCTCAAGATGCTGAGCATTCGCACACACGCATCCCAGATGTCAGAGGACGTGAAGACCAAGGGAAGTGGAGGGCAATTGCAGGACCAGGCCCTGCTTCACGCGGAGGAGGGGAGTCAGCAGGCCCCCTGTGATGGAAGTGCCCAGTAGGAGCTGGCGTGGCACAGTGGAAAATGCCATGCTCTGCAAGGTAAGCACATATGGAAAGGTTCCCGGTTCAAGCCCAGCGACCTCCCTGACAATACTGAGCGCACTCACGCCGTGAGCTGGTGCTGGCTGAAGCTGGGGGTGGACCTGCAGTCAACAGTGAGTGCTGTATCTCTGCACTCTCTCTCCCTGTCTCACTCACTCTCGGGATAAGTAAATAAGATTTAAAATAATAATAACTGTTTACATTTATATTGTTTTTATACTTTAATTTGTCGTAAATGATATTCAAATAACTTCTGGAAAATAATTCACCATGGACCCGCCCATGGCTCGGTGGTTAAGGTGGCTGGACCTCTCATAGCTGACCATGCAGTTCAAGTCCTGGACTCGGTGGATTATAAAATGCACTGGGTGCAGGTGGGTGCATTCCCAAACCCTAGAAGGAGAGAGAAATGAAGGAGAAGGGACTACGGTGTGACCACTACAGAGGGTGCTTTCTCGTCCCCCACCCGTTTCTCTCCAGTGAGTGCAGGCACTGCCCTCTCGGCAAGTTTAATAAGGAAGGAAGAAATGTGGAAGGAAGGGAAGAAGGAAGACGGAAAGGAACTTGGCAGGCTTATCGCCACTGTTTCTGCTTACACACGCCCGTTGGGAAGATACACATATTTGCACGAAGAAATAAAAGAATTCAAACATCCCAAACTGAGCGATTACACCTATCTATTGCTCCCTTATTTTATATGTGTGTACATGTGTGTACATGCGTGTGTTTACATGTATCCCATCAGTTAAGCCACTCTTTGGAATTTAGCACATCAAGGATTTTGAAAGATAAAACTTCACTGCCCGAAGAACCACTACAGAGCAGTTTACCTTGTGGGCTTGTGTGACATTTTCTACATAGTTTTGAAAGGATGACAGGCACCCCTATGCTATGAGGGGGGCGGGGGGTGCTACAGTCTAACCAGAGGGGTTGACGTAGATGACTTCTCAAGATTCTTTCCAACTTCATATTGTATTACAAACCAAAAATTCCTTAATTGCCCTTATTCCCAGGGCTTCAATTAGCTGCCCATAATAAGAATCCTTTCCGGCTAAGAAAATGTACTCATAACTTGTTGGCTAGAGCAAGTGTTTTCCATGAAATGCCACAAGAAAGAAAGAAAAAAAAAAAAAACTCTCCAGAAGAATAACTTCTTCCAAAAATTTGACTTGGAACAGGTATGTAATACCTCTCCCAGTTATGAGAAGCATACGTGATCAGACCCTAAAAATAGCCTCTTGGTTTACATGAAATAGCTCAGGGTTCAACTTTGACAAGGGATGGAAGCCAAGCCTGTCTGATCTCTCCTGATTGACCTAGACAGCTCTCCTACTGGCACGGATCTCGGACACAGAGGATATGTCTGCATTTGACAGAGTTGGCCTCCATCCGCCCAGGAAGTCTGCCCCATTCGTCATCAACTGCAGATCACACTGAATGCTACTAATTACATAAAACAACATGTGATTTTGACAAGCACACAAAACCTTGCTTCGGTCTTAATTTGGTCTTCTCGGGAGAACGTGCATCTTTCAGAAACAAGCAGGACAGGGAGCCCAGTATCGAGAAACTAATTTTATTTGTGGGCTGCTGTCCCTGTTTTTAGTTATATACGTCCCTTGGGAAAGTACAAATATTTGTTCAAAAATAAAATAATTAAAACACCAAAAACTGAACAACTACACCTCATTGTCCATCTTTCCAAGCATTTGATACGATACATATGTTTGTGTGTATATGTTTGTGTGTGCATGTGCTCAATGCATCAGGGAAGGTAAGCCGCTCTTTGGAATACAGAGCATGCAAGGGTTCTCAATGGTTTGGGAAAATGGATGCAAATATGAATCAGCCTCTCCCCAACTCCCACACGTTGCTTCTCATTCAAGGAGACAAGGTGGAGCGGCTCAAGTCCAAGACCGTCTAGAGAGCTGAAGTCCCAGAGGCTCAGGGCTTCACGGGGTGTGTTGGGGGGACTTGTAGGCCTCTCTAGCTCCTCAGAGCTAGAGAAATAGCCTCTCCCCCGCTCCTGCCTTTCTGTTCTGAGAATCCAGCTTCCAAGTACGAAGGAAAGCAAGCCCACACGCTGCACCTGTGCCTGGTCTCAGCGGGTCTGAGGTGATTGGTGTGAACCAGCTTGGCCTGTGCACTGGCACGGGTCCTTGTCTCCTTTCTGGAAAACACGTGGCGTTCTCTGCAGTCGGTGGGAGACCTCAACAGTTGGGATGTGAGAGGAAGGCAGAGCACGAGGCGAGTTGGGACCCAGGCCGTTTTAGACTGGCAGGAACAAGCACCCCTGCACTCTGGCCCTGTGCAGATGCCCGTCGGTGTTCCGTGGATCCCCATTTCTCCCTTCAGTCCTGCAGAGCTGTGGGATGAACTGAGTCAGCCAGTGTGATAGCTCGCAATTCCACGATGCTTTCTGCTAGCAAATGCCCAACGTAGAACTCTGAGGTGGGTGAGTGAATGATGGCCTCTCACAACCTCTCTCTGAGATCACAATGAACGCAAGTCCAGATCTCTTCATCTTTGTCAGTTCTTCTTCTTCTGTCCTTAATCATTCCACCTAATCGTTCATTTCCATTGGCAACCCTGCTTTGTAGATGACAGGATCTTACCAGAAGCCACGGCTATGAAGAAACAGCCTGAACATGAGCCCAGAGCTGAGTCTCTATGAGACTCTCCTCTCTCGACATGCAGAGATAAGTCTCTGCAGTAAGAGATCTGGGAGATGGAATTCCAGATCAGACCTCGGTTCCACTCACAAGAAAGGTATCATGTGCCACAGTAGACGGTATTTCCACATGCAGCCTTCCTACCGTGTGAGGAGGGGGATGGCACGGCTCAGATGAAGAGTCAGTCTCCTGAACGTTTGCGGGTGGGACGCCCTGGGATTCGTACTAGACTGGAGAGCCCAGGGCCACGTGGCCTAGGAGGGACACATTTTTCTTTTGCTAGCAGGTTCTTCCAACCACTGGAGTGGCTGATTTCTAGACCACCCTAACCTGTGAGGTGGCCAAAAGTCAGTTCTTAATTGCACTTTCAAATGGAAAGGTTAAAGCTACTATGATGCTAAGCCTTTAGGGAAATACCTTATTAGTGTTCATGGTCATGGCTCCTCCATGTTTGTCATCTGCCAAGAGGAGACGGGAGAAATCCGCTGTGGCTAGTCACCCGAATATAAAATATGTCGGCATATACTGCCCATGCACTACTGGCTGACGGACGGAGTGGCTGGCTGCTTCCAGTCTTATTCTCCACATTCACCTTTTTACATTTCGAATCTTCTGGCGAGAAAAGCCACCCACCTACCTAAACACCAACCCTCTCCTTTGCCTACGTCCGCTTGAAATTTGTCCAGTACTTTTTCAATAATTATCAATATTTTATAGAAATCCTGTTTTTCGATGTTGTATGTTATGTGCTTGTGAGTAAATACACACACATACATAATAAACATATATGTATACATGTATAAATACTTATATCTACAACCACTCTCTTGTTTTTCGATTCCTTAGATAATTTCAGTAATAGTTGAGTAAGATGTAAATCAACATACACACATAACCATTTGAGACTCAAATCTGAAAATGCGGTTTTTGAGCCAAGCCATTAACGTGAAAGTCAATTTTCCAAACTAAAATGTGGTTTAGAATATTTCAACTGCTCACATATGTACTTATTTGGAATAAAATGTTTTCATTATTTTCAAAACAAGTAATCTTGTCTTTTTTCATGTTGAGAAATCTTATGTATTTATGAACATTAGAAGGCTTGAAATAGGCTAACTTTATTTAAAAACCAGACTTAGTATAATTTGGAAGGAGGGAGCTAAATTGATAAACAGTCCTCTACAAGTTCAGACTTTGCATAACAGAATCGTGCATTCACATTAGTCCTGTAATATAGCTTAACTAATCAAATACTAAAACTGCCCACGGTCTCCCAGACCTGAAGGTCTGAGGGATACATTTTTATCTTTAATTAAATGTTGGTAATATTTACTTGACAGATTTAAAGCTCTTCTTATCTGGTCATTTTTAACCATATTACAAAATGGTTTTCTTTTGATTCAATAGGAAAAAATCAGGCCATGTCACAATCTTCTGTCACGACTCTGCACTGTCACCTCCTATGAAGAGAGGTCAGGAGCCTGTCCCCTCGGCCATTGGTGGAAGCTGCTGAAATCTGTCAGATCAGCTCATCGGAATCCAACATGCAGGTGGCTTCTGTCAGCCAGGCAAAGTAAGAAGGTAAAGGAAGGAATTCCTTAACCTGGAACCTAAAAAGTCCTGAAAGCTCTCTGGCAGTCTGATGGCACAGCCGGAGGAAGGCAGCTACAGTCCTGGGAGCCAGGCTGTCCACTGCGGGTCAGAGTCTCTGGTGACGCGGAAAGCCTGTATGGGTCCACATGCCAGGACCCTGAGGTGCTGGGGGCTGAGGAAGGAGACTGTAGCTTGACAAGACCTTGCCAGGGGGCTTCACACACACTGTGTCATGAACATCATATACTCACTAGTGTGAATAAAATACGTAAACTTTCCTCGCTTTTTAAAAAAGTTTTTGCTGTAGGGTGTATGGGCTTACTGGAGAGAGACAGAGACAGAGAGAGACAGAAACAAAAGTGAAGACTCACACCCCCTCCCGGGGGGGGGATGGCCACGCCAGAAAGTGAGAAATCACTCCTTGGGAGGATGGCCATACCACAATCCCTTCTCCTCCATTCTCCTCCTGGGATCTTGGGCATGCACACATGCACATCAGCCTGGATGTGAGGTTCCAGTCACCGGGTCTGGGATTTGAACCGTGGTCAGCTACATGGGAGTCCAGTGACATAACCATTACACCATCTGCTGGCTTCTCCTCCCAACTCTTCACAGGCTTTGTCTCCAGATGAAAACACAGAACCGTTGCGTGGGCTATTAGAGAAAAGTTCACAAGGGAAACTCTTAAAATCTCTTGAATTTCAACATACTTTGCCCGAGTGATAAGTTTCAGCTGTTTTTCCAAGTTAAAATCCAATTCTCACCCTTTAAAACTTTCCTTAGGGCTATAAAGTGCATTTAGAAAACAATATTAATATGGGGAACTGGCTACTTGTGGGGTTAAATCAATCTTGCTTCGACCCTGTTATTGCTTTGTCAGTAAAATATTATACCCTTGATGGTGAGTTTACTTTTAAAAATCCCAGACTTTGCAATGCTGACGACTCTGTAAGCTGACTATGGAGCATCCTGATTTCCACGTTGGATCCTTTGTGACCGAGGAATGCATTTTCCAAACGTGGCCATCACTCCACATCTTCACTGAATTTTTAAGCAATGGCATATGTAATTTTTACTTTTAAATAGCAGTCTAATGTTCAGTTTTCTGAACTTCACAAATGCTATCCAGAAATCCCCTTGATCACAGCTATGACTAATTTATTTTTAATTGCGTACTGATATTGCTTAACTTCCTCTAAACTTTGGCAGTTTTCTACCATTCAACGCTGCAATCTTCTTGTGAGAAAAAAAAATATTTAGTCCAAAGAGAAAACAGGTCTCTCTGTGGGTGTTCTAATGTATTTGTCACTTTCCAGTTCTTAGCATATTTTGGCTTTGAAAGTGACCTTTAGAGAAGATTTGGAAATAACTATCATGATTTAGTGTTATTTCCCAATGCCTTTGAGTTAAACTTGGCTTCAGATTTTGATGTTCATGCATACTGATGGAAGGAAGGCAACACTGTCAAGTTCTACTGGAAATACATGTTCAGACTGTGAGTGCGTGTGGGGGTTCCTAGCTGACGGATGGGAATATGAGGAAACCTGACTCAGGAACAAAACAGACTGCAAGTGAGGGTATAGATTCGATAGTAATATGTCCATTGTTAACATGAAGAGATTTAGGGCACCAGCAGTTGGCATAATGGCTATGTCACTAGACTTCCATGTAGCTGACCGTGGTTCGAGTCCTGGACCTGGCAGCTTAAACTCATGCCAGGTACATGTGCATGCATGTCCAAGATCCTGAGAAGAGAATGGAGGAGAAGGGATTGCAGTGTGGCCATTCCCCCTGGGGGGTGATTTCTCACTTTCTGTCTCTCTTTGTCTTTCTGGAAAGTACATGTGCCCTACAGCAAAAACATCTCCAAAAAAAATGAAGAGATTTAGACTCAGAGAGGTTAAGTGACATGCCCAAGGTCAAAAGAGAGAAATAAAACCTACCATCAGAACTCAACAGATGTTCACGTTACTGCCCCACACTGACTGTACAATTGGATATTTCTGAACGAATACCATTTACAGAGATAAGAAGAAAAAAACCAAAAGAGTGAGGAAAGATTTCTGTGGCTTTGAGACAATGAACAACTCATGTATTAGTCAGCCATTTTCCTCCCTCCCACCCAGCTCGGAACATTCAGACAATGAAGCATTTTCTGTTGTTGTTCCAGTAATTCTGCAAATTGTTCTAAGAAATAAAGGGCAAATCTAAAATAAATTTGAGACCTAATCTCTGATCTGAGGCAACATACAGTAGGGGGGGAATATACACCCAAACTAGGGGACAATGGCTTTAGGAAGGCGGGTATTAATAAGTGTCAGTTAGCAAGTAGACGAGCATTGAAATGCTGGCCAGGCCACAGGGCTGCGAGTGGGTGGACTATTATCGTAATCACATGTACTTCTCATCAAATCCTACTCAAAGGAGATTAATTTTAACCAGATTTCAAAAAGAAAATAAAAATGGGTGGGAAGAAAAGGAGGGGCAAGTTAAATGTTTCGAGTGACGAGATTAGCGTGCGTGAGGTGAAGGGCAGTGGAGTTGGAGAGATTACAGGGAGAGAGGAGGAACATCTGAAGTTGGCAAAAAGGATTGCATTCCAGATAACAGAGCCAAATTTTGATCATGAACTCGTCAAAAACAGTCATGAGAAGTCTCCTTAGGATTTTGTTCTTTTGGGTGCCTTTTACGTAAAATTTCTTGTCAAATACATGACCTTCCATCCTTTTGGTCATTCTGTTTTAGTTCCTCAAGCCAAAACTCTAAGTCATCCATAACTTCCTCCCCCTCCCTCCTCTTCCCTCAGTAAATGTATTCCAAGTCCTGGCAATCTTACTTCCTAAGGATCTCTGAAGTTCATCCAGTCCTCTGAGTCTATAACCACGATTGTAATGCAAGCTCCCACTGTCCTCGTCCTGAATCGGATGAGTAAGGCAGCCTAGCACACCTGTACTATCAGTCAGCAGGCCACTCTGCAATCCGATGTCTCATTCCGTCAAAAGCTGACAACATTGGCTCTGATGCTTCAAACGCCGTAGATTGTCCTGTGAAGCCCTGGATCAGCCCTCCCGATCTCTCGCCTCCTTACCTCCTCCTCTTCATACTAGATTCCCTGACCCCCTCCAGTTACACGCGTCCTAACTTCCCTCGACGCTTGGCCTCTGCTTTCAATGCCCTTCCTCTCTTCTGACTGTGTTAACATGAACTCATTGGTTATCCTGTCCATCAGAGAGTTCATGGTGTCCCCCGCTGACTACCCATCTAGCTCAGAGCCCTGCTCCAAGCTCCTCGTGTACCGTTTTTCTTCTTCCGGAAACACTGACCATCACGGGTATTTTACAGTTACTTGGTGATGATTTGCAAGTTCCATGAAGTCCGTAAATGTCTTTTTTATGTTTCCTCTCCCACCATTATATATCAACTCTAAAAACTGCCTAGGTGCCACCAGATGGCAGAGCAGTTACATGGCCGGACTCCCGCATGGCCAGCCGTAGTCTGAGTCCTGGACCCGGTGACCTGAAAATCATGCCAAGCGTGTGTCCAGATGCTGGGAGGAGAATAGAGGAGAAGGGATTGTGGCATGGCCACCTCCCAAGGAGGGTGATTTCTCTCTTTCCCGTTCACTGTCTCTGTCTCTTCTTGGAGAGCACACGTTCCTAAGGCAAAAACCTCTAGGGAAAACCAAACAAAACAGTGCCTGTACATGGTAACCACTCAATTATCATTTCATGAAAACTAAATATTTTAAGTTTTCTTTATGTCAAGTACTCTGTGTTCTTTGACTATTCCTACTAATTCCCAAAGCATGTCTACAGAGACGGTTTAATGATCTTTTCTTCCTAAAGTAGAATCAAGAAGTCGAGTGACTTGTTGAGGCTCACCTGAACGACGGTGCTAGAACCGCAACCCAGGGCCAGGCTGACTTCCCGGCCGGGCTCTCAGTGCTCCAGGCGCCTCTGCAGACTTCTCTAGTGAGTGGCAGCCAGGGAGCCGAGGAGGCAAATACGGTACTCAGCTGCTTCTAGGAAGGCTTATGTCTTTGATGGAAGGAAGAGGAGGGAGAAAGGCCGTCTGTAGGGCTCTCAGAGCAGTCTGACGTTTTGATCGCCGGCGAGATGAGTAATGAAGAGAGATTAGCAGAGCACATCCTGCAGGCCAGGAGGAAACAGGGCGTGGTGGTGACCCGTGCCGTCAGCCTGAAGGCGATGCTGACTGCGATTTTAAGAGCATGGCCACAGGGGCCTATGTAATGTGGACAGTAACACGGGGCCCATGTAACTGCTGGCGGTAACACGGGGCCTATATAATGTGGACAGGAACACGCAGCCCATGTAACTGCGGGCAGTAACACAGGGCCTACGTAACTGCGGACAGAAACATGGGGCCTAGGTAATGCGGAGTCTGCTCAGGATCTAAGTTTTGTCTGTTGCAAGCTCTGAGTGAGTTCACAAAACCTCACACATTCCCTTCCACAGCTAGACACCCCTGTTCTAGGCCGAAGTCCCTCTGGGACATACCCCTTTCAGGATACTGGGATGGCAAACCGTATGGTCGGCCTCATCCATGCTATTTTATGACAAGGTAGTTGCTCACTGAGATTTTGGCAATTTTATTCTAGCTCTCATTTCTCCTCAAAACAAAACGATCAGGACTGCCAATGTGCAGAATACAGATTTAGAAGCCAATTGTTGTAGGCTAAACCTGTCCCCCAAATTATTTAATGATTTTATAATGCTTCGATGTAGTTGAATTTCTTTTCTGGAAAGGCTAAACCTGTCCCCCAAATTATTTAATGATTTTATAATGATTTAATGTAGTTGAATTTCTTTTCTGGAATTTTTTTAGGCAACACATTTCAAAACACTATTTTCTTTTCAAGAGATTTCTCTAAGACGAACAGCCACTAAGTTCACGTAACGCTAATAATAACATAGACTTTATAGTCTATATGTATTACAGATAGTCTATAAATACAGTCCCCCAAATTATTTAATGATTTTATAATGATTTAATGTAGTTGAATTTCTTTTCTGGAATTTTTTTAGGCAACACATTTCAAAACACTATTTTCTTTTCAAGAGATTTCTCTAAGACGAACAGCCACTAAGTTCACGTAACGCTAATAATAACATAGACTTTATAGTCTATATGTATTACAGATAGTCTATAAATACAGCATATTTTTTAGTATGCCTCCTCTCCACGAAACAGCCATGCTAAATCAAAACTGTTCAGAAGCAGCACTCCCAAGGTTCTATAAATTCTTAAAGTTTTATTTATGAATACACTCTTGTTTTCTAAATAACAAGAGTAACCGCACAGTGACAACCATGAAATGGTGTCACTTGAGTATGAGTCCTGGGCACAGTTTCCAGAAAACTCTATCCCGCGATCACACGGGACCCGGCGGTGTGGCTGGTTTATTGCGTTTCCCTGCGTTATTAACACAGCTACGACAACACAGACCCGGCGAGCTCGGTAATCCCCCCAATGAGCTCTGGAGCATTTACACCACCACTGTCCTTGGTCTGTCCCACGGGGGGTGGGGGAGACCTTTGAAGCACTGCTCACAGCAAATGTGATGTTGTTGTTACATTTGTGGTTGATGGAGACCAATGGAAATAAGAGAACGACTGCGTGGTGCAAGTCTAAGGTAGTGGTGAAGGGTGTGAACTCTGCCCACCCGTTGCCACGTTTTAGCCATGGAGCACTGAACGGCTTACGTGGCCCCACTCGGCCTCCACTTGTCAGTTGGCAAAGTGGCTTCAGGGAGTTTTTCCCTCACTGGGTGGATCGTACCGGGCAGAGTTCCAGGCAGGCAGTGAAGACAAATTCGGTTCACTTCTTATCGCTGCTACACATGACATTTGCCACATCAGTCACTTGTTCAAAGTATTTTACAACTTCCCTTCATCTTCGAATCAAGCCCAAACTTCCTTTCTGTCTTTAATGGCAATCCTAGATTCTCACCTGCCCTGTCTAATCTCTTACCTCTTACCAACAGGGACCACCAGCCCTGAAGGCTGTCTCATTCCTGACCTACAGTTACACCATTTCCATGACTTTCAGTGGGTCTCTTTAAAAATATTCCCCATGCATTAGCTAGTTGTTTCTCCTTTACTGACGGACACAGGATTAGGTTGATTTCTGACTATTTTGCTAACCATAGTGCACACCTACTTAAAGATGTATTAAAATTTAAATCTCAGTTTGGTTATTTTTGAAGCTTGCCTGTACGTTTAAGTAATACAGACTATTTTGATGAAAATTAGGAGGAAAGTTACCGCCCAGGCATGAAAATGCCGCTAAAGCTGTAAAGATCCAAAATATATGGTAGGACCTAAGAGGTGAAGTGGAATAAAACAAAACAGGCGTCACATTTCCTTTTGTTCTCACTGTCGAAGGGCACATGTACTCACTAGAGGGAGAGACAGAGAGGCAGAGAGAGAGGGAAACAGAACCCTCGGTGGAGCGTGGCCATGCTGTAATGCCTTCCCCTCCATTTCTCCAGTCTGTCGGGTTTGGGGCATGCACACAGATGCGCCTGGCATGTCTCTCAAGTCACTGGGGCATGGACTCAAGCCGCAGTCACCCATGTAGGCTCCAGCTCTGTTAAGCACTAGGCCACAGGGCTGGCCCAGGAATGGAGGTTCTAACGGAAATCCTCACCAAAGCCAGACTGCAAAGTGGGACACCCTGGGCGCAGAACAGCATGTAAAAGGGGAGGTTTTCTCATGTGGCTGTAAAAGGCCAGTAAGAAAAATTAAGTACTAAATAGAAATTTTAAAATATACCATCTGAAGAGATAAAACTCTTTATTTTTCCTTGCCAAAGGCATTTCTGTATATTGCTGACAGAAATTGATTTTAATTGACAAAACACTATGTGACAAGATATTTAGCATTAGTTTTCAAAGATACCAATGGGCTCATAACTTTTGATACAATAATCCCATTTCAAAGAACTTAACCGAAGAATCATTTAAAGAGATGCAAACAAGTACATCCGTAAGTATGTGCACCATCTCATTATTTTTTTAAGGAATTATTTTTATTTAACTTTATTTATTTATTAAATTTGACCAAAGAGGGACAGAGTGAGAGAGTAAGAGAGAGAGAGAGAGAGAAAGTGAGAAAGCAAGCTGCCAGGTCTGGGATTCAAACCGTGGTCAGCCATGTGGGAGTCCGGCACCTTTAACCACCATGCCACCTGCCGGCCCCCACCATATCATTATTAAGATCGTTAAAAGAAAGAAGAGGAATAGAGAAAGGAGAGAGGGAAGCACAGGTTTACATCTGTCAATGGGGTACCAATTCATCTATCAGGACGACGGGGGTTATTTTCAGATAACAGACAATGCCATGCGAAAATGCTCACAAAATCACGTCCCACAACAAAAGCCACGTCACTTAAAACATGTGACAGTTTAAATTGTACTTCAAGACCTGGGTTGCCATCCCAAGACACCAAGCAAAAGGCCCACAGGCAGCAGGACTGAGGACGTTTGAATCAGCCTTGGAATGAGGGAACAGTGTCAGGCAGAAATGTCAAGGAATTCTGACTAGCATCTTACAGATGGAGACAGATGGAAAGACAGACTTCCACGACGCTGTCCAAGAAAACGATGCCGCACGGCAGGAAGCACAAAAACATCCTGGCACGACACCACAGCCACCCCTACTTCCGAGAAACAAGGTTGACCACCGAGAGATTTCTGCATGAATAAGAAGGACCTCTACCTAGGGCCCTTTTTTTTTTTCTTTTGAGAGGTTTTTGCTATAAGGCGCATGCCCTCATCAGAAAGACAAACAGAAAGCATTACATCTTCCCCTGGGGGGATGGCCACACTGCGGTCCCTTCTCCTCCATTCTCCTCTTGAGCTTTTGGGCACGCACACACGCCTAGAGTTAATTTCAAGTAACCAGGTCTGAGACCACCGGGTCTGGGACTCAACCAGCAGTCGGCCGTGTGGGAGTTCAGCAACAGAACCATTATGCTATTTGCTGGTCCCAATTTTCATTTACATTTCTAATAATTTGTCTTTATGTATTAAGTGAACGTCGCTATTTCAGAAGTCAAGTTTTCTATTAGCTCTGATAGGGTAGGCAGGACGAAATCTTGGTCAACTGGGGTTTCTGTCTCCTCTTTCCACCATTTTGCAGCTGAACTCAGGGCAAGATGGGAGTGGGTCTTAGACACACTAGAGACAAAATCAGTCCCTCCACCGAAGGGTGGAAGGAGGAAAGTAGGCTTTCTCACTTCTCTGACCTGCCCGGGTGGATGTTCTCTGAGGTGTGACTTGGCTCTTGGGCCAGAAAGGCCATGAGGGTGCCCAGAGAAATGGAACCAGGAGGCTGTGTATATAAATAAACACAGTATTATAAAATATGAACGTGATTACAACACGTCTTTCTCTCTAGAAGTTCCGACTGGCTCTTTTTTATTGTGTCTCTCCCTCAAATCCTAGAAAGACTCCCTCATGTCTGCCACCGTGAATACTCTGGCGTCTGTTTCTGGCATTCCCACAAATTCTCGTGCTGTCTATGGTTGAAGAAGACTCGCTCTGTTCCGTTCAGGAGGAGGTGGTTCTGTTTGCCCACGTTGCTAGTGCCTCTGTGCTGTTCTCTAGTCACCTGACGGTTTGTACCCTTCCTGTGTTTCTCGTCTGGGTTATACGGTGTCATGGGGAGGGAGGGCTCTGTCCTGGTCCCTCTCTCTCTCTCACAACATGCACACAGGTGCACAGGTGGCACAGGTTGACTACATGTTTTTATAGTTCGTGAACAAGACGTACCAGTGGGATACGGTTAAGTAGGTTGTTCTGGCAGAAGGCGATGAAATGCTACTTTCTGTCCAAAGTGATAAGGGCTATCCCTATGATAAAGGAAAACGGGCAGGGTAAATGCATCAGGTGGAAGCATACATTTTTTCGAAGGCCGCCCTACAATCTCTGACAGTACTCCAACCTGTGCAGACCTGGGTATCTTCAGTGAATCATCAGCCTTTCACTCTTAAGTAAGGAAGACTGCTTTGGTTTGAAACTTTACTAGTCTAGAGGCTGAGACATTTCTAAGCATTGCAAATCACTTACCCATCAAGACACTAATCGTGTAGTAATGGAAATAACATCTGATTACCTGCTTCCAGGGCTCCCATAAACACATTTGTAAAGTATATTTCATGTCTCTTCTACGTGCTTTTCCAAGCTGAGTATTTTGAAGTAGCACTGGAGTAACATGTTGTACTTAGGAAGATGGATCTGAATGTACATTCAGGGCAAAACTCTCTAAGAGAGGTACATTTTTACCTGCATCACTTCTTCACAGCCCAGTAAGAAGACTTCCCAAGTGACGTGTTCTGTGAAGGGACAGCTCATAGGGAAGCTCTGGTAATTACTGGATTTTAGCTGTCACCCTAGTCTTGTAAGCCGGGCTGTGCCTGCAGTGGAAGGAGAGGAGGAAGCATATTGACTAAACAATGATCTGAGTAATAAAGATTCTGGCCAACTTAAACTATATGTACATATATCTCATGTCATAGTCAAAGGAGCAAGAGAAAGAGGAATAAACAGGCGTATAAACGACTCAGGCACCCGCGGATCAATGTAAGGGGAACCAGGAATTGGCAGGTCCATCAGCCAATGAATGAGCAATTGACATTTCCAGTCTTGGAGCCCGTCCAATGGAATCCGAAGTTCCAAGGGGAGCACAGGTGTTCGGCCTAGGTTGTTCCTGTGTCTACTCACGGGGTGTCGATTAGGATTTGTACTGCAACTACTGTCTTTCATGTTTGCCGTCCAAGATGACGCGGCCTTTAAGTGGATTTGGAAAGCTGACTGCCAGCCTGGTTAGGCGTTACATATGCAAGTACTCCTTGGCTGTTCCTATTCAGTGCGAGTGAGAAAACCACCTCCCATCATGTCGTTTTAGGAAAGAGCCTGGAATTAATTCTGGAGGGTCGTGAGAACATGGAATTGGAAGATGATTACTTATGCATTAATTAGAGACTATTCCTAGAGCTAGGGATGGGTCATTTTTCTTTCAGTCTTGTACATTGTTGTGGGCAGGAAAATACCCAAAACAGTATCTGAGTATCATTAGGAAGGGCATAAAGGAGAATAGATGAAAATAAGCAAAAAGTATCAACTATAAATAGCAGATAGCACCATAAGGTTGGAATTCACTACGATCGGCACTACCATGCAGAGATTTATGGAAAAAAATACTACAGGAAACATGTCTTTAGGGTTAGTGTCAGGTTAGAATTCAGTGTGTTCATGGAGGAACATGGATGTTAGCACTGAATACACCATGCGTCAGTTCCCGTGGCTGAGTTCCTCACAGCTGAGAACTACTTCCCAGTCATAAATTCTTCATGGCCTAAACTTATGTAGAAATATAGACGTGTGTGTAGCTTGAAAGGTCTGACACTAATCATTCTTTAATTTTTTAAGTTTATTTTCTGCATGCTAGAGAGTATGCATGTGAGAGAGAGAGGGAGAGAGAGAGGGAGAGAAGCCTCCTTGTTAGGGTCTCCAGCCCTCCGGCTCCTCTGGGTCTTGAACATGCACAGGCACACCTGCTGTTTCAGAGTGACCTGTCTGGGGGTCCAGCCCTGCAGTCCAGTGTACTACCTACTGCACCACCGCACTGGGCCAACGCTGATCCTTACTAACGGAAACTGGGGCACCAGCAGATGGCGGAAGAGTGACCTTGTTGACTCCCACGTGGCCCACTGCAGTTTGAGTCCTGGACCACGTGTCTTGAAACTAAGGCCAGCTTTAATTTTTTAAGTTTATTTTCTGCATGCTAAAGAGTATGCATGTGAGAGAGAGGGAGAGAGAGAGGGAAAGAAGCCTCCTTGTTAGGGTCTCCAGCCCTCCGGCTCCTCTGGGTCTTGAACATGCACAGGCACACCTGCTGTTTCAGAGTGACCTGTCTGGGGGTCCAGCCCTGCAGTCCAGTGTACTACCTACTGCACCACCGCGCTGGGCCAACGCTCATCCTTACTAACGGAAACTGGGGCACCAGCAGATGGCGGAAGAGTGACCTCGTTGACTCCCACGTGGCCCACTGCAGTTTGAGTCCTGGACCACGTGTCTTGAAACTAAGGCCAGCCATGTACATGTGTGCCCAAAATGTCTAGAGGAGAATGGACGAGAAGGGATTGTGAAGTGGCCATCTTCTTGAGGGTGATTTCTCATTCTCCCTCTCACTGTCACTGTCTCTGTCTCCCTCTCTTTGTCTCACTGGTGAGCACATGTGCCCTACAGCAAAAAATCTTTCTAAAAATAAATAAATAGATAGATAGACAGTGGAAACTGAATGAACATTGCTTTTAATTTTCTTTAATATTGACATTTGTATCAAAATAGTGTATCTTTCTTCTTAACCGAATAATGTGGAGTGTTTTTTAAAAACCTTTTTGAAAACATGAAGATAACTGTAATTTTCAATATTCTTTTTTTAATTCATGATTTTTGTATGAAAATTAACATGTTGTACATTTTCAATAAATTATGCTTTATTTTTAACCCTTTAGAATGTGTAGGGTGGTGTGATAAAAATAGATAACAAAAATGCAGATCAGAAAAAAAGAAAAGGAAACAAAATTCTCAAAGAGTCGTTTGATTCAAATTGTAAAAAAATGAAAAAATGAAAGTAAGCTGGACTCTTCTCGAACATTCTCCATACACACTGTGTGAATAAGGCACTATACATTCTTTACTTAATAAAACTTAATGATCAAAACAATAAAATGAACAAAGATTTCCCCATCAAATCTACAACTTTAACAGGCTGGATGAGCTTCGAACTTCATGTTCTTTTTTTCCCCCAACAGGTAAAACAACCTTTATTCATTTTTTTTTTTTTTTTACAATTTCTTATTTACATTTAACTGTTGTAATCTTTGTGGGTACAATGTGGTTCTTTTCAAAGCAAGCATGAAAGTGTGTGGCAATCAAATCAAAGGTACCAGCTCAAAATTATGCGATGAAAACTATTTCAAAGAAACACATGCCACTCTGGGGTCCCCATTAGAGGGTGAAGGAAGTTTGTTCCCAAAATCAACAAATTGAAAGAGAGAGGTCACAGTCTCTAGAACATGACTGTATTTTTCAGATGACAATTCTTTTTTTTTATTATTATCATCATAATCTTTATATTACATTGGATTACATACAACTTTACAGTGTATTACATTGCTTTTTCAAAAGGGAATGTCATGCATGTCAGTCAGTACAGAGACATTAATCTCCCCACTTCATCATTCAATATCTTTTCAATGTTTTTCCCAATCATTATTATTATTCTAATTATTTTTAAAACAGTCAATCACTATTTCTCATTTTGCTTGTAAAAAGACTTTACCCATCATGAAATACTTCTCAGATCAATCCAGTTGAGAATATTATGCATGTCATCATCAACAGGTAATAAGCCATATCTGCTTCTCACTAACGTCCTGCCTCTCTATTGTTCTCTTGCTTTCTTTGTCTATCCTCTTCTCCTCACACCCCCATTCCACACTGTCCTATTCTCGTTAAATACCTTCACTGCTTTTATGTCCTCCAGTGTATGTTATAGAGATGTACAATAATTAAATGTGAAAAAGAAACTCAAGAAATAAGTAAATGCTTTATAAAAACAGAAGAGAGGGACCAGCAGTTAGCGTAATGGCTATGTCGTTGGACTCCCATGTAGTCGACCACAGTTCAAGTCCTGGACCGGGTGGCTTAAACTCATGCCAGGCACGTGTGTGTGCGTGCCCAAGATGCAGAGAGGAGAATGGAGGAGAAGGGATTGCGGCATGGCCATCCCCCCTGGGGGGGAGGGTGATTTCTCGCTTTCTGACTCTCTCTCTCTGTCTGTCTGGCGAGCACATGTGTCCTACAGCAAAAACCTCTCAAAAAATAAAATAAAAAAATAAAAAAACAGAAGAGAAAAATTAAGAAATTGCATATAATTTTGGGATTTTGTTTTTGTTTGTCTAGGGAGTTTTTTGTCTGTTTGTTTGCTCAAAGATGACAACTTGACTTGATGTATCAATTTGAAAATGTTGAACTTATAAATACTGAACACTATTAAAGCAATAAGATTTTATTTAGGCAGGATATGAAATAATTTAGAAGAGTAAAGATAAACCAACAGAGGACCCTCAGGTAAAGAGCAAATGTGACCTGAGGTGAAAATTTCAATTAATATTGAATATGTGCTACTCAGTTATTTGACATGAAGTGCTGCTGGGTATTAATAATTTAAAATTTTGTCAGCTTCTGCTTACAAAATCTAAATTTAGCAACTTCGCTTTTTCATTTTAAAAATACGTACTTACAATTTGTTGTCTTTTTATATTAGGAACTACACATGAAATATGCAGTCAGAGTGACATTGCAACAAAATAGGACATTGGAACAAAGAAACAAAAGTATTTTTTAGAATTACAAGGAGACAAAGATTACAAATAATCACAAATTTCTACAGCAATTGTTTATCTTACTATCTTTTCCACAGTTACTTTGAAATATTTGTACATACCGTAAAACTCACCTTTTTAACGTGCACAGCTCAGTAGTTTTCAGTACATTCAGAACTGTGCGAGCATGACCACCACCTAATTCCGGGATATGTCCTCACCCGCAGAATGAGCCCTGTAGAAATCAGCAGTCACTCCTTTCTTCCTCTCTCCGCTCCCCACCACACCTCCAATCCCTGTCATCCATTAACCAACTTCTGTCGCTATAGGTTAACCTATTCTGGAGATTTCATACAAATGGAAATGTGACCTTCTAAGTCCCACAGCTTCCACTAAACACAGCGTCCAAGTCATATCCACATTTAGAATATCTGGAAGGCCACTCCTTTCTACAGACTAATAATATTCCTTCGTAGGATATGCCACATTTTATTTGCCCACTCAACGGATAAACATTTCAGTTGTTGTTATGAATATTTGGGTGCAAGTTTTTGCGTGAACATCTGTTTTCTCCTCTCTTGGATATATGTTTAGGAATGAAATTGCTAGGTCACATAATAATGCTTTTTTTTTTTTTTCTTTTTTAACTCTTTGGGGAACTGCCAAACTATTTCCCAAGGCCGTGACACCATTTCATCTTCCTACAGTGACGTCCACGGGTCCTAATTTCCCCATAACCTCCCTAACACTTGTTGTTTCTCTGATTATTGCCATCCTAGTCTGTACAAAGTCGTGTGGCATCGTGATTTTGACTTGCATTTCCCTAACGAGGAATGAAGTTGAACATCTTCTCATGTGCTTACTAGCAATTAGTTTATCCACTTCAGATAAATGTGTATTCAAATTCTATTCTCTCTTTCTTTTTAAGTTTGCTACACAGTGTGTGTGGTTGCTAGAGAGAGAGACAGAGAATGAAAGAGGAAAAATGAGAAAGCACACCTCCAGGTGCCACGATTCCTTTTTTTTCATTTCTCCTTTTGGGATTCTGGGCACACATACATATGTGCCCAACGTATTTTCCAAGACACTAGGTCTAGGACTCGAACCACATAGTCAGCCGTGGATGGCCTTAACCACCACACCACAGGTTAGCCAAATCCTGTTCTTCTTTAAAATTGAGTTATATTTGGCTTTTTATTGTTGCTTGTATTTCTTGCTAGTTTTTAAAATTTAATTTGATTTATTTTCATTGCCAGAGGATGTGTGTGCTTCTCCGAGAGATAGGGAGAAAACTCATTCCACATGGTGTGGTCACACCACAATTCTTCTTCCTCTATTTCTCCACCCATGAAGGCTTGGGCACACGTGCACACTAGGCCAGTGTGATTTTTTCAAGCCTCAGGGAACAGGATTTGAACTGTGGCTGACCATTTGAAAGTGAGTCTACAGTGCTCAGCACGTAACCGCTGCACTTCAGGGGCAGCCCTAACTCTGGCCACTTTATAATTAAAATATAATCTTGATGTAATAGATAGTTTGATGAAACTGAAGAAATCCTACTATTCTTGTGTCTGATTTTTTCCATGAGAGAGAGAGAGAGAAACAGGGAGAGAAGAGGCAAGGCAGAGAGAGAGAGAGACAGCCACGTCTAACAGAGTCTCCATGCCATAGTCCTACCCAGCCTCAGCCGGCCTGAACGTGGCCATGTGCACGTGACCAGCCTGCACAGGCAGACATGGAGTGTGAGCTCAGGCCCGACCCGGGGCTCAGCATTGTGGAGTGTCGTGTCCCCACCAGGCCACCATGGTGGCCACTTTCATTTTTCTTATACTGTACTAGAGGTTTTCAAAACGCTCATAGAAAAGGCGTATCATGTAACAAACTGCATGAATCTCAGCTTTGGGCACCAAAATAATTCATATTTTAATTTCATTTTTCTATAAACCTTTTAAAGTCCTGCCTTTTAAATTTTGTAAAATTTGAAAAAAACATAAACAATAGTTTTATTTGAATATCACTTTTAAAAGATAGTAAACAATCAAAAATAAGAGTGATTTGCATGCAAAATTAAAATATGTTAAATATTTTTATGATCTGATAATTTGTCAGTAGGACCCTTTGATGGGCATTTGAACATGGTGGAAATGTCTATAGTTTGTTTCTGAGCTAAAGTATCCAGTTTCAAAATTTGCTTGCAATTTCTTCTACTGCTTTTGTAGGGCAAAATTTTTCCTATTTGGCATTTATAAAACAAACATAACTACCTAAACACTATATGGTAATTTAAGTTGGCACGACTGTCAGTAAAACACAAATTATGTGAAAAATCTCAACTGTAATAATATATTAGTTAGGGAAAGGTTCATTTTCTGGTTAAATTTATAATTTATGAATTATATATCTGGCATTACTAATCTAAATCTTCCATTAACCCAAGAAAGCTCAGTCATCCATCGTAATAACTAATCTAGTTGTCTTTGATAGCTTTTCATTCTTTAATCAAATGAAAACCACGGTTTTATGTCTATTTTTCAGCTTTGTAATATGAATGTGCAGGTCAAGGTATGAGGATAGAGTATATTTATTTAACAGTTTATTAACCGGCCTATGATCTTCAAATATTTAGATCTATTCACTGTTCTCTTGTCCTAGGCAGGCCTGGTCATGCCTATTGTAAAACAAGTTGTCAATGTCTTACGATGTGCATATTTAACAGTCGCACAACTTGAATTAGGGAACAGAAGCTTCTTCCTGCTCATCCTGGACAACCTGAGCACCATGGTTAGTGGGAGGAGAGGCCAAGTGTCAGAAGCAAGCTGACAGAGCCGTGTATCCACGAAGGGCCTGTGAGGGCCATCACCACACGCTGCCCACTGAACTAACAGAGTAAAAGCTCTAGGAGATTAGTAAATAAACCAAAAAAGTACAACTAGGGCCAGCAGGTGGCATGGTGGTTGAGGAGCTAGACTCCCACACCATGGCTGACCATGGACCTAGCAGCCTATCAGAATATGAAACTGTTGAGGAGCACCGTGAACCATGACTATTATCTTTCATTTATTTTTGAACTGCCTTTGTGGGCTCCATACTGACATTTAGACCTAGGAGGATGTGACGCCTTGCCCCGTGAAAACCTGAGGGCTTCTCCTCCGTCTACAGGATTTGCAGTTTCTGCAGGCACCGTGAGTTTGGAGTAATGGAAGCTGATGTGGCACTTTCCCCCCGTCTCTCCCCAGGAGGCTGGGCCACTTCTCTCCATCTTCTGGTTGCTTTTTAAAACAGCTGGAACTTAATTCTGGAAACAGAGAGACAGCATTGTCCTGCAGCTTTTAATTGCCAATTAAGTCATTATGAATCTGTGTTATATGTGATTAGCACAGAGTTTTAAAAAAGGATTTAAGCACGATGAGGATTACTTCTTTACATTCTTTACTTGGGTTATTAGGGTTAATAGGCTTTTCTCTTTAGCTATCAATAAAAGTAAATGTCTTTCTGTAAGTATTTAAGGTAAGTAAAGTATTGGTACCGTCTTGCCTCATGTATGGGAGTACCGTCTCTCGTTTTTCTCTGCTCTCTTGCTCATTCCTAGAAGAAAAAAGAAATAAACTTAGGAAAGAAAATAAATAAAAAACAAAACCCCCAGTCCCAGTCCCAGTCGCCTCCTGGCTTCCTCCAACGATCACCAACGTCTTGCATAGCAGCCCTCAATCTGGTTTCACATCAGATCACATGGAGAGCTTTAAAAATTTCAGATGGCATTAATGTTTATGTCGCTGGATTACCACTTAGTTGAACGCAGTTTGAGTCTCAGACCCAGCGACTTAAAACTCACGCTGGATATATGTTTGTGCATGCCCAAAATCCCAAGAGGAGAATGGAGGAGAAGGGATTGCAGTGTGGCCATTCCCCCAAGGGTGATTGATCGCTTTCTGTCTCTCTGTCTCTCTCCATCTCTCTGGTGAGTTCACATGCCCTATAGCAAAAGTCTCTTTCAAAAAAAAAACAAAACAGTGTGTGTAAATCTTAATGGTTGTCTGTCTCTTAACTTCAGATTCATAATTCAGAATGATAAAATATTATGAATTCACAGGAAATTGCTGAGGCATGTACAGGAAAGTTTCATTCAGTCATCCCACGGCTTCCCCTGTCATTACCATCCTGCATAACTAGAGCACAATATCAAAACAGAATGTAGACATTGGTACAACCAGCTTATGCAACGGTCTGTTCAGATCGCCCCAGCTGCACAAGCATTCACTGGGGTTTGCACACGTGCATGTGTGTGCGACCCTGTGCAATGCTCACGTGTAGCTCCATGTAAGCGCCACCACGGTCAAGACATTTAGGAACCGTCCTCCCGATAACCCCTCACGCTCCCTCCACAGGGCCACATCACTCCCCACGCCTCTGCCCAATCCTTTCAACCACTGATCTGTTTCCATGCTATCATTTTGCATATGGATTTGAAGCATGGTGTATTCTCTACCGGAGTGAGCTTCTTATGCCATGTAATATTCCTCTCTGTCCCTGCTGACTTTCTTGCTTAGAAATCTACTTTCCCTGGCACGTACAGAGCCACTCCCGTGTCGTCGACCAATGTTCGCACAGTGTATGTCCTTTCATACTCCACCTGCTGTGCTGCTGTACCTCAAGCGAGTTCCTTGTGGGGAACAGAGTCGTGATTTTCAGCGCACTCTAGCCGGCACTGTCTTTTCATTCGTGCACTCCTTTCAATGGAATAATTGTTATGGCGTCCGTCTGGCATTGACGTTCTTGGTTTTTTCTCTATAGTTTTCCTCTTTGGTTTATTATTTTTTTCTGGCATCCTGTGGGTTCTTTGCACCTCTTTTCTGTTCTATTTTGATTTCTCTCTGGCGTTTTTGAGTATCTCTCTCCACACGCCTTTCTTCAGTGACTGCTGTAGACATTGTACTGTATACATACATGTATGTATGTGTGTGTATATATATACACACACATATATATGTATATACATTATCACGGGCAACTCCTGCTGCCATCTCACCAGTGTGAGTGAAGCATTGAAGTCTTACTTCAGTTTCCATCACTTCATTAACACCTGTTTATAATCGTCTTCCATATCCCTCCGCACACAGTGAGAACCACAGTGGACAGTGTTTCATATGGCTTCAACCAGCACACGTTGAGGAAATGCAAAAGGGAAAGGAACACTTTGCCTCTAGCCATGTTTCCAATGTGTTAAAGGCCTGTTCTCACTCCCTGATGTTCCAGAATCCCTCCTTTCATCACTCATTGGATCTGACGGAGCCTCCTTGAGCCATTCTGTTCGGGTAGTCTGGGGTCGAGACAAATTCAGTTCGTTTTTCCACTCCAGACGTCTTGGTACCCGCTCCCGTGTCTGAGTGCTATTAGTTGGCATCAGTTGGTTGTCTTTATTCGGATTGTGGTTATCTTGGGCCCTTGGCATAGAATGGTTTTTCTGTTGTATACTTGACATTTTGGCTAAGATGTTAGGATTCTCTTTCTATGAAAACCTTGTATCTAAACGTGTAGGCATCGTGCTTAGGTTTGGCGTGCTGGTTTTGGTGTACATGCATGGGGTTTCATTCTGATGGCAGTTTGGTTTGGGATTGCATTGCCTTTACCATTCCTGTCTCATCTGCAACCCCGGCGCTGCAGGGCTCCTGCTCAGCTCTTACTGGTTCTGCCTGTGGGTCCTGCAAGAACACACTGGGTCACCTTGTCTCACAGGGCGAGGGAGGCGAGAGCCAGAAGAACTGGGCCGGGGCCTCCTATGACTTCTCGTGCCTGCCTACCCCTAGCACTGCGTGAGGTAGAAAGAAAACCCAGAGAATGGACTGTGAGGACATTCCTCCGCTCATCCTCATCAATCCGCCTTGGCTTCAGCTCTGAGTCCTTTTATAAATGCCTATTAAAGTGTTCCCAGGCATGTATTTGTACACAGATGGTGCTGTGTAAAAATGAGAGCCTGTGGCATCTTATTCCAATACCGGATGTTTCTACAGTAAGTGCTTCTCTTTATTTTTTAAGTTTATTTTCTTCCTTTCTTCCTTCCTCCCTGTTCATTCTTTTTCTTTTTCTTTCTTTTTCCTTCTCTCTCTCCCTCCCTCCCTCCTTCCCTTCTTTCTTTTCTTTTCTTTTCTTTTCTTTTCTTTTCTTTTCTTTTCTTTTCTTTTCTTTCCTTCCTTCCTTCCTTCCTTCCTTCCTTCCTTCCTTCCTTCCTTCTCTCTTTCACTCTTTCTCTCTCTCTTTCTTCTTTCTTTTCTTTTCTTTTCTTTTCTTTTCTTTTCTTTTCTTTTCTTTTCTTTCTTTCTTTCTCTTTTTTTCCTTCTTCCATGAGTGAGAGATGGAAAAACAGTCACTCCCAATAGCGTCTTCGTGATGCGAACCCCCCACCTCGGCAGCCCAAGCTGTGGCACACGCATGCCTTTAGCACTACGGAGGTCTCCAGATGGGAACCCACAACCCCCCGTGGGGTCCGCCCTGCAGACTGTTCCCTCTCAGCACTCATGTGTGTTAACTGATTAGTCTCTGCCCTGACTTCAAGACAGGACAAAACACAATCTCTTACTTCACACATACGGTAAGTTAGGGAAGCAAAATTAAAATTAATGAAATTCTCACAGAGACACCATGGAAGAGGACTGTATGTGATTTTAAATTACACACACACACACACACACACGTGCAATGCATGGGCGAAATACTGAGTGATAGCTATGGCTGGGACCTGAATAGATTCTCAGCTGTTGTAGCTACTTTAATCACAAGATCACACAGTTTGGAATGAATGAACACGTTTCTGAAAGTTCATTTATTTTGATATATACCTTTTTTAAATGTCATTATAACTTACATTTGACTTTTCATCATTTTTATGACCCGGATAATCGTACTTGGGAATATTTTCAGTTGTGTTAGCTCTTAGTCCCAGTGAGGAACACACAGCTTAATGGCCTGAGTCTTCTGAGAAAACAAGTGGTGTCTAGCTAACCGGGCCTGGGGTAAGGGTGCTGTGTCTGTGTTAGCTCTTAGTCCCAGTGAGGAACACACAGCTTAATGGCCTGAGTCTTCTGAGAAAACAAGTGGTGGCCTGGGGTAAGGGAGCTGTGTCTTCAGGCACTGTCACTGTGAAAAGCTGAACTTCTCTGCTTACAGTTAGAGGCTCTCCTTTACATATGGTTTTTCCTAAATTTACATGGGCTAGTTTTACACTTACGTCTCATGCGTGGTAGAGTGTCCGTGTTTTTCTGGGAAAATATTCCTTCGGTTTTATGTTACTAAGAAGAATGTATCGCAAATTATGTAAGAGAAGTTAAATGATCCCACTAATATGGGAAGAGAGGGATACAGAGGGCTGACGTAAGTCAGATTGCATTCACTGCAGTGATTCTTAACTAAATGCTTATATTTTGTTTTGTTGTGTTCATTGTCTTAAAAAATAACAATGCAAAAAGGCACAAAATACTTTATTTTACAGTTATGTCGTTCTTGCATTTAGGAGTGTTAATGTCGTTATCAACATTTCCTCTGATTCGCGCCTTCGCGAGGGCCCTCTGCATTGGCCTGTGGCTCCGTAAATTCAGACCCTAACTCTACCTTCCGGGGCTGCATAACTTTTAGCAGGTACTTAACCTCGCCCTTTCTGTCCCTCAACTTCCTCAGCTCTAAAGTAATACAGTTTCCAAGAAAGATTAAATGAGAAAATGAAGAAAAACATCTGGGACAAAGCCAGCATATAAGTACTTAATAACCATCACTGAGGGTCACCTGCATTGTATGCCGAACCGAGGCCCATCTGGTCACCAGGTAGGCATGGCTCACGTGTAAGAAGTGCATATGTGGCCTCTCTTGTGCTCATTTAGTTTGTATTAAAATGAGATGCATTTAAATCTTCTTTAAATGCTTCTGCAACATTGCATTTCAGAGCTAA
>NW_006160218.1:2068723-2073044 GCF_000334495.1 Tupaia belangeri chinensis
GGAAAGCAGATAGATAATACCGGGAGAGACCTTCCCAGTGTGCTATAGAGCAGCCACCCGAGAGCTCAGAACTCTTATCTTTATGACATCCCTCTGACTATCAACACAAGCACTTAGTAAATGACCTCAGACATCGATAACCCACCATGTGACTAAGGGAGTGATCTGCAAAGTGTAGGCGGCAGGTCAGGCCTAGTCGGACCGCGGTATGTTTTGGTATGGTCAGCGAGCTAAAAGTGGTTTTGCTTATAAAGCTTTGCAGTCCACGGGATTACACAAAATACTTACTTTGAACCCCAGTTAAGTGAAATGTTACCTTACCACCCCAAATTCCACGATTCTCGTTAGTAGAGCTGTACTACAAAAGACGAAAATCCATCGGTATGTTCTTGTGTCGGTAAGACGTCTGTGGGAATTTTCTTTCTCTCTTTGTTATATCATGTGTCTACATAATAACCTCGACTTTGTCTAGCGTGCTGCAAAGCCGGAGATACGGTCAGGTTCATGATAGGAAAAACTGCCACCTCTTGCACCGAGACACTGATTGGACTTTTCATTTGAGAAAACGACTTCTTGGCCACCTGGCAGGCATTCACTGGAACTCTCATTTTCCAATGGTGTTAGGAACAGACTCTGTCAGAGTTGATTTTTATCTAAAATACATAATATTTAGCTTTGGGATGTTAAAGTACTGATTTTGAGTTTATAGGAGACTAGTGTGAATTGCTTTGTAATTTTAGCCTGGCATGGTGAACTTTGGGAGGAAGGTCAGCCTTTTTCAACCTAGCAGCGGGAGGGTGAGGGCTCCTAGCCCTTTTGTCTTTAGCAACACGGAAAGATGCTTTTTCCTTGTCATTAGCTATAGTAAGTCAAAAGATGAAGGCATTTAAACTATTTACTAGTATCGTTTCTAGTTCTCAATTGTTGTATTTTTGAGATTTTGAGAGAGATTTTTGCTACAGGGTGTGTGTGTGCTCACCAGAAAGACAGAAAGCAAGAAATCAGCCCCCAAGGGGGATGGCCACGCTGCAATCCATTTGTCCCTCAGGACTTTGGGCATGTATACTTACCTGGTGTGAGTTTTAAGTTGCTGGGTCCGGGACTCGAACCATAGTCAACTACGTGGAAGTCCAGCAATGTAACCATTATGCCATCTGCTGGTCCCAAGGTTACTTATTTTACAATCATAGAGAGCGTGCTCTCAAGAAGGAGAGAGAAGCACCCCAGTGATGTCTTGTCCTGCTGTGCTCCCCTGGCCCCACCCTCCATTCGTCAGGATCTTGGGCACCAACCCTGGCTTGTTTCAGAGCCGACCGGGAGTCTGAACCTGTGGCTGTCCTTCCACGATTCTCGTTAGTAGAGCTGTACTACAAAAGACGAAAATCCATCGGTATGTTCTTGTGTCGGTAAGACGTCTGTGGGAATTTTCTTTCTCTCTTTGTTATATCATGTGTCTACATAATAACCTCGACTTTGTCTAGCGTGCTGCAAAGCCGGAGATACGGTCAGGTTCATGATAGGAAAAACTGCCACCTCTTGCACCGAGACACTGATTGGACTTTTCATTTGAGAAAACGACTTCTTGGCCACCTGGCAGGCATTCACTGGAACTCTCATTTTCCAATGGTGTTAGGAACAGACTCTGTCAGAGTTGATTTTTATCTAAAATACATAATATTTAGCTTTGGGATGTTAAAGTACTGATTTTGAGTTTATAGGAGACTAGTGTGAATTGCTTTGTAATTTTAGCCTGGCATGGTGAACTTTGGGAGGAAGGTCAGCCTTTTTCAACCTAGCAGCGGGAGGGTGAGGGCTCCTAGCCCTTTTGTCTTTAGCAACACGGAAAGATGCTTTTTCCTTGTCATTAGCTATAGTAAGTCAAAAGATGAAGGCATTTAAACTATTTACTAGTATCGTTTCTAGTTCTCAATTGTTGTATTTTTGAGATTTTGAGAGAGATTTTTGCTACAGGGTGTGTGTGCTCACCAGAAAGACAGAAAGCAAGAAATCAGCCCCCAAGGGGGATGGCCACGCTGCAATCCATTTGTCCCTCAGGACTTTGGGCATGTATACTTACCTGGTGTGAGTTTTAAGTTGCTGGGTCCGGGACTCGAACCATAGTCAACTACGTGGAAGTCCAGCAATGTAACCATTATGCCATCTGCTGGTCCCAAGGTTACTTATTTTACAATCATAGAGAGCGTGCTCTCAAGAAGGAGAGAGAAGCACCCCAGTGATGTCTTGTCCTGCTGTGCTCCCCTGGCCCCACCCTCCATTCGTCAGGATCTTGGGCACCAACCCTGGCTTGTTTCAGAGCCGACCGGGAGTCTGAACCTGTGGCTGTCCACATGGCTTCCAGCACTGCAGTTCAGTTTGCCCCTGACCCTACCAGCAGGCTGGGTTCGACCCATTCTTGAAAATGGTTCTGAACCTCATAAAACCATGAAAACTTTTCTGTGAATTTTTACTTAAGGCCTTTCATATTCTTTCTTAACCTGCGTCATTGAGGGTGGGCTCTCTTTTGCTTTATTGTTCCCACTGCAGTTTTTCTGTTGTCAGCATGTTCTTGTCTTGGGCTTAAGTTTCTTTCATATTTAACATTCAAATGTCACTTTAAAGTACTCGACTCTCCCCTCTCTCAGTGCATTTTTTCAGTTCTGCATAGCACGAGTCACCTCACACTGCACTCAAACCCTAAGACGTAAGGGACAGTGCATTACAGTGTTTGTAAAACGAGGCTTGGTGCTCAGCTGGGGTTCTGGTTTCTCCTCTGCTGCTCGCTGGCTCTAGGGAGACAGCCAGCTGAATGAATTCTTGTGAACCCGTTTTCTCCTTCATAAATTGAAGAGGAAAATATTACAGGGCTTCAAAAAGTTCATAGAAAATGCATATTATGGGAACCAGCAGTTAGCGTAATGGCAGCTGAATGAATTCTTGTGAACCCGTTTTCTCCTTCATAAATTGAAGAGGAAAATATTACAGGGCTTCAAAAAGTTCATAGAAAATGCATATTATGAAAAAAGTCTGAATTTAAGCATTCTTACACTAAAATAAATTCATTCCTGAATAAAATCTGTCCACAAACTTTTCAAAGTTCCGATAGTCTCTAACGGAGAGGACATTGTGAGAATTGAAGGAGTCGAGATATACAAGCTTACCGGCCAGTGTGGGCATCACGTACTACATAGTCACGCTATTACTAATAAATAACCAGGAAGGATTCGTCATTCCACTGTCTAAGCCCAAGGAGATACACACAAGAAATTACAGCCAGAAAATCGGATGCGGCGGGTTCAAAGCCCCACAAGCATCCCCCATCCGCGGCAGTCTCGGGCTTAGGACTTTTTATTTCTTTTTTTTTTTTGGCGAGATTTTCACTATAGGGCACGAGCGCTCGCCAGACAGACAGAGAGAGACATAGAGACAGAAAGCGAGAAATCTCCCCCCAGGGGGGATGGTCACACCGCAATCCCTTCTCCTCCATTCTCCTCTCAGGATCTTGGGCACACACGCACACGCGCCCGGTGTGAGTTTTAAGCCACCGGGTCCGGGACGCGAACCGCAGTCGACTATGTGGGAGTCCAGCGACATAGCCATTATGCTAACTGCTGGTTCCCAGGACTTTTTATTTCAATTTCGTGACATGGCCCAGAGCTGGTTCATTGTGACAACAGCAAACCCACCTGACTTGTTCCAAAGAGTCATCTGTATCGAGGGGTACAGATGTCATGAAACTAACAGTACCTATTCATCGCGTGTTTGTAGAACATGTACAGGCCCAGCTGGGGCAGATCATCAAACACCGGCTCGGCCTTTCCTGCTCTTCCCTACAGCCCTCAGCCTTGGCGGTCCCAGGACTCAGGGCAAGAAACTGGCTGATCGTAGAAATGCTTCATAAAAAGACACCACCTATTCTCACAAATAAAATAATGTAGAAAACCTCACCCACACATGATAGCAGCAGTGATGAAATGATATTACCCTGTCTTTAATAATCACCAGGCCTGTGCCCTTAGGTTGGCAGTTACTACCTTATTCTGCACCGTCATCAAGAGAGGCAGGACTTATTCTTCTCACACGTGGGTAGTATTAGGCTAGAAACAAACATCTAAGTGTGCATTTTAACTGACCGAGATGCAATAGTAATTAAGACAGGTTGTTGATGTAATGATTAAGAAACTCCTACTTCCGAAGGCCATTTTCTTGGAAAAATGCAAGCAAGGTCTTGTTCCCTCCGTGGGGCTGTCCATGAAGATATTCTGGTGCCCCCTAGAGGTTATGAGGAAAGTGCACTCGTCAAATCCCAGGCAGGAGCAGCAGA
>NW_006160218.1:2073075-2076209 GCF_000334495.1 Tupaia belangeri chinensis
CAGGTGCTAGGGCCTGGCCTAGTCAGGTGGTTCAGAGAAGCCATGGGGCAGCTCTGGATAGGTGGTTGGTAAATTCTGCTGAGAAGACAGCTAGGACAGACTTTCAGTCACCGTCCCTCCAATTTCCAATTCTGTGGGTTTGACGTAGGGCTTGGGAACTTGCCGGTCCAACCACGGTCCCTGGTGATTGCAATAATGCTGTTTGGAGAACCACTGACCTCACGGGTCAGCTCAAGGCTTAGCATCTCTGGAAGCAGGTGGAGCTCCAGGGTAAGGGCCCTGCGGTGCTGGGGCCCCTAGCTCTCGACTGCTCCCTCTCTGTGACCAGGACTGGTGTGTCCAGAGCCTGAACATGTTGGACGTGAGGGTGATAGTTCCCGGGCACTGTAGAGTCCTTGACCCCCCAGAGCCCCAGAGGATGTGGGGTTGTATTTTGGAGAGGGGAACCAGTTGAGGTCTGAGGTCCTAGAACGCAAGCGCTGGTCGCAGCTCTGCCTCTCAGTGACTCATCAGCGGGTCTCTGCTGCTACCGAGCAAATTAGCAGCCAACGATGACCGCACTGTGCTAGGAACTCTGTCAAATAGCTTGGCCTCAGCGAGCAGGAGACAATTTAGTTCTAATTCTAATCTCTATATTAGAGGTTTATGCATTTATAATACAAAGGTACTGCAAGAAGAAATAGGTAATTTTAAACATGCTTTCTTTTTTAGGGAGATTTTTGCTATAGGGCACGTGTGCTCGCTGGAGAGACAGAGACAGAGAGACAGAAAACAAGAAATCACCTGCAGAGGGGATGGCCATGCTGCAATCCCTTCTCCATTCTACTCTCAGAATTTTGAGTGTGTGCACACACGCGCCCGGGGTGAGTTTTAAGTCTGGGACTTGAAATGCAGTTGACTACATGAGAGTCCGATGACATAACCATTATGCCATTTGCTGGTCCCCAAAACACATTTTTAATCATTGGAAGATTGATTGTAGCACAAAGGCAGTTAAATCTGAGGAATTATTCTGCAAGCTTTAGAAAGCTGACAAATACTCTGGTTGTTACCTACCTTTGTTTGAAAAAAGACAGAGCTATGTTTTTACTCACATTTGCCTCCTTTTCATCATTTTCTTTTCTTACATCCTTTTCCCATATATCCTGAATTCACAACTTCTGGTTTTTTTTTTTCAGAGAAAATGTTAGTTGGGAGAATTTGGGTTCATTTGTTTTTCTCTGTATGGATTTTTAAGTGTCTAAATTGCTTGAGGAACTGGATTATTTCTCAAGATAATAGGAGTCCTAGATGTTGATTATGGTGGGTTTCACTTCTGCTTAATCCAGGTCAGGATTTATGGAGACCTCATGTGGTGACAAGAGGCACCAGGAGGCAGGCTTTCTTCAGACTGGGTGTGACAGCCTAAGAGAGGCTCAGAACTCATTTGAGAGCAAAATGATCCAGAAAGAACAAAAGCCTAGGCATTAGTGCTACTGAAGCGTGCAAGGCCTCTAAAAATATCCTGCAATAATAACACTGCAAAATAACATGAAAAAATGAGACCCTTGGTCACTCACATACACATTCCCTTTATTAACCAAACAGTTGATGACATGAAAAAAATTAAAATGTCATGCCACTCTGAAAGTGGCTGCAGTCTTTTTTTTTTCTTTATGAAGTCCATTGGAAATACCTTCTTATTCAAAGTTGCATCCAATTTAAAAATATTTTTCTGTAGGTATGTCCAGAAAACGAGCCAGAGAGAGTCAAACTTGAACACAGGTCTACGATTGTTTATTCAAGCAATAATATTCTTTATAAACCTTCAGAATGGAGGACACGTTCTTGCAGTTAAAATACAAAAAAATGACTTCATGTGGCGGATAAGGTTGAACACAGGTTGTTGCTGGCATAGTATGAAAGCCGTGAAATGAAGTGAGTGTGTACAACAATAAACATACTCAAAGTACACAATTTCCTGGTATGGACCAAATTAAAATCCCCAGAGAAAAGGATCCTTCCTCAGAGACAGCTTTTTCCTCACAAGAAAACGTGACTATGACTTCTCCTGTTTCCCTTTTAAGGATGTTACGTAACAGACCTCTAAGTGAGAATCCACAAGGACAAATGAGTTAATAAATGTTAAATATTTTGAAGACTTTAAAAGAACAGAGCAGCATGAATCGACGGCATTAAAGCCAGTAATCCTGACTTCCAATCCAGTTATCAGATCGGTGCCCTCTCTTTGCAAGGGACCTCAAGGAGCCTTCAAGTTCTTCAGGACAAGCAAAATGACATAGGGACACGTGGTCCTTATAACAGGATTTTGGAAAATGTAAGTGGGAAAAAAGTTGGTGAAGACATTGCAGATATTTTAGGTCGAGTATATTCTAAAAGACATTGATAATTATCAGGGCCCCCTCTGGGTGTCAGGAATATTTTTAGACGCTGGAAATACGAAATGCGTTGGACAGGCCGTCTGACTTTCAGTGGAGCTGTAGGTAATTAGGGAAATGATGAGCAGGCTGCCAGCCTGGTATTAAGCCAGGGGCTTCTACAAATTCCCCTGAAAGCTTTTTAAAGGTGGACAGAGACTAGGAAGAAGCAGATGAAACGCGTTTTAACTTCGAGCGAAGGCGGCGACTCATTTAGATGTCATTTCAGCCCGGTAGTAGCACTGGTTTTTGTCGGGGGAGTGGTAGCTGTTGCCAGATACACATCACACTGAAGAGACATTCTCCTTCAAAACATGGTGTGGGAGGGGATCTACAACCGCCCCAAGAAAAAGAAAACCGGGGCCATACACGTTGCTGCGAGCTGTCCCTGTTCCCTCCCGTGCAGAGACAGAAAAACCAGACAGTCAACCGTTAGGGGTCCATGAACGTTGTATGTTCGCGACGTCAAGCCGGGGTTCAGTGCGTGGCTGGCAGGAGAGGGTTAAACGGAAGGGGCTGGGTCTGCGCTGGGAGAGCCAGCCGGGAGGTGGAACAACACCGTTCTCCAACTTGCGGAAACTCTGAACTTTGAAGCTACCAAAAATACACACGTGTGTGCGAGCGCCGAGGCAGCGCTATTTCGGTCGGCTTCCGTTTTTACTCGGCATCCTCGTGCTCGGCCCTCCCGCTGCCGTCGCCGCGCCGCACACACCAGCA
>NW_006160218.1:2077364-2078063 GCF_000334495.1 Tupaia belangeri chinensis
TCTCAGCTTGGCCTTCGGATCTCGCCGAGCGTGCTGCTAGTGGATACCGCTGCTCGCCCGCGGCCGTCCCCTGCCCTTTTGTCTTTTCTACGTGACCTCGGGGCCGGCCCTGGTGCAGCGCGTCGCCAAGGACGCCGGGCGGGAGAAGGGATTGCCTAGACGCCCTGGCGAGGTGCATGTGTGTGTGCGCACCACCCTCGGCTCTCCAGAGGCCGCAAAGACCGGCCCGGGCTGCGGTGGGGCCGCGGGCTGCGGAGAAGCCGCGTGAGTGAGCCCAGCCCGCGCCCGCAGCCTCCGGCCCCCTCCCCGGCTGTGCGCCCCCGCACCATGTCCTGTGGCTGGCCGCACTCCGCTCTGGGCCGGTGGAGCGCCTGTGCCTTGTAGCTCCGGGCGTCCGCTTCGACTGGGGCACCACCCCTGCTGCGCTCCGGGCTTCTGCCGGGGCCCTCCCCACTGGAATCGGATTTGCCGACTGGCGCGTGGGATCGGAGTGTCCCTGCCCCCGCGCGAGCGGCCCCTGCATCTTGGCGATCTTACAAGCCAGGGCTTTTCTACCTCCAAGTGGATCCTTGCTGGACCGAAGACGCGTGGTCGCCTTCCCGCGGCTCCGGGGTCTCGGCGCGGCCTGGAGCAGGCGGTTCATCTTCAGGACCTAAAGTTGCCGGAGCAGCTCGTGCCCTTCCAGCCGGCGGAGGCGGG
>NW_006160218.1:2078081-2079101 GCF_000334495.1 Tupaia belangeri chinensis
TGTCGCCCCCCGCCGCCTGCTGCCGGGGCCCCGTCCCCGCGCTCGGCTGCCCGCCCCACGCCGGGCTCCGAGCCTCCGACCCCGCACGTTCCCTCGGAGCAGCCAGCCGAGAAGACCCGGTGCCGGCGAGCGAGGAGGGGAAGATGCGCGCCGGTGGCTTGGCGCTGTCCCTGTCCCTGGGGCTCCTGCTGACGGTCCTGAGCGAGGTGGCGGCGCAGGCGTGCCCGGCCCAGTGCTCCTGCTCCGGCAGCGCGGTGGACTGTCACGGGCTGGCGCTGCGCAGCGTCCCCAGGAGCATCCCCCGCAACACCGAGCGACTGTGAGTAGCGCCCTCGGCCCCGCGTCGCGCACCCTGCCCAGGGACTGGAGGGACGTGCCGGGCCGCCCTGAGCAGGGCTCGCGGCCTGGGGGTGGGCTCCCTGGGAGGGCGAGGCACCCCAGGGCACTGCCCGGGGAGGGGCCACCGCCGAAGGAGGGGCGGGCTGCGCTCCTGGTCGCTCTCGCTAGCTCTCTTGTCGCCCCTCGCAGGCAAGTTCTCTGGGCCAGGGGAGCAGAGAGATGGGACCCGGTAACCAGAACCCCAGGGTGCCCAGGGCAAGGGAGACGGGACTTTGTTCCCCACTCCTTAAACCGAGTCACCTTGCGGCTGCCAGCACTCACAGGCCGCTCTCAGGGCAGGGTCCCCGCTCGTCACCGCTGCAGCTGGCCTGGAGGGGGTGGCAGGAGATCTGAAAAGAGAAACTCCCGCTCCCGCTGCTTTGTGTTGCCCCCTGAGGACGAGAGGAGGGGAGGTGGAGTGCGGGCTCTTGGGGTGGCTCCCCTGGCCAGGGAGGGAAGGGTGCCCGGGGAGGGGACAGTCCCAGCTTGGCCGCGTGCAGTCCTCGCTCTCCAGGCGGCGGCCCCAAGGGACTTGTCTGAGCGGCGACTGCGGCGGGCCCGCGTCCCCACATCTACTAGAAGTTGGTGGGGGTCTCGGGCGGGATCCACCCGGGCCGGGTCTGGCTGCTCCGGCGCCTGGCG
>NW_006160218.1:2079353-2100182 GCF_000334495.1 Tupaia belangeri chinensis
CCCTGGTGCTGCGCTGCTCGCCCGCCCGCCCCCTGTCCCTGCGGGTCCCTCCTGGCGAGGCCCACACGGAGGCGGGTGGCGGCCCACGCGCTCTCAGTGTGCCCTTCCCGCTCCTGCACTTGGGGAGGCCCTGGTCTTTGTGAACGCCCTGTGCCCGCCCGCGCTCCCGCTCTCGCGGTTGGGGTGGGCAGCCAGCTTGGCGGGCCAGGGCCTGGGCCCCCTCACCGGGCTGGAGAGGTCACACTTGGGCTGGCGTCTCCGCCTGCGAGGTCCCAGCTCTGGAGTCCCCCTGGCGTGGAGGCCCGCTGGAGCCGCCTCGCACTGCAGAAGGCGCCCACCCAGGCCTCCGCTGCGGCCTCCGCTCCTTCCTGGCTGCATCAGAGCCCTCAGTGCCCCCCAGGTCCCCGCAGGTTCCGTGGGGGATGTCTGTCAGGGTGGGCCCCGCATTTGTCTGGCGTGAGGGGACACTCATGCTGTGTGACATTGTCTCTAACAGACCCTGGCTGTCCTACCAACTAGTTAAGAACTTTCCTAGGCAGGGAGAGTAGAAGAGAAGAGGGCTGGGGAGCAGCGGAACTGCCGCATTCCCCCTGCACTGTCATTTCCCGCTGTCCGGGATGGTTTGAAGTTTAAGCACTAACATACCCAACTCAACAAAAGGGGATATGCTCCCAGAAAGTAGTGAGTTTCAGGACCTTGAAAAAATGATCCCTATGAGGGGTCAGTCAGTCAGGAGTTTTTAGAAAACAGTTTACTCGGCGCTGGGTTATACAGTTCATAAACACTGAAGATAGAAACTTCCAGCAGGGTGTTTTTAAGTCAAAGAGAAGGTCCTCACGTGAAGGAGACCATTTGACCCCAGCTGAGCCTGGTTTTACTTGGAGCAACGGGAAGGAGTGGAGTTGACATCTTGGTCGAGATGCCAGAAAAAGGGTTGTGAGTCCTGAGGCAAAGTGAGGCTGAAATCCCAACACAAGTGACAGGGCCCAAGCCCCTTAGTGGTTAGTCCTAGTCTTTCCCACTGGAAGGTCGCAGCGGGGTTCCCCGAGCTGCGAATGAAGAGTTCAGTTTTCCTACAGACATGGAAGGGTGGGGGAACTGTCGGAAATGCCTATAAGTGCAAGTCTTTGAAGTGCCTTTCTTTTGATGGGACTCTAACTTTCTTCTTTGCCTTGGGAGGTTTAGCCACTATGCTACCTAAGGATAGGATTCTGAATTTTTCAAAGTTCTTGAATAGTATGAGGAAATTGTTCATTTCACTCCCTGAAGGGAACATTCTGGGGTGTGCCTAGCAGAATAGGAAAGGAGTGGATTCCTCCTATGTCCAAACCCCAAACGCTTGTACACACCACACCACGAGAGGAGAGCGCTCGGTGGTCCCGCCATGTCCTTTCTTGTCACACGTCAACAAGAAGGAACTTTGTAAACTTGTGAACAGTCGTTTAAAAATAATCGCCGGGAAGCTGCCCCCCTTCTGTCCTCTGTTTACTTATAAACTACCTTTATTGATTGATTTTTAGTCTTGAAGTTAGGGATGGCTTTAAACTTGGCTATGTTTAACCAGATACTGCGAGAAGTAAAATGGAACTTTACTTTTCTGGTTTCCTCTTAGGGATTTGAATGGAAATAACATCACACGGATTACAAAGACAGACTTCGCTGGCCTCAGACACCTGAGAGTTCTGTAAGTGTTCTTTCTCTGTGTCGTGGACTGGTTTTGTTTCTCTGTTTCGGAAGTTGCATATATTGCATCACTGTTAGTCTCAGGTTGTAAACCTATTCCAATGACAGCGACAGAAAAATTTCTAAGGGTTTCGGTTTCCTTTCTTTTTTTGTCATTGTACTGGAACTTTTAGTAAAAATGTGGGCTTTTGTCTTAAGATTGGATGCATGCCATTGAAACAGTGCTATAGAAATGACCTCAAATCTTTGTATATCGGACCCTAAGTGCCTCATGCAAATAAAAATGTAGAATAATTGCTTTCACAGTATGAATAAGTAATGAGAAAGACATTCGATACTTTTAGGGGTTGATTTTAGCTAGCAAAAATATAAGCAGATCTTTTATCATATGACTAAGATCAAAATGTTCAAACTTTTAAAGCAAAGAATAATTAGATGTAATTTCTAACATTAAATCAAGCAATCCATCTTTTGAGCAGTTGGAAAATCATTTATCTGTAAAAATATGTTGGCTCTAATTCAGTTGTTTCTTATATTTATATACTTTTGACTTTTGTAAATTTGTTACAGCATGATCCTTTAATTAGTGGGATCAGTTAACTGCGAGAAAACCTTCACTTGAGAGTCAATGTCGTGTAAAATTGTTTTCAGCCAGAGGAGTATAAATATTTACATCCCAGTGGGCATATGCTTCTGACCACTGCGTGCTCACTGTTTATTTCTTAAGAGACGTATTTTGGCCGTTAGGAATTCTTGCACTTGCTGGTGTGTCTCCCCACGCCAGGACTGAAGTGTGTGTCTGAGAAGTCACTAGACACTGATTCTCCAGTTAAGAAATGGATGGGAAATCGGTGTACCAAAACACAGCAATCAGAGCTGCAGTGTTGTGGGTTGCTTTTCAGAGGTAGTGTTGTCTACGTGTTCGTTTCCTCTCGTACGTCTGCTGAGAAACGGCATTCGTGTCTCCCATGAAAGTTCTGTGATGTCTGCAGTCTCCCCCCCTCGAGGTCTCGCTGCTACGTCATCATTAAGTTTCGTATTAGATCTCAAATCAGAGCAAAAGTTTACTGCGTGAAGTGAAAGAGGTGACGCGTTTCCAGTTGCTAAAGTGAAACTTCCTCTGCTGGGTGGTGACATTAAGCACGTTTTGTTTTGCCTTTCAGTCAGCTCATGGAGAATAAGATTAGCACCATCGAAAGAGGAGCATTCCAGGATCTTAAAGAACTGGAAAGACTGTAAGTATTTCCGATGCCAAACTTATGACAACATATCTGTATTTTTTTCAATATTTAAGGGTCATGGCTTCAATTTCAAGTGTTAGCTGAGGAAAGTTTACAGAGAAGGGAGATGAGTAACTGTTCTTCAGACTGATTTGCAAGCGGAACTTTTTGCAATAAGCACGAACTTGTAACAAAGCTCAAAAATGCAAGTTGATTTTCCTGAGACATTTTCTTGATGACTGTTGCTTTGATATTTAGAGATGCACATAAGTTCCCAATTTCTCACCTAGCTTGTTGCATTTGCTCATATAAAGAAAGGTGGTGATTTTATTTGAATTTCTGTTGCATATGGAAAGAGAAGTTTCGCTGCTAGTTATGTTCCATTCTGTGCTGTTTCTTTGTGTCATTACTGACAATTGAAGAAATATTTAAAATTCTTTCTGAAAGATTTGCTTTTCGATATTTAACACTCGTGGTAAGCATCATTAATAACTGGCATTTACAGTTTTATTTCATTATTTTGTAGTAGTTTTAAAAATATTTCTGCTGAAAAAAGTTGGAAATTATTAATAAGAACCATGTTATCAAAGTGGGACTATTACTTTTCCAAAAAGAATTAAATGTCGACTTTAGACTTTAAGACTTTTTTTTCAGAAACAAAGTCTTATGAATTGATAAATATTATTCAAGACAGTTTTAAAAATTACAGTATATGTCCACAAAAAGCAAAATATCTATCTAAAATAATTAGGAAAAATTATAGACTTTGTAATATAAGGTATGGATTCTAGGCCTTGTATGTCAGTTATTCAAGTTTGTTAGGTTTGTATTTTAAAGGCAAGTAAAAGTTCTATTAAAAGTTACCACAGTTATTTTAATAAGTTTCCATGCCTAATTTAATAATCACTTTGGGTAAAAATTTTTAAAAAGATATTTAAAATAATGAGATATGATGTTCATTTTCAGTATAAAATATTCTGGTTCACTGGACCCAGGGACAAAAGTTAATTCTGTATAATTGACCAAAGTGGGAAAATGGCTTGTTAACTTCTAAGATATTTGTAAATATACGGGTTCCATTTTTTAGCACTTTGAGTAAAACACAGCGATGTCTACTTTATTTTACTATACAACTTTATCCATGATAAATATGAAATATAACTGTGAATTTAAAATAACTTTAAAAATCCCTACTTTGATCTAGTCTAGGAGAACTAAAAAACAAGATAAACATTTGACTGAGTTCATGTAAGGTTCTTAAGTTCGTAAACTTATCTTTAAGTCTATAAAACACTCTGTAAGTATTTATTCTTTGATCTTCTTTATGGGTTTTCCTAAATAACTAATTCCTACTGAGTAACTGGGCAAAATGTTTTTAATCCACCTATTTAGAAAAGTTATCAATATAATGTAAATATTTCACAAGATGAATAGATACTTCCAGTTATTGCAGCATCCAGTGTTTTCCAAGAATAACTTAGAGCCATCACATGGAAATATCTGTATTTTTGTTCTTAACTTCCAAAACACTGAGGGAGGTGTGGGTCGTGTTCCAGCAGTCTCTTGTTGTTGGGTTCTGTTGTAGTTTTAAATGTTTTCAGGAACTCTGTAACGAAACACACTTTCTCATTATTTTTCAAACCACTTCAGAGTATCACTTGAACTTTCATCTTGAATAAATTAACTTTTCCTACCAATTATTAACCAGATGCCTCAAGATTCGAAATTCGATTAGAGTGGAAGTAGGTACTAGTTTCGGACTTTCGCTTCCCCAGGGAATGTCACTTCATTTCAGAACAATTTTCTACTAAGACCAAGTCAGATGTTTCAGAGTGGGAGGAGGACTTGTAATTTTGAATGAAAACTAATATATATGCAGGACGTCTTTAAATCAGCCCAGCTGCTGGCTGAGAGCAAATATTTCATATTTGTGAGGAAAAGCTGAGAAAATTCCTTTTGTAAACAACTGCCAAGTCCATCTGATGGAGCCACATTGTTATCTGACAGCCAATCCATCTCCTTGGGACTCTGGAATTCAAAACCATTCCTTAGGAACATTGTGGATACACTTTTCAAATATTTATTTTTTAAAAATACATTAGATGGCAGGACAGTTTTGCCAAAGAATGCATTCAACTTATTGTGAAGCCAGCTATCTTAAATTTTGTTCAGTTATATAATTAAAAGGAAAAAACAGTCCAGAGAGTTCCATAATCACATTAGCAGGGCCTAGGGTATACTTTTATTGTAGTTCGTGTCATCAACACCACAAAATTTGCTGTATTTTTTTTTGTTTCTTTCTTTCTTTTTTTTTTTTCCCCCAAAAGCTGCAAGAGGCAATGTGAGAGACAAGAAAAAAGTCAGTGAATTGACTTTTAATTATGGATTGTGTGATATCTGGTCTTTAACAAATTCAACGTGAAATTTTACATTGGAGCTCTAAATTAGCAAAAGGTGCATAAATGCAGGTTTATGTTGTAAATGCTGCTCTACAGAGAATGGTGACAGTTTTCATTCCCCGTATGAGGAGCAAAATAAAATTGAAACGTTCATTTTACCTGTGCCTAATGATGGTTCCAAGTCGTTTTCATTTGGAAATGATAACACAGTTCCAAATAATACTTTGTGACTATGTCCGAGTTATGTTTTTTCCTCCTTATTTTGTGCCGATGGCGTTTTCACTTGAGCTACTGAAGACAAACGTGAGAACAGAAGACAGCATCCCTGCCTTTTCGGAAATTCGGCTTTTTAATCTAGGAGACGTAGCGCCATGCTATTAAATCGACTCAAATCTTAGCATGGAATGCGAAAGTATTAGTCACCGCAAACGTTACAGCTACAAAAGAAAGTCATGTTCTCCACTTCAAAGCATGATTGTCGTGCAGAATATTCAGTCAGATGTCAAGACGTAGAGGAATGTTAAAGTCCTTCCTTCCCCTGCCTCTTCTCTCTCCTTCCTCTTGCTTCTCCGCTCCCGCCCTCTCTCCATCTCTCTCTTCTCTTTTCTTTCCTTCGTATGGAGAACATGGCAGTGACCCTCACTGGGAAGCAGTCATGGGTCCTTGCTCGGCCCGTGCCAGACCACACGCTTCTCCCGCATCAGGGGTGTGCGTCTGTGCCCCCGGACCCCGCGCGTGCATGACCGGCTCTCGAGGACGGCTGCATTGCCCACAGATCCTGTGTCCACGGGGAGAAAAGGGACCCTGGAGAACATGCCATTTGCAGCTTCCACGAGCAGGTCTCCTACATTTAGTCAGAATCTCCAAATGAAAACAAATGTGGTTAAAGTAACCAGTGACTGCCACAGAGATGAATTCAGCCAAAGCGAACTACAGATAAGCTATGATAAAGAATCAGGACGCTCGGGACCAGCAGGTGGCGTAAGGATTATGTCACTGGACTCACATGTTGTCGACCGCAGTTCGAGTCCTGGAACCAGCAGCTGAAAACTCTAGTCTGGCATGTGTGCATGTGTGCCTAAAAATCCTGAGAGGAGAGTGGAGGGGTGGGGGGGTTGCAGCATGGCCATCCCCCTTGGAGGGGTGATGTCTCATTTCCGTCTCTCTCTGTCTCTCTCTGTCTCTCTGGCGAGTGCACATGCCCTATAGCAAAACTCTCTCTCTCAAAAAAAAAAAAAATCAGGACACTCATGAAGGAAACTTCTTTTTATATTTCACAGAAGATACTGTGTATACTGCAGTGGATTCTCCATGCAAAATCATGCGAGATACTTTTACTTGTACATAATATTCTAGGGGGTTACAAAATAGCTTGGGAACCCAGGAATTCCATGGACTGGTGTAAAATTCTTTCTTCAATAATAGTTCATGGGGTTATGTTGTAGTCATTAAGTTCTATTTTATGGCTTTTTAGGGAGGCCCAGACTAAATCAGGATTCCACTTGAAAAAAATCAACTTCTCTTTTTGAAAGTTCTTTGAAACCCAAACGGAAGAGTCTGAGAACATTTTTGATCATTTTTAGGGCTGTTGTTTTTAGTATATTTTGGTATTTCCTCCAAAACTGTACAAATGAAATGGATAATGAAAACTGAATTGCATGAAAAAAAATGTATGGATTTCAACATTTTTGGCACCAAAATAAACTCATAGTTTAATTCTGTTTTCCATGGGTTTTTGAAGTCTCCTCGTATACTCCTAGATTACCTTATGAGACCCTATAGCAGACCGTGAAAAGTCTGGGTGTTTAGCTTTGCACCATCACCATAACCATTTTCTCCCCTTACAATACGGAAATTTGCAGAAATGATAAAGGCAAGCAAGTGGGCTGGTCATTTCTGCCAGTAATATGTAAATGTGTATTTTAAACAGATACTGCTTTAAATGCTTCCATTTTAGTATCTTTGGATTAAAAATGACATTTTTTTCCCTGCTAGCTAAGTCCTTTGATACTCATTGTTGTGTAAACAATGAATCCTGAAAAATATTACTATTATGGAAACTTGTAAGGAGTCCTGAAAAGTAAACCTGTTAACTTAGATGTTTTAAAGTTTCTACCAAGTCAATGTGAAGGAAATTTTAATTTAGAAAAATCTAAATCTCAACCTAGTGGATCTTAAATGCGGTGAAACACAACCTTTCATGAAAGGATATCTAAAAGGCACTTTTCTTTTCTCTTTTAAAAAGATGGTGGGGGCGGCTAGCAGGTGGTGTGGTGCTTAAGGACACTGGACACCCACATGGCCGACCGCGGTTCGAGTCCTGGACCTGATGGCTTGCTTTCTCACTTTCTCTCTCTCTCTCCCCATCAGTCTAGCTCTCGCTCATGCTGTCCCTCTCTGGCCAAATTAAAAAATAAATAAAGTTAAAATAAAAGAATTCTTTAAAAAAAAATCATCCATCCACCGTTTGTGAATACGTGAAGACGGGGTGAGGCTCAGGAGCTGTGACCCGGTGTTTCTGCAGTCGCTGCGTGTGAGTTCAGGCAGGGAGTATGCTGTTGAACAGGTCTGGGAGGAAGCAGCATTTAGCTTCTGTTCATCACGGATGTGGAGAACCCCTCTGCCGGCTAATCCCGCAGTTTATAGGTGGCACGTATGACACGTCTTTTCCCAACGAAACGGCACACCGACGGCGCTAATCTCCTTGAAGAGAACACAAGCCCAGGTCAGGAGCGTTCTGCTCTGGCTCCTGTCTTCACACTCGTTTCAGATCCGTGCCTTCATCTTCTCGTGCTCCTCTTCGGAGGACAGACCTAACTACACCCGAAGCTGAGCGTGCACGTTGCAGGAAGTGAAGGTGCCCTGTGGTGAATACCATGCTTCCAGGTCGTGTCCGTGGGTCTCATCCACATCTAAGCGACAGGACTGTGTGGAAAATCAGGACACTCATGAAGGAAACTTCTTTTTATATTTCACAGAAGATACTGTGTATACTGCAGTGGATTCTCCATGCAAAATCATGCGAGATACTTTTACTTGTACATAATATTCTAGGGGGTTACAAAATAGCTTGGGAACCCAGGAATTCCATGGACTGGTGTAAAATTCTTTCTTCAATAATAGTTCATGGGGTTATGTTGTAGTCATTAAGTTCTATTTTATGGCTTTTTAGGGAGGCCCAGACTAAATCAGGATTCCACTTGAAAAAAATCAACTTCTCTTTTTGAAAGTTCTTTGAAACCCAAACGGAAGAGTCTGAGAACATTTTTGATCATTTTTAGGGCTGTTGTTTTTAGTATATTTTGGTATTTCCTCCAAAACTGTACAAATGAAATGGATAATGAAAACTGAATTGCATGAAAAAAAATGTATGGATTTCAACATTTTTGGCACCAAAATAAACTCATAGTTTAATTCTGTTTTCCATGGGTTTTTGAAGTCTCCTCGTATACTCCTAGATTACCTTATGAGACCCTATAGCAGACCGTGAAAAGTCTGGGTGTTTAGCTTTGCACCATCACCATAACCATTTTCTCCCCTTACAATACGGAAATTTGCAGAAATGATAAAGGCAAGCAAGTGGGCTGGTCATTTCTGCCAGTAATATGTAAATGTGTATTTTAAACAGATACTGCTTTAAATGCTTCCATTTTAGTATCTTTGGATTAAAAATGACATTTTTTTCCCTGCTAGCTAAGTCCTTTGATACTCATTGTTGTGTAAACAATGAATCCTGAAAAATATTACTATTATGGAAACTTGTAAGGAGTCCTGAAAAGTAAACCTGTTAACTTAGATGTTTTAAAGTTTCTACCAAGTCAATGTGAAGGAAATTTTAATTTAGAAAAATCTAAATCTCAACCTAGTGGATCTTAAATGCGGTGAAACACAACCTTTCATGAAAGGATATCTAAAAGGCACTTTTCTTTTCTCTTTTAAAAAGATGGTGGGGGCGGCTAGCAGGTGGTGTGGTGCTTAAGGACACTGGACACCCACATGGCCGACCGCGGTTCGAGTCCTGGACCTGATGGCTTGCTTTCTCACTTTCTCTCTCTCTCTCCCCATCAGTCTAGCTCTCGCTCATGCTGTCCCTCTCTGGCCAAATTAAAAAATAAATAAAGTTAAAATAAAAGAATTCTTTAAAAAAAAATCATCCATCCACCGTTTGTGAATACGTGAAGACGGGGTGAGGCTCAGGAGCTGTGACCCGGTGTTTCTGCAGTCGCTGCGTGTGAGTTCAGGCAGGGAGTATGCTGTTGAACAGGTCTGGGAGGAAGCAGCATTTAGCTTCTGTTCATCACGGATGTGGAGAACCCCTCTGCCGGCTAATCCCGCAGTTTATAGGTGGCACGTATGACACGTCTTTTCCCAACGAAACGGCACACCGACGGCGCTAATCTCCTTGAAGAGAACACAAGCCCAGGTCAGGAGAGTTCTGCTCTGGCTCCTGTCTTCACACTCGTTTCAGATCCGTGCCTTCATCTTCTCGTGCTCCTCTTCGGAGGACAGACCTAACTACACCCGAAGCTGAGCGTGCACGTTGCAGGAAGTGAAGGTGCCCTGTGGTGAATACCATGCTTCCAGGTCGTGTCCGTGGGTCTCATCCACATCTAAGCGACAGGACTGTGTGGATTCTGCTTCCTGACTCTGGACACAGGAGGCTTTGACGTGTGCACGCTGGTACGAGCTTAGCAGAGCTTCGACTCCATCCGAGGGGGCTTCTCATGCGACGTTTTTATGGGTCTGGAAGTTGAGCGGTGCTGAGAAGACCCGCTGGCTCTTTGTGAACCACTTTATACATTCTCGAGCAGCAAGGCTGTTTATTTTTCCCACATCTGTTTTGGGCCCAGCCTTTGTGACTCTGTTTGGGATGCTGGGGCCTTTATCCCAGCCCTGAGCGAGTGCCGCAGTCTGCACTGTTACAATGTATTTGCGGAAGCACTGAATGTCAAATATTTTACATTCGATTCTGCCTTTCATTCCTTGGGATACCTTTCTGCTTGAGCTATGCCTCCTAGACTCAATTTCACCACTTTCGGCACAACGAGAGCCTTTTCTGCATGGGCTTCACGTCTATGGCCCTTCTCAAAGCAAGTCGTAGCTGTTGAGTGGGAAGAAATATTGGTGAAAGTTCTTTCAGAATAAACACTTGGTAAGGATAGGACTGATTTGGTGTTATTGAAATTGGAAGCATACTTCAAGATAAATAACATTTACAACAGCTATTTGCTTGCCCTTTATAAAACGCCGTCTGCCCACTCTGCTGAGGAGCAGGCCTGGGGTACCGGTCATGGGCTGCTGTGTTAGAGTCTGGTAAGTGAGCACAGGGACGGGTCATCTCCACCCCTCTGTTCTCAGGACCAGGTCACCTTCTTTGCTGGTACCTGGTGCCTGGTACAGCTCCAGACAGATACTCATAGGCGTATCATTGATTGTCTTTCTAACCAGGTGCAAACTCCCTCCCCCTGGTAAAATCAGGAACCTTAGGTAAGAATGACAGCAGAAATCTCTCGGCTTCCATTCTTCTGTGAGGTCTTGATCCTACTGCTTCACCCTTCAAAACTTCAGTTTCCACATGCTTAAAACAGATCATTGTTACAGCTCGTGGTGTTGTGTTACTTTAAAAAGAATACATACATAGTTTCTCAAAATGCTGAGCACTCGCCCTATAGCAAAAATCTCTCTAAAAAAAAAACAAAACTATGACATACATTTCAGCAGAAGTTCTGATTCTCAAATGCTGAGCTAAGAAATTAAAACATTTTATCTGAGATGCTAAAGTGTGTGTATAATAAATTGAACTTTTATTCATTCAAATTTATTGTTGTTTTCATTTAAATTTCTTCTTATGGAATCTATCTGATCAATAGAAAAGATGTGGAGGAAGTACAAAGTCCCAAGTTTTATTTCAGAATGTTTATCACAGTCTCTCTGAATATGCAGAGAACTACCAAGAAGTTCATGAACTAGAGAGGAAACAATGTCTTTACTAATATATGTGGACCTCCCTAGAATAGAATAAAAACATGAAATTACCATTGATATCACTGCTGAAAATACTTCATTTTACTTATGTAACATGACATAAATGTTAAACTATCTGCATTAAAAATAATAGTGTTAGAACTTTTTTTGAGAGAGATTTTTGCTATAGGGTATGTGCATTTGCCAGATAGAAGGTGAGAAATCACCCCCAAAGAAGGTGGCCATGCCTCAGTCCCCTCTCTGCCACTCTCCTCTCGGGATCTTGGGCATGCACGCATGTGCCCAGTAGGAGTTTTTAAGCCACCAGGTCCAGGACTAGTACCGTAGTCAACTACGTGGGAGTCCAGTGACATAACCATTACGCCATCTACTGGTCCCAAGAATTAGAACATTTTTCGAGAACAAGTGGAAAGAAACCTGAGAAGCCCAGAGAGGGAGTGAATTCGCCCCCCTCCTGATGGTTAACGTAGGAGAAATAGGTTAGAGATAGCAGACTTTTTAAGACAGGAGTTACAATGCTTATTGTAGAGTGGGCACACTGCGAATGTGCCTTATATTTAAAGTGACATGCAAGTGTTTGTCACTGGTTGGTCAGATTGTTTTCATTTAGACTGAAGGTTGCTGGTGTAAATCGAATCGAGGCGAGGGTTGGAAAGCGTGAGACGGTAACTTCTACCGAAGGTGGGAGTCACAGGAGCAGCAAGCACTGATTTAAACAGAGCTGTCAGTCATGCCCAGGTTGCCCTTCAGATGGAGTTGGCTGAGGGTCTGCATTTCAGAGGCCAGGGGTGTTCCGTGCAACATGCAAAGAGCACTCGCTCTCTGACACTTACACAAGACACAGCTAGAAGCACAGAGAAAGCAGTATTAGCCTCCTTTCTCCTCTTTGCCCGGAGAAAATGATCTCAGAGACATACATTATAAAGCTTTCTGCAGCTGCAAATTGCCGTTGGAGAATTCCCAGAGTCCAAGCGTCGTATGGGCGAGTCCAGCGCAGGCCGAGAACAGGAGAGCTGATGTTCCTACACCTCTGGAGTGTCTCCTACACAGCTGAGCGAGGGTCGTCGCTTCACCTGGTCGGTTTAATGAGGATAATTCCTTTCTGCTTCCAAAGATCATCCCTTCTGCTGTCCTTAGTCACCACATGCTGCTTCCTGTTCCGACTCCTCCAGTTTTAACTTCAGCTCCTGTACACAGAGATGTCCCTAGGACACGACTGTCTTTGAGCCGAAGCTGCCGAGACATTTTCTGAAGCTAGCTTAGTAATTGCTATGTTCTTTGATAGTCTTTAAAGTAACCCTGGACCTAAAAACATGCTCCTCAGTTTCAGCATTTAATTTCTGGTCATTGTGCAAGAATCTCTCCTTTAAGATTGTCGTGCTAGGGAATATTTTGGAAAGGTTTCACTGTTTATTTTAATGTCACCTGTCCATTTAACCTGAGCACTGAGGGAAAAGGGAATAGAAGAACGTGAGCCAAAGCTGTCTTAACACTGGCTTAAGGAAGGAAAGAAAGGGCAAGCTTGCACCATTTTTCTGCGTTTTTTACTAAATCATGTCTTCGCATGTGTGAGGCCTCATATGCTCCTCAGTTGGCTGGTTCAGACATGTCCATAACTCATGTGCTAACACTCATGGTAACTTTAAGAGAAAGATGATATATTGCTCGAATTGAGAGAAACACGTTTGTATACATTTTTGTTTTTCTCTCACCTTTAGGTATTTTAAGTAGGTGTTGAAAGCAGTGAGTTAGGCCTGCTCGGTGGCCTGGTGGTTAAGGCAGCTGGAGTTCACAGGGTCGAGCTCATAGATCAAGTCCTGGACCTGGTGGCTTGAGAAACACACTGGGCGCGTGTGTGCGCATGTGCGTGTGTGCGTGTATGCGTGTGTGCATGTGTACAAGTGCCCGCGTCCTGATTGGAGAAATGGAGGAACGGGCTTGGGGTGTCACCGTCCCCTGGAAGGTTCTCTCTCATCTTCTCTCTCTCTAGAGAGAGTGCATGCGCCTCTGGCAAAGCAAAATAAAACAAATCCAAACAAACAAACGGAAAACCAGTGAGCCGAACATACAGCTAAGCTTTTGGGATTTGCCTGTTTTTAAAATAAAACGATGTCCGATTTTCAGGTGATGAACTTGTAGGTATTTAAGAAACAAACTGTAGTAAGTGTGTTTTCCCTCAGGAAGGACAGTGGGAGGGGAAGCTCAGGACACGTGGTTTTTAGGGGTGACTAGGCTGTGTGTCTTTGAAGGAATGACCCCGGGGGGACATTGTGGCCTCCATGCCCTGCACCTAAGTCCTAGCTCTGCCAGTGCGCTGCGTGTCTGCAGGACAGGAGTTAGAATCGCACCCACTCGGGGCTGTCGGTGTGAAGCAGACGGCTCTCGAGCACCCCAGGGCAGCACCTGCCACAGAGCAAGCCCACTCTGTGCGGGGTAGTGAGGAACCGCTGGGAGAGGCGTACGAGAGCAACCATCAACGGGAAAACACTTGCACCCCACGTGAGATGCCTGCTGTCTCACGTGAGTGTCTCCGTCAGGTTGTGGCAGGGCATCCGCGTCCTGATGTCAGCCTGAGAGCGCGAAGCCGGCAGCAGGGATTAGTCACTTACCATCGGAGCTCGAGCCGCCTCCCCTGTGTAGGCCTGTTGAGAACGTGCGGGGTGGAGGGGAGGGCAGCCGTGTGGATGGAACTGGAAGGAGGTCGCTGTTGTCCTGGCCCGGGAGAGCTGGCGTGACAGTGAGGATGTGGTTAGTGGGAGAGGGGCAGAAAGCCCAAGGCGCGTCCTGCAGGGAGCACACCAGCAGAGAGTTAGCCTCGTATGACAGGTGCGTGCAGGCCTTGCCAAGCCCAGGAAAATGCAGAGAGAGCTGTGGGTTCTCCAGCATTCCCTACGATCCCACTGAGTGCAAGGGGAGATTGGGAAGTGTTGGAGGAGGGACCGGCATGTGGTTAAGGCGCTGGACTCCCGCATGGCCGACCGCAGTTAGCGTCCCAGACCTGGGGGCTTGAAAATCATGCGGGGTGCATGTGTGTGCATGCCCATATTCCCAGGAGAAGAGGGGAGGAGAAGGGATTGTGGTGTGGCCATCCCCCCAGGGTGATTTCTCACTTTTCCTCTCACTGTCTCTGTCTGTCTCTTTCTGGCTGGCGTACGTGCCCTGTGACAAAAACCTTTGAAAAAAAGGAAACGGAAATGTTGGGGGACAGGGTCCTTTCTTTGCCCTTTGATATGTCCAGAACCTGCTAGACGCCCAGGAGGGCCGGAGGGGGTACAAGGACTTGGTCTTCGTACTTGAAGAGTTCACGTCTGGTGGGATGAGGCCAGTTATGAATAAATCCTACACACAGTGCGGGAGACTTTCACCTGTCACCTCTGGGGCCACAGTCCTGAAAGACTAACTGCTCAGGAGAGCCGCGAGACGTTTTCTGGCGACGGAAGAAGTGCCATTTGGAGATGAGGGGAAGCAGCCCACCCAGGACTAGGACCTGAAGACCATGGCTGCTGTGGCCAGAGAATCCCAGAGGATTCTGGTGTTGGCTCGGATTATGAAAGCCCATCTCTGCTGCTTTAGACGGCAGGATTCGCTTTTTGGATGATAGGGGGCTTTTGTATGAATGGTTACTTTCCTAGAAACGTCCTCAGTGTCAGTACTGGGAATATAGCAGTCTACTTACTTTTGGAGAGACAGAATAGCAGTCACCTTACACTCCACGTTGTCAAACTGTAGTGGGCGACTGCAGGTACGCTTGTCTTAGAAGCTCTGCCCCCGACACTTACAAGGACAAGCTTTGGGTTGGGCTTTCCCTCTCACCTGGTCACGTGCCTCTCTGGTGCAAATCGGCGTCAGTGGGACTGAGTCCTCCCTCTCAGCACCGGTTTTACCACTTCTGACGTCTCTCGACATGCTTTTTATTAGTACACGCTTGATTAAGCATTGAGGATGTTTCGATGATCAACTTCTTATTTTTAATTTATTCTGTAAGAGACTGAGAAGGAGAGAGACAGGTAGGTCCCGCCCCCAGCAGGTCAGTCACACCACGGTCCGTCCCCAGCCCAGGACTGCAGTGGTGTGCACAGACCAGGCACGCACAGGGAAGCCTCTGGGTGTGAACTCGGTTCCAGCTGTGTGGCCCGAGGATCACAGGGGATGCATTCCCACCACACCACTACTGCTGGCCGCTGGCTTCCAAACCATCTGAGTTCATGAAACCACAGGTACCGCGACCGTCATGGACTCATGGTGTTTGAGAACCAGCAGTTCCGGAGTTCGCCTTGTCATGTGTTCCACCTGCGAGAGGATTTGCTTTGATTTCGTTTTGTGCAGGAAAACAATACCTAGCCTCTGCTCGAATCTACCTGGGGCGAGGACTTGAGGGTTTCTCAAGGAAGGCTTTTCTGTTTCCTAGTGTCTCTGATTTTGGAAAGAGTCTTACAATCTACTGTTTTAGGAGCTGGATCCACTGGTCCTGCATCTGGCCTCTAGAAACTAAAAAATGTTTAATTCTGCTTTTACATTAGGACCCTTTAATATGTCAAGGTTGATAGACCCTCTTTTCCTGTCCCCTCAGCCTTTATCTTCAAGGCTTAAGAAATACCTCTGGTTTTCCAGGGTGGCAGTCATTTCTGAGCCTCGTCATCCTGGGTAGCCAAGCCGCTGTGAGAATCCTAGGTGTGCATTTATGCCAACTTGTCATTTTGTTTAGTTTTGGGAAAAGCAGACAGATAGGTAACTACTTTTAGTAAAATGTTAAATTGCACACCTGAAACAGATAGGCTTGGGGTATTAGTCCATCAGAGACAGAATTTGCCCACTTTTAAGTTCATAGATATGCCTAGTCTAAAAAACTTAGCTCCGTAGCACCTGGACTTAAACTGAGGCAGAATTGTCATCAAAGTACTTTCAAAAAACCTTCAATACATTCCAGTATCAGCTACACATCTCAACACGTGAGCTAAGCAGTTCGCTATAACTGAGCCGAATTCCCTTAAAGGGTGAGAGCGGGGGGCCGAGGTTTGAACTTCGTTCTTTTCTTCCAATCTTGCCTATGGGGATGAATCACGCTGACGATTCCTCACCTTTCTTTTCCCCAAAACTGAATGAAAAGCTAATAAAACAGAAATTTCCATCTCCCCACAATGCTTTGGCTGACAGGTTAGGCCATTTGGGACGGTGACTGCTATCTCTGCTGTATGTCGAAGTTCCTAGCTCAGACCCTGGGGGCTCAGTCACAGCCTGTTCGTGACCTGCACATTCCGGGCCGAGCTTTGCACAGGATGTGAGTTTCGAGTTGGGCCCCAGTCTCCTCTCAGTAAGCGCAATGGAACCTGCTGCAGAGTCCTGTACCAAGGTGTCACCGGCCTTTGACTAGCAAGACTTGAGTTCTGCCCGCCATTTTATTCTTTTCTCAAATACAGAACGAGGACGACCAAACCGAATCTCAGCCTCCCGGTTTGCATTTTCTGTGTAACATGAGCTTTGTTTGTGTTTTCTCAAAAGGCGTTTAAACAGAAACCACCTTCAGCTGTTTCCGGAGTTGCTGTTCCTCGGAACCGCGAAGCTGTACAGGCTGTAAGTAGACTTCGTGCATGGTGGCTGCTGCTCTGGGTAGGGCCTGCTGCTCTATGAACCACTTTTGGATCCGTGTCCTGGCGCGTTCCTGAAATCTGTTCACCAGGAGATGAATGAATTAAAAATGTGTCTTTTGTTTTGAAAGAAATTTATGATTGGTTATTCCGTGGTTCCAGTCATTGTATTTGTTTAGTATTTAGTGATTTATGTGTGTGTTATTGTAATTATTTTTTGGTCATGTGGTGGTGTGATTTACCTATGTTTTTATGGAAACTTTTGAGTAAGTTCTGAAGGGAAGAATTGCTACCAGGCTTCCTTTTAAGAGAAAGTTGGCTGTGCTTTCTTGTAGCTTCTGTACTCAAGTAGTAGTGCTTATTAGTCTGGAAATGTAGTTATAAGATATCCAGAGAGGGTTGTAAGTTTCCTCTTTGCGTTTTCTTGGTTTTTCTTAAAGCTGGAATTCGAAACTCTGCAATATGAATGACTGGGAGGCAAGGTTTTCCTATCAGTGTGTCGTCGGCTGTTAGAGGAAGGCACACTTGAAGGAGCAGAATGCGAGCGAAGAACGAGTCAGCGTTTCCTTGCTGGAAGTCGGCTGTTAGAGGAAGGCACACTTGAAGGAACAGAATGCGAGCGAAGAACGAATCAGCATTTCCTTGCTGGACTGCGTGTTTGCTGACCTAATTATAACAGGGAAACACATTTCTGAAGGCTTTACAATGAGATTTTCAGCACATGAGTGATCTGGTGCAGAGGGGAGATAAGCCTGGGAGTGTTGGGAAATGAATAGCAACGATCCTGGGTGTCCATGCAAGTTGTCAGTGAACGGCTCGGACACACAGGACTGCCCAGGGTGGCCCCAGCTGGACGGGGGTCCCCTGTGGCAGCGTTTGGGGAGGGAGTCGGCCTATGGCTTCTCCCAAACTTGAATTTGTAGCCAAGGCTTTTAAATATATACATACATATTTCATTTTAATTTCTTTAATACATTCAATCACTATACATCACTTAGCTTGTAAAGTGAATTTTCCAACATGAATTCTTTTCTCACCAGTTCAGTTGGAGATACCACACACATTACCAGCAACAGACAATAACCCATTTCTTTCTTTAACCTGCTAGTTCAATATTGCTATTGACTCTGGAAATAGGAACATTATCCCCCCCACACACCTGTAATCAGGACCTCTGCTAGGTCCTCCTGAAGCCCAAACTTGGCACACAGATCTCTTCCCACTGGCCCTGTGCAGCTTTTCTCTCTGCATGGACAAGCAGATAGTGTAAAGGCTATGTTGGTGGACTCCCGCGTGACTGACCGGCTCGAGTCCTGGACCCCATGTCTTGAAACTCACACCGGGTGCATGTGCGTGTGTACCCCAGATCCTGAGAGGAGACTGCAGGAGAAGGGACTGTGGTGTGGCCATCCCCCGGGGGTGGGTGATTTCTCTCCTGACGTGGTTCCTCTGGGAGAGCCAAGGCCCTCTTGCAGTACTTCTCCCTGCTCTGCATTCTCTGCTGCTCACTCGGTCCAGTGTAAGAACTTTTTCCAATATTAAAGAAATCTGAGAATTGCATTTTTAACACAAATTCTCCCAGGACCACTTTTCCAAGTAAGTAGGATGTAGGTTTCCGTGCAGATTACATGCGTGCACGTCAGAGGAGATTTCTGTTTAAGTACTTGTGCTTACCTTCCAAGAAGGGTCGCCGAGGGAGTTTGGACAGCATTCCAGCTCCTGCTTTAATTTTCGGTGGTGGGGAGGTTGCAGAGAATTGACGTGAGGGCGGTGTCCACTGAGCGCTGACCCTGAGCTTGGTCCCACCACACCTCTGCTAGCAGTCACGGTGGAAACACAGGCAGGGCCGTCGAGGGAGTTGTTTTCTTGGTACTGCAAAAATAGAACTTACAGAGACCAGCAGGTGGCATAATGGCTATGTTGCTGGACTCCCATGTAGCCAAGCACGGTTCGAGTCCTGGGCCCGGTGGCTTAAACTCAGGCCAGGTGTGTGTGCGTGCATGCCCGAGATCCCGAGAGAAGAATGGAAGCGCTATCTCTCTGTCTCTTTCTGTCTTTCTGGTGAGCGCACGCGCTCTATTGCAAAAACCTCTCCAAAAAAAAAAAATGTAGAGTGTGTGTTACCTGAAACTCTGAAACTGAAATGATTAAGGTGAAGAGGGGAGATGTAGAGAGTAACTCCCATCCTATCGCTCATAAACAACGTCTGATGTTCCATCTTGAAGTACTTGATTTCCCCAGAAGTTGTGAGGTGGTATAGCTCATTGCAGAATTCCACATCAGCAAATTGGACTCTGTTGGCCATAGTGTCTTCTTTGACAAAACCACAGAGTGGACTAAGAGATCTTTCTGTTATTTTTTCCAGGATGATTTTATAACTTTATGAAGGTGAGATTACTTGCAAGAGTGTATTTCAGGATTCCCGAAGCTATGGCTTGATGGCAGCTTCGTGGTTAGCACTGACAAAGCGTCTCTTCTGGAATTTGAACCCTGACTGAGGTAGTGGATGCACATGGAAACCCCCAGGTGTGATTTCTGTCTCCGTTCTCAGGGCAGAAATGGCATTTTGAGTTGAGGACCTGTTGCCTCACCCGAATTAGTCTCAGGTGAATTGTCTACAGTGACATTTCTCTCGAGAAGAAGTGACCAGTTACATGTGATCAGTTTTTTTTTTTTTTTAAATGATGGTGACCATTGCTTAAATTAAACAACCATTATTACGAGTCTTTAACAAAAGCGTGCGAAGCTGGCCACAGGGATCTGTGTAATTATGAAGAGCAGGGATGTGGGTTCTAATGTTCCTCATTCCAGGCACCACTGGCGTGTCTAAAACAGATTCGAGCAGATGGCAGATCTGCGGTCACTCATGTGTCCTTTCAAATGTTCATTTAAACCTGCATCTTTGACCAGAAGGGTTACTGGCAAAGGGTGCAGATAAATGACAAGGGATGAATAGCTGTGGCATCTGGAAGGTGACCCCTCGTTGTCCCACTGTGTCACGTCGTGGAACCGTAAGTATCTGGATGTCATCTAAGACACCAGTGCAGGGTTTCTTTGGTCTGTGTCAGTTGCCGCGTGGTGCTCCGTGCTATCTCGGTTTCTTACAACTTGTATTCCTCCTTATCGTGTTTTTCCTGCTGTGTCACCATGAGCAAGTTTATCAGTTCACTGAATAGCTCAGTGCCCATGTTTGCTGTTTAGCATTGTCCGTTAGGTGACAGCCAGCCTGAGACTGGACGTGATGTGGATTCTCCTTGAGCTTTGGAATCGGACAGTCACCATTTGACTCTTGGCTGAAAATGAGATGCCACCGGAGAAGCGTACATGCTTTTCATGGCCTTGAAATGCAATCGGAAAGCAAAGGAGGCTGTCCCATGGATGACTTATGATTCGACACGCTCGGCTGCTGCAAGCAGCCAACATGCCTTCCCTCTGCCGTCTGCTCCGGTTTCTCCCCGGCCGGCGGAGAGAGCACGGCGTGCTTAGGAGGAGGTGTTTGCTCAGAAACAGCAGTCCAGCCCAGCTGTGCTGTTGGAGAAGGACACCCGCGGAAACGGCATGGCCACTGACCCACTCCGTTAGCGCGGTCTGTAAAGTGAGACCAAGTCCACACAGACCACAGGACGGTGTCCTAAAATGGCGAGCGCTCGCTGACAGATGGAAAGTGAGAGGGGAGGGAAGGTGAGGGAGGGTGATAGGTTGGAGATAAGAGGCAGCCATAGTTTCCTCACTGTCACGCAGACTCCATCCTCTCCCTCGCTCCCCTCCCACGCTGAGGTGCATTTTTATCAGCAGCTGCAGAATGGAGAACCCAGGAGCTGGGCGACTGCAGAGCAGGCCACAGTGTTTCGGAAAGGTGGACTGGGATCTGGTGAGAGTGACGGGGCGCACGGAGAGCTTCGCTAGCCGTGTCTCCTCCATGCCCACAGGGTGCACACCGAGAGCGTCGCTGGCAGG
>NW_006160218.1:2100237-2108025 GCF_000334495.1 Tupaia belangeri chinensis
TGTGTCTGCCGAGCCAAAACATCAGAACGAACAAAAACGACTGTCATGTCCAAGGGTCGCCTTTCTTCACTCCTTGAATTAAACCTTTTATTTTTCATTATCTTTGTCATTATTCCCCAGTGAGTTCTAGATGAGATGATCTAGCACTAGAAATAGTTGAATTAGAGCTGAAGACTCTCGATGGCCCAGTGAGTATGCACCAGAGACAAGTGCAGATTTCCGCTTATGTGGACGGGTCAGGCCCAGGTTCGTTGGCTCTTGTGCAGGCTCTGAGTTCTCGGATTGGTTTTGAATCCTGTACTAAAAGGAAATTTTTTTTCCTTTTTTTTTTTTTGAGAGGTTTTTGCCATAGGGCATGTGTGCTCGCCAGACAGAGAGACAGAAAGCGAGAAACCAGTCCCCAGGGGGGATGGTCACGCTTCAATCCCTTGTCCTCCATTCTCCTCTTGGAATCTTGGGCACACACGCACACGCGCCCGGCGTGAGTTTAAGCCACCAGGTCCAGGACGTGAACTGCGGTCGACTACATGGGAGTCCAGTGACATAGCCATTACACTAACTGCTGGTCCCTAAAATGAACTTTTTAAAGGGGAAAACTTCTTTTTTATTTAGGTTAAAGATTAATTTGCTAAGCATAACAAATACAGAATCAAGCTGTCTTTATTTTCCTGTCCTTCGTACCCGAAGAAAGAGCCTTCATTTCTTTTTGTGTTTGTTTTTAAGCAGCTTTAAGAATAACACATGCTCATTGTAAACTTGGTGTAGGACATTCAGAAAAATAGAAAAGGGGAAGTAGAAGCTGCTCATCAGTTCCCCACCAGAGAGAACCACTGCAATGTTTGTCAATTATCATGTTTGTCTTTGTTTTACTTTGATGATTATGCCTAGAAATGCTGTTTATACAAGTCTTACGAAAGCATTTTTTTTTAAACATCCCCAGGGTCAGGTAAAAGATATGACCTTGAGAAACTCTCAGTACGTATTGGGTCATTGGGAACGTCATGATGAATTTTTGCATAGGAAAACAGAAAAATATGGCATGACGTTCCCTATGACCTATAATCAATGTATTGAATTAAATTTCTATTTGGTTCTGGGTTTGTATTAGCAAATAAAAACTCTAGGAAGGTCATTATGAATAGCCACATGAAATTTAAAGAATAACCTGGCTCATTAAATGTTTGGTCCCCTTGAGTTTTCTAAGTATTGAAGGGTTTCGGTGGACACAGCACCTGTAAAGACCCATTTTTTCACCTAAGGAAAATATACTGAATTTAATCGAATGCTCTGTTTCTGTAAGACTGGCCCTGTGGTTCTCAGGTGTCTCCGAGGGTTCTCGTAGGGAAGCAGAGAAGCAGGGGACGACAGTGGAGCCGTGTGAAATCTCCCTGCGTTCATCTCTGCCAGCTCTGATTAGAGCGTGTGCGGCCGGTGGTGTCAGGTGCCACAGCTGCCTGCTCTGTCATACTCTCGGCCTGTTTGGGCCCTGCCACGAAAAATCCGGCAGCGGTGGTGCAAGAATTGCAGGTTGCGGTTGCTACGGTTACCGTCGTCCAGCCAGATCGGCATCATTACTCAGCCAGCAAGCTGCCACCAGGCCTCTGCCGCAGTCTCTGCTGAGTGCACAGGAGTGTCCCATGCCGAGGGTGGGCATTCTGGCCCAGGAAGGCGGCGTACTTTGGGCCAGGAAACACTGTCCTGTGGACAAAGTTCAGGGGAAGCAGGTGGACTCCTGTCAGTAGGAAGAAGAGAGCTTCAAAAAGTGTCAAGTGCTTTTCAGCAGCTAAAGCACCAACCCGTCTGTTAGTTATTAAGTAATTTATTAATGACTTACTGTTTCTGGGCTCAAGGGACTCCGTTTTGCCACTTAGAAAACAGTGATGAGAGGCATGGTGGTTAGGCGGTGGGATCTCAGATGGCTGACGGTGTGGTTCAGGTCCTGGATCCGGTGACCGAGAAGCACTGTGAGTACACGTGTGTGCCCCAGACCCCAACAGGGGAGTGGGCGAGCAGGGACTGTGATGGGGCCATTCTGCCTGGGGAGTGATTTTTCACTTTCTCTCTCAGTCTGTCTCTCTCTGGCAAATATGTGTACCCTCTAGCAAAATTAATGAAATTTAAAAGTAAAATAGTGCTCTATGAGAAGTATATTATTTTAAAAAGATTACTGATACAGGGGCCAGCAGGTGGCATGGTGGTTAAGGCACTGGAATACCCATATGGCCGACTGTGGTTCGAGTCTTGGACCTGAAGACTTGCTTTCTCCTTCTCTCTCTCTCTGTCTGTCTTTTTCTGGCAAACTCATGTGAAAATATAATAAATAAATAAATAAATAAGATAATTCTTTAAAAAAAAAATTACTGTACGTAACCGAATATTTGTTTTCTAAAAACTTGATAATCAGTGCCTGAGCTCATTTCAGACTGGCCATTACTGCTTGCCATGGATGAAAGAGATCTAAACCATTGTGCAAGAGCCACCTTTGATTTTATTTTTAAACTTTTTATGTAAGTATTTCTTAAGTTTATTTCAAGAGGAAGAGTGAGGGAAACAGGACCTCTACAAGGCCTTGTCATGCCACAGTCCCCACGCCTGTCCCCCAGCTCTGTCCCAGGCAGTCCCGCGTGTGTGCCTGACACGTTTCAGGTGGCCCCTACATCCAGACTCCACGAGGCCTCGTCCATGCAGAACCGTACCCCGCCCCCTGCACTGCTGTGGTGGGGCTGTGTTTTTGAAGTCAGTGTGTAGTCTTCTGATTTACAGATTATCCACTTAATTAAGCTTAATATTGCATTCAAGGGGACCAGCAGTTAGTGCAATGGCTATGCTGCTGGACTCCCATGTAGTCAACCACGGTTTGCATCCCAGACCCGGTGGCTTAAACTCACACCTGGCACGTGTGAGTACGTGCCCAAGATCCTGAGAGGAGAATGGTGGAGAAGGGATTGCAGCGTGGCCATCCCCCCTGGGGGGTGATTTCTCGCTTTCTGTCTCTCTGTCTTTCTGGCACGTGCACATACCCTGTAGCAAAAACCTCACCAAAAAAAAACAACAACAAAAAACATACCTATTGCATTCAAGATTGTGCCTGGCCCGGCGTCGACACTTCTCACTTCACGGGGCTCACTCGCTTGCTTGTGAGGAAAGCCACGTGTCGTACTGTCAGTTCACGGTGTGGACGCGGAGTGTGAGAGCACACGTTTCTCAGCTAGGGCCTTCCCGCTGAGCCGCACTCACTAGAGTGGCTGCATTCCCAGCTGTGGAAGATTCTGACGAATCCACCTGTCCTCTTCCTGGGTTTGGAGAACACTGTGACAGGTGCCAGGAGACGCTGGGAAGGACGTGTCCACAGAAGAGGGCCGTGTGCCTTGGCCATCGCTGACATGTCCCGTAATATGTCAATTACCGTTCACTGGGAGTGGTTGTGTGTTCTGAAATGTGAGCTTAAGTTTATGGTTTTCATGTCAAAATGATATCGTATACACATCATCAGACACTCTTCCACAATGTGACAGCAAAGTGCGGAATGGCCATCCCGTCTCAAGGTTATCATCTGGGACCTGCGGACTGAGGTTTACGTAAGAATTTCCAGAAATAAGTGTTGCTAGGGTTTTATCTACACGTAAGTAACGTTACTGTATTTGCATACTTATATTATTCTTAAAACATTCAACATTTAATTTGTATCATAAGGGAAGTGGCATAAAATACTAGCGCTTAAAAGCCTGCTTGGGTACTTGCCATCTGTTATCTTGGGAAGCCAGTGGACACCTGGAGTGAAGTTCTTCCGCTTACACATTTTAGGCATGATGCAGCTATTTACCCTTCTGGAGACTCGACAAGTCATAATTTAGCTTCGGTATCCAAAAGAACATTGTCAGCCTTCCAGTGATCGCAGTTACATTTGTGTTTCCATCATTGCTGCAAATGAGGTGAGAAGAAAATTCACTCGGCTGCCCTTGCAGCTTGCCCTCAGGCAGCGAAGTTCTTAGTTCCTCCTCAGGGCGACACACTTACATGCAAGGCCGCATGGATGTTTCTGCTGCAGCACGTGGACAGCCAGGGTGTGTTCATGCCACTTCCTGCACCTTTGCGCAGTCAGGGCAGGGACGCTTGGCCAGGGTGTTCTTAGTGAGATGGCTTAACCCTCTCCGGTTGCTGAGTCATACAATTTTAAAATTCCTAAGAAACCAAGGGACCGTGACTGAGCAACTATTCGTGTTAGTTCATGTATTTCGGCTGTCGATTCCGGAGTGTGTTTCCTTCAATGGCAGGTTCCAGGAACAATATGAGTTCGTGAGAAACGGCTGAGTGAACGCCTTGAGGTGTAGAGGAACTTTCTGAAAGTTTTAAGTGGCTGAGGAACGTTTTGCTACGAATGAACAGCCCAGGTTTTCAGACAATGTGAGATGACCGATTAGTCTTCGTGACTGTGACCTAACCTGGGATGAAAGGCGGCATTGTCCGTCATGTCCGTCCACACTGCCTGCATTTTAAGTGCAACTTCAGACGACAGAGTACGTCCACCTGCAGGGCAAGCTGCACACCTTGTAGCCCTCGGAATTTCAACAGTGATTCGTGATGAAATAGGTTTAGGTTTTAGGAATGTGGGATTTCAGGCCCCTCTTAACCTGTTAGTTACCCATAACCAAGTTAACTGCCAGTGCTTTACAGAGCACGGTTTAACATAGTAACGTATTTAACAAATTGTAATACAACAAAACTGTAGACAGAAATAAAAGATAAACCTAAATGCCAGCAGAGGAAGCAGTGAGGAGTAAAAAGCCTAGGGTGTGACAGAGGGGTGTGATGTGCCTCTGGCCACGTCCCCCGGATGTTCACAAGGACACATGGCACCTCGATGGAAGCATTCAGGACAAACCACAACAGCAACAAACACCAAACGAAACTTAAAGAAAGGAGAAAGAAGTCAGTCTCGACCCGGAGTGGGAAAAGCTGGCTTTGCCCCACCGTGCTGGGTTTCTGCTAGTGAAAGATGAAAGCTCCGTGTGTGAATAGCTGGGAGCGAGGTTGATTGCTTCCCTTCCAATTGATTGAAAACAGCCTAATTTAACGTCCTGTTTGTTCTATGTCTTAAACCATCAGAATTCTCCTTTAGGACCCGAGGAATGCTCCGGGGGAAAAAGAATCCGGGGATAAAAAGTCATTGCAAGCCAACAATTGTTCCTAATCCTCACAAAATGCCGGAGAAATTAAATTTATTCTCGATGGCTCCAAGTGTTACCTAGGTCACTGGGCGGTGGGAACGGTGCCCTGGAAGTCCCCTAGGCGCGAGCTTTGTTTTGTGTCTAGATGCTTAACCTTAGACACGACCGGGCGGTCTTGGCCTGTGGTGGGAACTCTCTGCAGAGAATTAGCACCAAGCTCTTATTACCCCGGGTTTATAAGACGCTGTGCTGTCAGGAGATGAAAATGTTGTGTTTACATTTCAGTGTTAAATGATCATTTAATTAACACCTAAGGAAAAAAAAAACTTGCGAAATTCTTAGCAGCTTTTATGGTTGGTTTCCTGGGAGGTTTTAATATCCAAGTTTCATTGAGATTTCTTTTATTGTAAGTAGAGACACAAAGGACGGTCTAAACTTTTTAAGGCAGACAAACAGTTTAACCTTGACCCTTTTTATTTTCTAAAATATTCATTTAAATTACATTTTAAGTCTGGCCTGCTGATTTAAGACTAATATATACAGATGAATATATTAAAAATACATCTTAATTTTGTGCTTTTGTGTAATTGCTTAATATATTAAAAACAAATTTACATTCTGTAGTTTGTACTGTAAAACATTTGAAATGACTAATTTATTTTCAGAAGTTTAATACTTTTAGAAAAGTAATTGTATCTCTTCTTTCAGTTAAGACCGAGTATGTAAAAGCGGTAATTAACATTTTGAATATTTTGCTTTATTTTTTTAATTTAACTTTATTATTTATTTATTTATTTTTACACATTTTATTGATTCACAAAATACCTTAAACTAAAACTATGGACAGAGCTAGAATCTAGTTACGAGTGCACTGTAATTTTCTTCGGAAACATTTTACATTAATTGACTAATTTACATTCATTCCCTGAGCATTGTCACAGCATACAAAATGTGATTTCCCACCCAAAATTTACTGCATAGTGGCTTAGTCACACATGTTACCGTCACTAATTTTCCATTTCTAGTGTCATATATGTGCATGTGTATTTAAACTGCTAGATTAGTTACATTCTTTGAAGAATTGGGCTCAAAGTATATTGTAGGCTAGCAAATCTTCTGGGGAAAAAGAATATATTGCTGTTATCTTACAATGACTTCATTTAGAGGTAGTTACTTTCATGATGAAAGAGGTGAATGTGCAGACAGCAGGAAAAAATGATGACATTAATATGAAAATTCAAATTCCGTTCCTCAATTCCTAAAAGAGTAGATGCTCTCACATGCCTGAAGTTACTGGTGGTGGTTTGTGAGCCAGTGACCTGCTGGGTTGTCAGTAAAGCAGTGATGCATTCTCCACAGAAAACTCGGGGAATGCGTCGCCCACGGTAATGCTGGGCAGTCGGAACACTCGGACAGTGTACCGTAGCGCGCCGCACACACCGAGAGTAGATAAAGCTGTTTTCCCAAAGTGTCATTAGGCTTTTTTATCAGTTTCTCTGTTATCTGGATATGGAACTTCATAGCCAAATATATGAACTTTAAAAAATAGTTATCAGGTAGCCCGCTTTTAAAGCTAAAGCTCTCTGAGTCTTCCCAGACATATACGTGCTATTTTAGTCCAGTTTCCATCTAAGTATGCTGTCTTCATACTGAAACAAAAAGTGCTTATCCCTTTTTAAAAAGGTTAAATTCAAATGCTTCAGGATAAACCCGCTTTCTGTATTATTCACGGGGAAGGAGTGCAAGAAGGGTTTAAAATCTCTTAGCAGAGAGCCCTGCTTTGAACTAAGAATTACATCCGTGTTCGCAAGATTCTGAGAAGCATTATGTGGGCAGTTGGGGCGATGTTATATGCTCTCCCCACTTCGATCTGATTTCAACTCTTCTGCAAAACGGCCCTCATTTTTTAACTCACATTGTTCTTTTTTCTTTACTTTCCCCTAAGCTACTTCTCTTCCCATCTCTAGTCACAAGAACCCATAAGTAGGAATACTTTCTAAAATGTTACCTTCTTTATTAAGGATCCACATTTTTGCAGAGGTTGTCATGAGACACAGCATATCCAGAAGTTTAAAAGTTGGAGAGGGGAGAGAAGTAGCCAGACCAGTGACCTGATAGGCTAGCTAGCCAGCGCGTCCCGAGCAGTGGCGTGTCTGTGCTTGCTGGTCTTCCAAGCTGGCCAGGGGGTGGAGGTGGCAGGTGCATCCTCAGAAAGAGAGAAGCAAAGATTTCGCAAATGTTCAAAATACTTGAAAATGATGCTTTCTGGAAAATTGCAGCAGGTTCCCTTTAATATAGATCAACTTGTTGCTTTTTTTAGGAAGAATGTGAATGCAAGACCTTTACCCCCAGGGAGTTCATGGTAACATGGCGTTCCTTAGTTATCTCTGCCTCGGGACAAAAAAGAAAGATTCTAGCACTTCTTCCAAAGAAACAGTTCAGATTTGCTTCTTAAAAATAGGTAGAACCGGGAACCAGCAGTTAGCGTAATGGCTATGTCGCTGGACTCCCATGTAGTTGACCACGGTTCGCATTCCGGACCTGGTGGCTTAAAACTCACGCCGGGTGCGTGTGCGTGCATGCCCAAGATCCCAAGAGGAGAATGGAGGAGAAGGGATTG
>NW_006160218.1:2108094-2130122 GCF_000334495.1 Tupaia belangeri chinensis
CACAGGTGCCTTAATGAGAAAATCACTCAAAAAAAAAAAAAAAAAAAAAGGTAGAACCGGGGCCAGCAGGTGGCGAGATGGTTAAGGCGCTGGACTCCCACATGGCTGACTATTGTTCAAATCCCGGACCTGGCATCTTGCTTTCTTGTTGTCTCTAGTGAGCATGTGTGCCTTACAGCTACTTAAAAAATAAATAAATAAAATGAAATAATCCTTCGAAAACTAGGAATAATGCTTCCCAGTACAAGCATGCTCTAACGAATACACTTGGCAGTTCTGGCAGCTTCTCATCGGCACTGTTGCACCTGCTGAGGTCAGGAGCTAGGCTAGAGCATGTGCATTCGCAGCTGGGACTACCGTAGTTAAGGTCCGCTTGCCCGTGTCCTGCGCTCCGCTGGCTGTGCAGACCCAGGCATGTCCCGTGGCTCTGCACTGGCCTCCAGCGTGCCGCCTGCTGCTACAGTGTGTGCTCCATCTCTGGAAGCAGGTTTTCCTTGGCTTCCTGGGAACTCCCTGCACACTTCTGGAATTCCTCCTGCCTCCTGTTAGGGAAGCCAGGTGTTCCCTTACTCCAGCCACACCCCAGCAGGGGGGTTCCCCGCTGGGGCAGTCCTCACGCTGAGGCTCCCGGCAGACCCCCACATACTGCCTGTGTCCCCTTGGGAATGTCACTCGATTACCTGGCTGTGCCTCGGTCTCTTCCTTGTGTTAAACAACCATACAAGTGGTTGATCGGTTGCATGGTGGTGAAGGCATCGGACTCCCATGTGACTGACCCTGGTTCGAGTCCAGAACCTGGCAGCTTGCTTTCTCACTTTCTCTCTCTCTGGTGAGCGCACATGCCCTGTCGCAAATAAAAAAATTAAGAATAATAATAATAAATCATTCTGTATAAAAGGGTACGAGCAGAGTGTCCCTCGTGGAGGTGTGTGGAGTCGATTGCTTATTAAGTGAGCAGGGGTCAGTACGACCCTCGGTGACAGTAAGTGCTGAGTACTTTGTTTCGTATGTTGGTTTTTATGATTACAACCCCTTTTCGAGTGTTCTGCCTCGTGGGATGTGCAGACATGCTATTCTGTCATCGCAGCACGTGTGTTGCTATGACAGAGGGTGCCACAAGACTCGCGTGTGTTTCACAGAGAGCGTTCAGCCTCGTGCAGCGTGGTTAATAAATACTTTCTGACTGAGTGATGGCTGGAAGCCACGCCTGGGAAAGACGGCGAGAGCAGGTTGAACTTGGAAGCCCGTGGTGGGAACAAGCCAGGTCAGAAGGTTGGAGTGACGCAGACTCCGTCCAGGCTTTCCCTAGCTCGGCGGATGGCGTGGGGCGGGTGCTGAGCGAAGTCACGCCACCTGTTTCAGGAACAGTTTCTGTGTGTACAGAGTGTCTAGGAGGTCAGATCAGAGGGACCCACGCCAAGGTCTCCACCGTCGCATTATTGGGATTTATCATAGGACCTGCAGCCCCCCCGGCGATATTGAAAAATAATTGCAAGGAAGGTGGAGGTCCATTTAAGCTTCGTTCTAGCTCTTCTTCCAACGTGTACAGGGAACTGCTCCCTGAACCTGCAGGAGATGCAGCGGTGGCTTCTTCATGGTACTAAGCCAGGGATTAGATAATTAGGTTGTCGGTGAGTGATTCTCAGACAGTTCCCTTTAGTATTAGTAATTACAAAAAGTAAAGGCAGGTTTTTTTTGCTAGATAAATATTGCCCACTTAGACTTTGCATGGCATTGTTAGTAACTGTGAATTGTTTGAAAACTTAGATTTAAAAAAAGAATGATTAAAGGAGATTTGATAGCTGCACTATCGTACGTGGTTATCTTAATACTTGACAATCCCGCCAGGCAAGGTAAGTGGCAGACAACTGAGATGGTTTCACACCCACCTACCTCTCCAGCCTGGCTTAGGTGGCGTGAAGGGCTGAGTTAGAAATCCAACACGGCAGGTCAGGAGGGGGTAATGGACTCCCCTGCTGAGGGTCTCTGGGTTCGTGTTTGCATTCTGGTCTTGTCGGTGACAGCTTAAGAGCAGGGATCACGGTTTCCTGCAATTCTCTTACCTAGGAATGCATTGTGCAGTCTGGACAAATGAATTTTCCCGACCTTTTGAGAACAGAGTGCTTGGAACCTGAATACCATGAAGGCAGACAGAGTCCGAGGCTGTTTCTAAGAAGGCAGCTGCTCTTTGAGTTGCTGTGGTTTTCTTTCTCTCTCGAAAGGGAGTAAATTCCACACCTAATGAATAGTTTCGAGGAAAGTTGTTAATGAGGTACTTCAAGTGACCACCCTGGATTCTTGGTTCCTTGGGAAGAACGTGAGGCAATGAGACAGAAACCCAGTCACACTGGATAATAGGAAATACCTTTTTCCTCTCCCCACCCACCACCTAATCCCCTGGAATTTACTTGACTCGGGAAATTACTGCAGCAAATAATGTGTTTGAAAGAGCTAAGTTGTATGAACAAGCGTCACGCTGGTGGCTACAGTAATTACGCTAAAATCACAAAGTGAAGCAGTCATCTTATTCAGAGCAGGAATCCTCATCTAAGGGGCAGGAGCGGGAATTGCCCCTCCATTCTCTTCCATCTTCCCATGAAGTGTAACATCATGCACATGCGCCTGGTGTGAGTTTCAAGCATTAGGTTTGGGACTTGAACAGCTGTAGTCCAGTGCCTTAACCACCATGCCACCTGCTGGCCCCGAGGTGTGTTTGTTTTGTTTTGTTTTCCTTCTGGTAAAGCTTATTTTTTGTCTCTATTAAACTGGCCAAAATATGACTATGTAGTAAGATGGCCCCCCAAAGGACTCACCTGTTATGTGCGGAGCGGTATCTTCCTGGCTTTTTGTTGGTTTGTTTACTCCAAGTAGCCGCGTTATGTATGTAGTATTATGAGTAAATGCTACGATATTAGGCTTCCATCAGGGGCCTGAGTAATGTCCAATCACATGGACACTCTAGGGACCTAGAGTAAAAGTAAATTTGCGGTCCAGCAGATGGCATAGTGGTTGCGTCGCTGGACTGCCACCTGGCTGACTGCAGGTCGAGTCTTGGACTCAGTGGCTTGAAACTCACGATGGGCATGTGTACGTGCGTGTATCCCAAGATCCTGGGATCTGAGGATAGAGGAGAAGGGATTGTGGCGTGGACATCCCCCAGGGGAAGTGATTTCTCACTTTCTCTCTCACTGTCGCTCACTCTCTCTCTCTCTGATGAGTGTATGCACCCAGGGCAAAAACCTCTAAAAAACAAAATCAGTTCTGGCCAGATTACCTGGGAGGCCCCAGAGATATCTGCATGAGAGCACAGACCCGTGGTGTAGTGTGATGGTGTAGGCGAAGAACGAGGTTTGAAATTCTCAGCCAGGCCTGTGTGCATTGCCCAGCACACGGGTCCCCGCAGCATGTCAGCGGCTGCCCTCGTGGCCGCAAATTTGTTTCTCTACAGCCTTCTATGTGTCTATGTGTGGCTTTGCAACTTAAAGACCCACTTGTTTTCAAAAGTGTGGAGAATATGAGAAAAAGGGTATAGCCATAGAATGTCTTAGAGATAATACTGTGGGGCCAGAAGGTGGTGTGGTGGTTAAGGCACTGGACTCCTACAGGGCTGACCACAGTTCGAGCCCTGGATCTAGCAGCTTGTATTCTTGCTTTCTCTCTCTCTGACTGTCTCTGGTCAAATTAAAAAATAATGATAAGTAAAATTAAATAAATAAGTCTTAAAACAAAACTTAACAAACAACAACAAACAAAACCAGAATGGTACCGGGGAAGGCACCTGCCCCTCTGGCTCAGAGTTTAGAATCCTGTGCTCGCTCATTCCTGACCCTCTCTCTTCTCTCCCATTATCTGAAGAAGTAGAGGCATAAGTAGACTGACGTGGCTCCTATTTTCCTCTGTTGTAATCAAAGGATGATGAGCTCATCACGCTGGGAAGGACCTTGGGAAAGCAGGGTGCAGAAAGGCACCAGAGCCATCATGTGACTTGCCCGGGGCTGCTCGCCCGGGGAGGGGCCTCCGGTTTCCAGGACCCGTCACCTGGCCTCTGCCTGCTCCAGGGACACTAATCCTTTTCCTTTCTTTCTCTCGCCACTTCCTACTATTTGTTGTGTAAGACTCCCCCTGAAATGCACAGAGCTGTACATGAGGCTTATCACATTACTGCCCTCTGTCCTTAGGAAGTGCCCCGGACTAAGGGGCCGAGCTGGGTGTGTGGACAGCCAGGTCTGGTGCACAGGTCCGCGTCTCGTCTGCATGCACTGAGTGTGCGTTCTGGGGTCACCGGAGTAGCTGACAGCAGATCAGTGTTCCTGTGAGCTCCGGAACTGCTCTGAGAAGGGTTTAGAGGTGTTTCGTTTTGTTGCATTTATAATTTGAGGCACTAGTTTTGGCTCTAAGGAAAGAAAGAAACAAATTTTGTTTGCCTGACACTTTTGCAAGAGGCTGTGTATGGATTTCTCATATGTATCTTAGGTTTCGGATGACAAAACGGAGCATGGGCTAGCCTCGCTACTAGGAGGTAGAGGGCTGTGGTTGATGTCCGTGTCTCTTTGGGTCTATCCAGCAGGCCACCTCACTCTGACAAGGGAGGTTGTAAGAGCAGCAACAGCAAGCTGAAAGGCATTCCAAGAAAGAAAGGGGTATTCAAAGGTCTGAGTGACGGGCCAGCAGATGGTGTAGTGCTTAAGGTACGGGACTCGCACATTGCCAACCACGGTTCAAGTCCTGTATCTGACAACTTGAAACTCATGCAGGGGTATGTGCATGGAGGCTCAAAATATTCCAGGAGGGAATCGGAGGAGAAGGGATTGCTGCAGGGCCACCCCCTCAGGGCAATTTCTCACTTTTCCTCTCTCTGTGTCTCCGGTGAGTACACACACTCTATGGGAAATCAAATCAAAACAAAAGAAAAAGAAAACAAAAAAGAGAAAAAGTCTGGTTGAGCTGTCACTGGAGTCTGGGTTAGAGAAGCTTGCCAGTGTTAGGAGAAAGAACCAAAATGCTACTTAATGAAAAATCTAAGCACTGAGTGTATCAGATGTTTCAAAGAATGAAAAGCTACATACTGCAATAAGAGTGAAGTCGTGTATCCTTAGAAGTAGAAGTAACCATTAGACTTGCAAGGTGCATGCAGAGGGTTCGGGGGCCACGAGTTCCGCCCTGCGGGATGATTGCACAAGAACCTAGTCTTAAAAGTTTGTAACTTTAATTTCCCTGTCGCATCTAGTGTGAGCCTGATACAAAATAGCAACATGTAGTATGGGTGAACCAGGATTTCTCTGATGGAAGCAAGGATGAGAAAGAGTCCCTTACTCTTGAAAACCTCCAAGGCCCATCTGGGAAACACTGTGTGTGAGATCATCGTAACGTGAAATCCTCGGCAGTAAAGGATTTCGAATGTCCATTTCTTTGGGAAAATAGTAATTTAATTTCAGCAATTCAGTTTGCGCCGACTCTTGATTTGCCTGTGACTTTGGGAAGGTTGCCCTCCCACGTCCGTACCGCGGTCAAAGGCCATCAGCCCTCCTCACAGCCAGCGCGGCCTGACTGGTTACTGCCACGTCAGTCCAGCCCGTTTCCCAACCCCGGGACAGCTAGCTCAGGGCCTGAGAAATTACTCACCCCGAAGTGAAATAAAACATACAGATACTTTTCAAGATTTTCAAGAGATGGAGTCCCTTTCTGTGCAGAAGGATTTTTAAAAAAGAATTATTTGTTTAATTTCATTTGTGTATTTTTAGTTTGACCAAAGGGAGACAGAGAGACAGAAAGAAACCAGGCTGCCAGGTCTGGGACTCGAACCTTGGTCAACCATGTGGGAGTCTACCACCTTAACCACCATACCACCTGCAGGCCCCAGGACCTTTTTCTTTCAAAGGTCTTAAATCAATGCTCAGTTGAGAAGGCAATAATTAGAAGGGAATAAACTTAAATTTATAGACTTGATTTTTTTAATGGGTCACACTTTTTTTTTTTTCATTGTAGTGTGTGTTCTCACTGGAAAGAGAGAGGGAGAGAAGAGAAAGTAGAAACAGTCCCCCAGGAGGGATGGCCTGCCACGTCCCTTCTCTTCTGTATACCTCTAGGGATTTGGGCACACACACACACACACACACACCTGACATGTTTTGCAAGCTACCACGTCCAGGACTTGAACCGCGTAGTTGGCTGTGTAGGCTCCAGATGCCTTAACCACTACGCTACCCGGCTGGCTCCAAAAGGCAACATTTAGAAAGTTTGCTTATTTCTTTCATGTCAGAGACAGGGCAGAAGCAGGAGAGAGAGAGAAATGGCACCCGCCAGGTCTTTGTGCTGCCGTCCCTCAGCCTGAGCCCACCGGATCGTGGGCACGCCCAGGGTACTCAGTGGGGTCTCAGGACACGAACACAGACCCACTCGCGAGTGCGCCTCGCTGTTTTCACCTTGCCATCACCTGGCACCAAACCGCAAGAAGGGAAGGAAGGAAGGATGGGAAGGGCTCTGTGGGAGACTTTCTGCCGTGTCTGCCTGGCGGTCTGTGCGTGGCTGAAATCCTTCCAGTCCACGGTGTCTGGGAAGCAGAGGGATATCCACACAAGCTCCCTTGCCTGCCGAACACACTGCCTTGTCCTTCTGCACATTGCCTAGAAACGCGTTCCTCAGCTGCTCCTGCTGTGGCGGTGAGGACACACTGCAGTTCAGGGGTGTCTAGGAGTACAGAGATAGTGGTGTGGACGCAGAGAGAGCAGCATGAAGGGAAGGAAGGAAGCGTGGACGCAGAGATGGCGTGGACGCAGAGAGAGCGGTGTGGACACAGATAGTGGAGTGGATGCAGAAATGGCATGGACGCAGAGATGGCGTGGACGCAGAGATAGAGGCGTGGACGCAGAGATAGCAGTGTGGACACAGAGATGGCGTGGATACAGAGAGAACGCGGCGTGGACGCAGAGAGAGTGGCGTGGGTGCAGAGGGAGAGGCGTGGATGCAGAGGGAGCAGCGTGGACACAGAGGGAGCGGTGTGGATGCAGAGGGAGTGGCGTGGACGCAGACGGAGTGACATGGATGCAGAGGGAGCGGCGTGGGTGCAGAGGGAGCAGTGTGGACGCAGACGGAGTGGCATGGACGCAGAGGGAGCGACGTGGACGCAGAGGGAGCAGTGTGGACGCAGAGGGAGTGGTGTGGATGCAGACAGAGTGGCATGGACGCAGAGGGAGCGGCGTGGGTGCAGAGGGAGCGGCCGGCTTCCTGCTCGTATTACCCGACCTGCCTAGACTCGTACACAGCATGGGAAAGCCAAGGCATGGAGGGTAGCGCGTGCCGTCACACGCAGAGAATAACACCGAAGCCAAACTGATCACCTGAAAGGAAAGGAGCTAAAAATTGTTCCCTGCTGCACAAAAGTTGCCATGGCATTACCTTCCCTTTCGTGTCTACAGACGACTGAATGGAGTCGTTTCAGAAAACGCGTCTGTTGCTGTGTCTAACATTCTAACTACCGCCGTGGGTAAAGGAGTCCCAGTACAGGCAGTGTTTGAGAGGCCTGTGAGATTGGTGAGGGACAGACAGGTGGACATCCCTCCTGGGCCCTGATGGCCCATCCGTGACTCCAGAGGGGCTGGCCCTGCAGCCTCCGGGCGCCCCCTCCCAGTTCTCACTGAATGCTCGCCCAGGCCGGTGTGTAAACAGCACGCTCCCCACTCCTGAGGGAGCATCTGCAAAAGGGACCAACGGGACCGGCCGTAACGTTTCGCTGCGTCTAAACAGGAAAAGCAGAGCCGATTTCCTCGACTAAATCGAAACCATCTAGAGTGAGTGAGGGTGGCATTTCCTGCTGGAATGTCCCTTTAGGACTGTCTGGTGCCGCGGCTGGCAGCCCGCACCCGTCGGCCACCTGGGGCCGGAGCTTGACTTCTGGAAAGTCATCTTTTCCTCTCCCTCGGGCCCAGACCCTTTTCCCACTTCTTAAAGGTAGCTTTCTTCACCCCCGGGTGATTTTTCTGTGTCTTCTTTTTAACAGCACTCCTCAGCCTCCCTTTATCTTTAAAAGTTGTTACACGAGCTGGCTTCAGTAGAGTGTTTTGAAATGCCCATGAAAACAGAGACGCGCTGACACAAACCATCCAGGGTTCTCGTTCTGAAATGACTTTCTTCATATTTATATATATTTTATAAATTATAGTTACCATTTATGCTTATGTACGAACTACACCAATACCGGGAAAGCTGTTGTGATTTTTCACCTGTACGTTAGTATCTTTCAGCAAATGATGCGTTTTTGATTTTTATGAGTATTTTGGGGTAGTATCATTTCACATAATTAGGAACAGACTCACCATTACAGAATTTACTTGATTGAAACTTGGTTTTCCTAAATGTTAAAATTCGGGGGACCGTCTTCGGTTTGTAGCCTCGCTATATTCCTGAAATGTTGTGATGACTACGTTAGGGCCTCGAGGCCCAATGTTCTTGGTGGAGGTTTTCCCCCTCAGCGTGAACGCTAAGCACTTGGGTGTTTGGAATGAGCTGTTTGCCAGCAGATGACAGGGCCGTCCAGAAACGGGAGAACCCGAGTACAGTGGAATCTGTGTTTGCTAACCAGCGAAATCCAGAAAGTGGCATTTTTGAGATTGTCCAGGCAAAATCGTCCATTTCATAAATGTCAGTGGGGTGACAGGAAGAGAGTAGGGTGGGTTTGGCAGAATCCGAGCAAGGCTGTTAGAGACTTACCGTGTGCTCTTGTAGCTAATTTAAAAGCGACCTTGAAGCAGTTTCACAAACAGAAATGATATGCCTGTGTGAATCGTGGCGTTTTCAGCCCCTGCCAGACCGTGAAGGAAGTGGGGGCAGAAAGGGGGTCCACATGAATTAGTCGAGGTCACCGTCACCCGTGTCCTGCCTTCCGAACGTGCCTCGTGAAACCTTCTACCAGCGTCTTCCAGACGTGGGTCAGCAATGTCTAAGGCGAACGTCTCCCCGTAGAAACACTGTGGCAGATTCTGGTTCGGTTCCCAGGCCCGCCGTGCAGCCTGTTCCACCCACATGCATGTTAGAGATGGAACGCCTGCGGGCTGGAGTGCTGGCTCCTAGACGCATAGCACAGAAAGGAGCCCAGGACGTATTCTTGGGGCAGAGAGTGGTTCTCCAGGAACTTCCAGAAGAAGCTCATTTCGGTATTTGTTCTTTTTGTTTGTGCTTCATTATATATGTATGTATGTATTTTATATTCATTCACTGAATCTCGTTACAGCATACACAATTGAACTTTCCCATCCAAAATACTCTGACAATTGGCCCCATCAGAGACATCACACATCTGTTATCCGCAGATCGGTGTCTGCTTCGTTCTGTTTCTTGACGGTTTTTGTTTGTGCTGCGTATTCAGAGGTCCCGAGCCGTCCTGTGGCGTGAGACAGCAGGCCCCGAGTGTTCCTAGCCCCTCCTTGAAGGAAGGCCATCCTCCACCGGGTTCCTTGCAGGTGAGGGCAAGCTGACCCGCTCTCACTCTGCCCGTAGTGACGAGGCTTATTAACCTCCGTGTCTACGCGGCCACACTTCAACACAGGTAATGATGGGAAGTTGAGAAAGAAGTTTGAAAAAGACAGTCAGGGAAGGCCAGGAGCGAACTCGCTTCAGTTTAGGAAACTTAGGGCTTAGTTGCAATTTTTTAATTCCTTTCTTTTTCTTCCCCTTCGAAATGCCTTATTTCTATAAAAACGGAGGTTTTTCAGACAGTAAACATACATTTCAGTGTAGCTGTAGGTCTTTATTTTTATTGTTTATTTGGCTTTATAATTTTTAAATTTTTAATTAAGATCTGTGATGTGATGGTCAAATATGTGGGCTTTTCAGCCCCAACAGGGGGAGCCAGTTCCGTAATTGACTGAGGACCCTGGTTATGGCAGTTCCCCACTTGTCAGAGCAAAAAGAACTTGCTTTGCTTTGGTTGTCACAGGGCCCATTACAGATTCTCTTCATTAAAAATGTGCGGTATTTTGTACTAATTGTCTCTGAGTCGGTCATGCTAAATTTATTAGTCTATTATGGTCATGCCTATGAAACTCTCAAATGGGATCATTATTTTCAAGTGTTTGATATTTTTATTCAAGGTAAAGGTAATATTATAAATATAACTTTTCCTCATAAAAATCAATGTAGAAAATGTAGAACAGTTTAATGGTCCTAAAAGCTTTAGATATACCGTATAATAATTGGGTTAATAAAGATGGAAAAATCTCTTTTCTGTTTTTACACTAACCATAGCTAGTAAAATAATAAAAATCATGTGACTCTATCGTATGGATTTTTACTAAAACATGTACTTGGATTTTTAAAATAAAGATCTCTGGTGGAGGTCAAGGCCCACCACAATGAATCATTTACAGTGGTGTTGAATTACCATCATTATTCGGTTTTGTGTTCTGTCCTCAGTAAAGAAAGTGGAATGGTTTTCCTTATTCCAATTATGGAGGGTGTATTTTGTCATAAGCCGTCCCCTGAGATTATAAATAATTTCGGCTTGATATTTGCATCCATCTTGCCAAGGGACATGGAGTCATACTGTGTAAGGGCACTCATTCCTTTTCAGTTTAGAATACATCAAGTTTCATACTTTCTGTGTAGTGTCTTGTTTTTCTTTTTTTTTAGAGAGAGCCTTTTGCTGTAGGGCATGTGTGCTCAACAGAGAGACAGAGATAGAGAGTGAGAAATCACCCCTGAAGGGGGGTGGCCACACCGCAATTCCCTCTACTCCATTCTCTTCTCTGGGTTTTGGGCATGCATACTTGCATACTTTCTTAGCATGAGTTTTAAGCCGGTAGGTCCAGGACTCAAACTGCGGTCAGCCACGTAGGAGTCCAGTGACAACCATTACCCCGTTGGCTGGTCCCTAGTTGTTATTTTTTAAACCTTAGTTCTCTAGCTAGCTCCATGTCTATGTATCCAAAAAAGTAATGTATGATGCATGCTTTTGAGTTTTCTCTCACACATGTAGACATGTACACACACACACACACACACACACACACAGAGAACCACATCCTCTAAACTACAACAAGGTTTAGTCTCTTTGTACACTTAGTGACTACCATGGGGATGGACATTTATCATGTGTTGAATAACTAATTGTTGATCAATGACTTGTCTTATGTTTTAAGAGTAACAAATGTCCAACTTACTGTTTGATTTTAGCAGAAGAATATGAACACACACGCATGTATTTTTTCTCCTATGGAACTTCTTGTTGCCTTTTTAACTTACTTCTGCTAGTACTTCCATGGAATGCGATTATGTTACCAGGAGCCTAAAATACAGTAACGTTGAGTGAATTTGCAGTTTTATTTTTATTTTTAAAAAATGCTATCTGCTGTTAAAAAATAACAACTAGGGACCAGCCAGCGGGGTAATGGTTGTCACCGGACTCCTACGTGGCTGACTGCAGTTTGAGTCCTGGACCTATTGGCTTAAATGCTATCTGCCGTTATGATTTTCTTTTCCTTCAGTAAGTTTCTTTCTTTCATGAGCGAGAGAGACAGAGAGGGGCAGACGGCACCCCCACGGGGTCCTGATGCCGCGCTCCGCCCTCTGCCCAGACAGACCTGGGTCGTGAGTGCACCTGTCGGCCTGAGCAGGAGGGTCACCGGGTGCGAAGCCAGGACTTCCCCGGTGGGTTGCCCCACAGAGCGACGCACCTCAGGGTACCATCGTCCAGCCCCAGGCTGTGTAGGGTGTTTAATGAAAAGACCAGTCAGGCCAGTGCTTGTCCTGGTGGTGCAGGTGGCCGCCTCTCACGGGGCTGACCGCTGACCGTGCAGTCCAGCTCGGAGGCTTGAGAGGACTGCGAGGTATGTGTGCATGAGCTCCCGGAGTCCTGACAGGAGGGAGAGAGGAGGAGGGGATTGCGGCGCGACCATGCTCGGGGGTGGGCGCTTTCTCACCTTCCCTCTCACTTTCTCTGTGTCTCTCTCGGACAAGCACACGTGCCCTCTGGCAAAATAAAACAAAACGCAAAGGCGAATCTTGTTACCCTGTTGTGTCACGTCGCACACGGCCCGGTACGTGCCGTGTGGCGGAAGCTCTGGGGACGCTGGAGGAGGGAGCTAAGAATTACAAATCTTTCGTAACTGTGGACTTGTGAGTGGTGAGAGCTCTACCTTTTTACAGTGAAAATATTGACGATTTTGCGTCCATCTTTGTCACCATGTTGGTGTCTGTTCGGAAGCTTCTCTCTGGGAGTGTCTCCTTTTTGCAGTGCTCTGGCGAGTCCTGCTCGGAGGAATGGCCCGTGGACCCTCGTTGGCTGGCGGAGCCCCTGTGAGCCCTGGCGCCTGCTGGTTCCTCAGACCCCAGAGTGTCAGTTTAATCGCAGGCTAACTGTAGCATGTGGACTGCTCACACGGATTCGTTCCAGACTCTGTGCTTTGGACCGAAGCGCCACCTAGTTAAGCGACACGTCCCAAGTTCCAGTTCACTGGGAAAGTGAGGAAGAAAACTCTATTGCAACTTTTTCCAAATAGCATTTCTTTAAAATAGATGAAGGTTTGGATTAATGCGATATTAGTAGAGGAGAGTGTATTTTCATCTCTAAAAGAAGTGAGATTTTAAACCATTGTTAAAGAAGACCATTTCAGAATAATCCTATCCCTCATGAGAAGAGTTGTCTTGACAACCGTACCATGTATAATTAGAAAGGGTGAATATTTCATTTTTTGAAGAAAAATGCTCCCTGAGTATGTGAGACAGTGATTGCACTGAATGTTCGTCAGACTTCATCCTTTCGGTGCAAATACAGTGATGACCATCGTTTTAGTGCAGCAATAGCAGGCCTCCGTTTTATCGGCTTGTTGGAAAAGTCATGATGCGTTTTTGTGTCGAGACACAGAAAATTACTCAGGACTTCTCTGACAGCCTAATAATTTGTATGGAAAGGATTTCCCCATACCTTCTTACTCGGATTCTGTGAGCTAAGAAAAGGAGTTTTTTTTTTTTTACTGCATTTTACAGAAAAAGTACATATTTAATGAGTGACAAAAGTACAACTAGAGAAATGAAGATTAGTGTTTTTCTTTCCATTGTTTTGCCAAAGGGTAGAGAAGCCTATGACACCTTTCGGAGCGTGCTTTCTCTTGTGTGGGTATCTACTATTCCATATCCTGGAGTTGGTATTTTTTAAATGCATAATATTTATTCTCTTTACTTATGAGTGAAGAATTAGTCAAAATTAAAATGGCCAACACAAACTGCAGGTTTCTTTCTTGAATGATAATGGCTTCCCTAAGTGACTTTTTAGATAAAAAACTAGATTTAAGAGGCCAGTAGGTGGTGCAGTGGTTAAGGTGCTGGACTCCCACTTGGTTGTCTGTATTCCAAGTCCCGGACCTGACGGCTCGAAAAGTCCCTCTGGGTGCATGTGCGTGCCCACAACCTCAAGGAGGAGGAGAAGGGATTGCGGTGTGGACACCCCCACCCCCGGGTTTTAATTTCCCACTTCCCTCTCACTTTCTCTCTCAGTGAGCACACGCCCTCATTCAGATTTCATCTGTATACCCCTGTATTTTGTTAGCCATCAAGGGTGCATCTAGTGTTTGCTGCGTGCTGTCTGTGGAGGGGTGGAGGGGCACACGTGTGCAAAGCAGTGTCCTCCCCTCCGAGCACTGAGGTGGGAATGGCTGCCTGAGCTCACAGCGTAGGGCGTTCGCTTCCACGGAAAGACGTCGTGGGTGTGACGGGGCTAGAGCGGGGGTGGCGGGCTGAGTTGTCACAGCCAGGGAGCTGTGTTTGTGGGGGCGGCGAGAGTGGGTGTTAGCCTTCTGTGGGAGCCACGTGCTGTCTGCCGTGGCCAGGATCTGGGGCGAGGTTTGCACATCAGGGTCATCCCTGTGGAAAACTTGTGGTTACTGCACCCTCTTCGAGCGGCCACTGTGCCGTGAGAAAGCCCAAGTGACACGAGAGGTCGTGCGGAGGAGGGCAGGTACCCGGCCACACGGCCTCTGTGCTTCCAGCCAGTTCCAGATCAGGCCGTTGTATAACTTCCAGCCGACCTGGCACCCCGGTGCCCAGCTACAGCGCAGGAAGCATAACACCGCGACTCAAGGTGCAGGACTTTGAGAGAGAATGGCTGGTGGTTCTTCTAAGTCGCTAACTTCGGGGTAGTTCCTCACATAGCAATGAATCGCTCCAAAGGGAATTAAGAATGGTCTCGGTATTTATAGGCTGAATTAGTTGATAATGACACTTCCATTGGCTTACTTTTCTTTATTGCCAAAGGGCGAGTGTACTCACCAGACACAGAGAGAATGAGACAGAGAGCGAGAGAGAGAGAAACCACCTCCCAGTGGGGCGTTCTCACGGTGCAATCCCCTTTTCTTCATCTTCCCTTTCCAGCAGGATGTTGGGTGCGTGTGTGCGCACACACCTGCCCTGGGTGTTTCCCCAGCCTCTGGGGCCAGGGTCAGAACTGCGGTCCCATGTCCCTAACAGCTGTGCGACTGGCCCAGACTCCACCCTCCCTTTTGTTTCTCCCCAGCCATGAGGGGGTCCAGCACCCCACGTAGTACGCCACCTGCTGGCCTTGAGAAATAACTTCTTTAAAAATGCATTTAAAAGTTTATTTCTTCCATGGATGAGAGAAGCAGACGGGGCTGGGGAGGCAGCACCGAGGGGAGGCTGGGTGCGACGGTCACCCCAGCTGCAGCTGGCCCTGGGTCGGGGTGCCCACGTCCGGCACGCTCACGGCGGCCTCTGGACGTGGACACACTCGCACACGGAAGGAAGGCTCCGGCTGTCGGAACGAGGGGGCGGCGTGTCTGGCTGTCGGTCGGGGCCTTCAGCGACTGAGTGTAACTGAGCCGCCCTACACGTGCCGGCATCCGTGAGAGGCGGCCGCGTGTGCTGGACTTTCAACGCCGCGAGCCTCTGCTTCCGCGTTCGGCCTGCTCCTCTCACCTCCTTCGCTAGCCAAGTTTAATTGGGCCGAGAAAGGAGACTGAAACTTCGGTCATCCTAGGAGAAAATGGAGAAGAGCAGAAGATGGTGGAGTCAGTTCAGTCCCCGACTTGGAAAGGCATTGTTTTAGCTTCTGAAATCAAAGCAGCAGGGGGCAGTAGAACATTTGCAGACACAGGGAAGGGGACCGGTCAGTAGGTGGGACCCGGCAGCTCGGGACGTGCTTTTGTTTCATTTCCACACACGAGATCGCCTCTGATCGCCACGTGCATGTCCTGCAGGCTGGGGCAAGTGTCACCCACAGCCACCGTTAATATCTAAGAAACCCACCCGCTTGGAGAAGGAGCCTTGGCTCCTCGGTCAGCTAACCCAGAGCTGTGCTTTCTCTGTCCGCTAGTTTGCTCACACACACAACATGCGATACCTGTTTGGCTTTCACTCCTGTTTCTTCTTCCGGAGAACCTTGAAAACCCTGGCAGGTGAGGGGGAGGCTCCACTGGGGAAGCGAAGGCTGGCAGGCTGGAGGGCCAGCTAGGACCTGAAGTTTCCGTGGTGCTCGCGTGTCTCCCCTCTGCAGCCTGAGGTCCCTTTCTGGTCTTCCTGCTTTATCAGATCAGACGAAAGCCGTCTTCATTCCCAGGGAAACCCTTCGGCCTCTGCCCTCGTTCACACTGGACCTTTTATCTCAGGTGACGTTCTCTGCGCATTTACGACTCTGAGTTTAAAGCGTATTTCAGATTCCAAATCAATCATTGGTGGCCACTTCTGGACCTTCTCCCGCCCCAGGAGGCCGCCTGTCCATCACCTTGTCCGCGGCACAGGTGCGCATCGTGACAGCACCCGGTTTTCTATAGACAGTTACCATTTAAGTACAGCTTGTACCTTAGCTGTAGACGGCCAGCTCCTCGGTGCAGATCTGGCCCTGCACAGCCCAGCACCAACTGTACCCCCTCCCCCCTGCAGGGATGTGCCTGACGCTCCGCGGGCAGCAAGCGCAGCGATTCTCCCGTCGTTGGAGCAGGTGAGTGGGAAGGAAGGAATCGCGCGCTTGCTCAGCGCCCACGTGTTCAGGGGCGCTAAATCCTTCCGCCAGCTTGCTTTCCGTCCTCGGGGACTGTGTAGGGTAGGCACTGTCTCTTCTCGCAGGTGAGCACGTGCAGCCCCCAGACCGTGACCTGCTGGAGCTCGCAGGGATGGTGGGAAGGAGAATTGGGGCTGGGGGCCGCTCCCTGCTCCTGCCCCTCCGCTAAGAGCCAGCAGTCGTTCAGGGTCTGCCGGGTCACACACCGCTTTAGGGACTATTGATCCTGCTTTAAATAAAACACGATTGTCCTTGGTAGGCTCAAGTCCAGCAGGTGCCAGATGACAGCAGTTATTGCCGTGCTGAGTGGTAAGTGCCTGGGGGTCCCAGGCGGGGACCATTAGCTCCCCTGGCGAGGGATGGCCCTGGACGGGTTCCAGCTCCCAGGCGAGATGGCAGGAAGGCCCCACAGGCCAAGGGAGGAGTCTGAGGTCGAGAAACTGGACTGCGAGGTGCAGGTATTCCGGCATCGGTGAGGAACTCAGCCTGTGTCCGTGAGGAGAGTGGCAGGTGCCGTCACCTCTGAGGTCCGCAGAGCACCCGGTGTCGGTGAGCTCCTCGATGTGCCGAGTCGCAGGAGTGCAGAGGGCTGGAGTCTGTGGGTCAAACATCAGACAACGGGCTTTCTCTGGAACGTCAGGGCGGACAGGAAGTACATCAGAGTTGCCGCATGGTGCGGAAGGCCTGGGCTTTGAAGCCGGGACATTACGCCTTCAGTTCTGGCTCGGACACAGTTCAGCTGTGGTCTCAGCGACAATCTTGAGCAGTTCCACCCATGAGCATCGCTTTCTGCCTCTACATAAGGGGATGTTCATGACCTCACAGACTTGCAGTGGCCTTAGAGGAGGGAGAGCCCTGAGTGTGATGGCGTGTGTGAGGTTTTCTGCATGGACACAAGGCTGGTTAGGCAGTGTGCACTGTCTAACACAGTTTCCTACATAGGAATGTAGGAGGCAGAGCCCCGGTGCTGGTTCTGTATATAGACCTCCAGGCACAGCCCTGACAAGGGTGCAGGTCTGGGACGCGTGTCCTCATGGCTCTCACGCTGCCACATGGGCTCCCACCACCAGGCCCCTGCCCATTCCTCCCCCGGTGTATGACCCAAGGGCTGTGCCCCTTCACACATGTACCATGTCTGACCCAAAGGCGTTTGTGGGGTGTGTGACTGCATACACACAACATCCGTCTTGATGAACTTGGGGTACTCTGAGCTCCACAGGGACGGGGCCTTCACATCCTTTCTGTTTCCTGGCATGTTCTTACTAATAGACAGTGGAAGTATTTTGTCATTCTTCACTGAGTCTTACTTGCGGAGATTAGAAATATAATTTTTTTGCTGCTCTTAAGTCCTTCCAGGGTCTGGCATCGAATTCATCACACTTAGCATTATAAATTCACAATGTTACAGGAGACGGCTCTTCTGGTTTACAAGCCAGTCTGTTTTTCCAGTGTTCAGTGTGGTTTTTAACGATCGTCCAGTGCCTGTTACTGATAATGCCTGTCAGAGGTCAGTCTAGGTGTTTTTAAATTAAAAGCGTCAATGTTCTGAGTGCAGTCGAGCTCCGCCCTTCTGCGTCACACGTCTGTGGTTTGCTGAACGTTTTGTGCAGGAGCGGCTGATAAACAAGGTCTTCCACGCAGCGTCCCCGGCCGTACACCTTACGGGCCAGCCCTGTTTCCAGCTCGGAATAAGGCGGCAGGCCTCTTCCTGTCTGTAACTAGCCTTCCTTCTTTTCTGTAAACCTGTTTTATTCGTCTACTGGGTCCTTTTGCTCAAATATTTTCATTCGTTCTATTTTTTGGCTTGTAATTATTAATCATATCTTTTCCTATGTACGGTCAACAGTCTCCTGTCCTCAAAAGAACAAAGAAGAGGGTATAAAGGAAGGTAACAAATAAAATTCGGCCATTTAGTACTCCCTACTCATTTAGTACTCCCTACTCATTTAGTACTCCCTACTCATTTAGAGCCTGTTTTTCTCCTTTTTCCAGCCAGACATCTTGGTGTAGAGATTTATTACTCCCGAATTACTGATTCTTCGTCCATTCTGGTGACTTCTGCCCTTGGCCACACCGCGAAAGCTGCTTTCACTAAAACTCATGGGACCAGTAGACGGTGTAATGACTACTTTGCTGGACTCCCATGTAGTCAACTGTGGTTCAAGTCCCGGCCCCAGTGACTTAAAGTTCATGCTGGGCATGTGTGCGAGCGTGCCCAAAATCCCGAGAGGAGAATGGAGGAGAGGGATTGTGGCGTGGCCATCCCCCCTGGGGGTGACTTCTTGCTTTCTCTCGCTCCATGTCTCTGGTGAGCACCTGCACCCTAGAGCAGAAATCTGTCTCTCAAAAATGAAACAAATAATCACTGTTCGTTCCTGACCTCTAACCACGTCTGGTGGTCCACTCTTAGTCTTCATCTTTACTTGGAATAAAATTGATCACCATCCTTTCTTCTGTACATTCACCCATTGTTAAGTTTTTAATTACCTCCACCGACATCCCTAAAAATCTGCCTTCATCGCTCAACCCCAGGTTCATACAGAAAAGCGTTTGCTTCCCTACAAACGTGGATGGATTATTAGCCACTCCAACCTGGCCAGCCCAGAGCAGTGCTGTGGATGCCCCTGTTCTCCTTCAGCCTGGCTGGGAATTTGCTTCTTTGCCTCCGTTTCCCTCCACAGTCTGCAGCACTGTCAGGCCCAAGTCACCCAGGACACAGGCGAGGTAGCAAACTCAGCCCTTCTCTCATCCCTGTCCCATACGCCTGGATCCCTGGCGATCTTTGTGACGTGTCTTTTGAATCTTTCTCTTCTTTTCATATCCTGTTTACCGTCAGCTGGTTCTGCCTCTCATCATTCTTTCCCAGATATTACGTGGGCCCGGAATGGTCTTGCTGGCTAGACGCATCCTTTTCTTCATTGGCTCCTCCTTGATTGCTGTGGAGTGCACCCTGAACTGTTTTTCCTCAAACATATTACACACCATTAGTGGCTGTGACTTGTCTAGTTTACAAGGTTTTTTTCTTACGAATAATAACCGTTTTTAGAGTTACAGGAAAAAGTTCCATCAGCGATAATAGTTGTGTATAATGATGCAAATTGAAAATGGACTACTGCTTATAGAATATTTGATAAAGTCAAGTACTGAGATGGGATTCCTTATGAAATTAATGTGATTTTGCTTGAAGTATACTGTATTAAACTACTGTGTGAGTCCAGTAAGTCATCTGAGTTAAGACTCAGAGGAAGCGGATTGAATTTCCCAAGCTCCCAGTATCAGCCCTACTGCTGTGAGCGTTTTAGCTCTCCTACGTAGGGAATGCGGTTTGAACTGTTGGCTGCTATAAGTCAGTGGTTCTTTCCAGGCATAATGGAGTAATGGTTTTTAGGCACAACGTGGTATTTTCCAAAAGCACATGAAACGTTTCGCGAATAAGATTAGCTGAAGAATTTCGCCCCGTTTTATGACCGTGACAGTTGAGGTGTGCAGCGTGAGGGCCGCGTTTTCGGAACACTTTCTCACAGTGCTAGTGCAAAGAAAATGAAACTCTTTCTTACAGGGTCTGATATTTGGCCTCCACGCACTGTGCGAAATATCTGGTGTTAAGTTACAGCGTGGAAAATTTGGGTTACCCACCTATTTAGACACTTTATTGTGAACTAAGAAGAATTTAATAATTTTAACCGTCTAAAGCTGTCAGATGTATGTGATGATGTGATTGTAAACTTATTCTTTTAGGAAAGACTGTGGATGTTATCATTTCATCTTCCTCAGAATATCTTGGGGGCTTGTGTCTTACTCTCCTCCTCTTCCCCCTCCTGCCCCTCATGCCCTTGGCTGGGCGTGAGTTGGTGAGGGGTTGGAGAGGCATGGCGGGGGCGCAGCTCCAGACGCCTGGGCCTGACGTGGGGATAGAACTCTCTTCAGTGGGTTGTGCAACCTCAGTAGCTTCTTCAGTCAACAAGAAAATGGAAGCACAACACAGTAAAATCTACTGGTTCCTGTCATGAATGAATTTTAGAAAGGACAAATTTGGTTCCATTTAAAATCTGGTACTCCATATGCTGGCAGGTGGTGTAGTGGTTAAGGGCACTGGATTCCCAAGTTCATGTCTCAGACCTGGTGGCTTACTCTCTCTCTCCCTTTCTCTTTCTCTGATCAAATTTAAAAAATAATAACAACTGGAATTAAATAAATAAATAATTCCTTTAAAAAAATCTGGTAGTCTGTAAAATAAACTGTTCTTTCTTGTGAAGATCTTATAAACACACACACACACAAACATGCCAAAGTGCTTGTAGAAAAAAATGCTCTTAGGATTCTCAGAAACATCTTCTGGAAGTAAGTGTTACCACTTGAGTTAGTTCAGTTGTTTACTGAATTGATGCTATTTTATATTTAGTGAATGTCATTGTGATAAAATACTAGCTGGAATTTATGAGAAATCATTTTTATATTACCAAATAGGCATTCTTCCCCTAATCAAACCGCATTACGAGTTCCTGATCAAATGGAAGATAAGTTGGCTTTGATTTGTCTCTTGCATACATCAGAACTTCACATTAAAAAATTATAAAGATGTTGATATACTATCACCTAAAAATATAAGTATCAACGTGTCAAGAAGTACAGATTGTTTTAGAGTATTGTTTTTCATTTATATTCCCCTAAATTTTCATGAATAATCCCTATTTATTGAGTGTTATAGAAATTACACATTATAGTTGTAAATAACATTGAATATATTAAAAAGGAAAAATATTTAGAGTAGAGCTTATAATTAATATTTCACCTCTTCTCCCTTAGCAAATTTAAAACAGGTTTTCTTGATTTTATTCATTGTTTGATTCTAAAACTTATTTTCATGGGTTCTGTCTATTAAAATAATTATAATTTTTGACACTGAAATAATTTTCAGCAATTAAGCATGTATTTGATCAGCATTAACTTTTAAAGCAAACTTTCTTGTCTTCCAAAATATTCTCGCACACAGAAGATCGACAAGAAAGAATAGCATTTAGCCCCAGCCAGAAAATAACACCAAAGGTTTGAATTGTCCCAGAAAACTGTGTGCAGCTGGGCAGGAGGGCTTTCGATCCTCAGTCTTAGTCTACTGAGTTTGTGACAAGATTGAGTCCTCGCGGTCATTTCATCTGCCAACTCCCACGTGTGATGACCATTGGTATTTTCTCCAGTCGTTCACCATCTGTGTCTTTGCTGGCCTTTACAGACTTTTTAGCAGAGATGTTTGTACTCTAATTTTACAGTGAAAAGAAATTGTACTGGATATGAATTTTTAAAATAATCAAGTTTTTTGCCTGTGGAACCATTTCTGTTAGCCATGAACACACTGGGAAATGCGTGATAGCTGTCACTAATTACCTCTGGAAAGCCTTATGACAAATAGCATGTGAGAAACGAAAGGAAAACATTTAACGAGACTATTGTGTCAATAAAAGCATATTAGAGTTATAGAAAATACTAAAAGCAGTGACAATTAAATTTTATTCTGGAGAAATTACTAAATTATGCCACTTAGCAGTTTGGAATTTTTTTAAAAAAAGAATTATTCATTTAATTTCATTATTATTATTATCAGGGGGGAGGTGGGGGGGGGGGGAGAGAGAAAGCAAGCCACTAGATCTGGGACTTGAACTGCTCTCAGCCCTGTGGGATTTCAGCATCTTACCCACCATGCAAATGTTCCTTAAAAGAACAAAGATTTGGGGGCATCAGGTGGTGTGGTAGTTAAGGCACTGGACTTCTGCATGGCTGACTGTAGTTCGATTCCTAGACCTGGTGGCTTGAAATTCATGCCAGGTGCATGTGCATGCATGCCTAAAATCCCGAGAGGAGAATAGAGAAGTGTTTGTGGTGTGGCCAAACCCTGTGAGGGGTGATTTCTTATTTTTCTCCTCTCAGTCTCTTTCTAGCTAGTTCAGGTGCCCTATGGCAAAAGTCTAAAAAAAGAAGAACTATGATTTAATTTACACACACACACACACACACACACACACACACACACGAA
>NW_006160218.1:2132753-2142628 GCF_000334495.1 Tupaia belangeri chinensis
ATTATTATTATTATTATTATTATTCAATTTGACCAGAGAGAGATGGAGGGAGGGAGAGAGAGAAAGCAAGCCACTAGATCTGGGACTTGAACTGCTCTCAGCCCTGTGGGATTTCAGCATCTTACCCACCATGCAAATGTTCCTTAAAAGAACAAAGATTTGGGGGCATCAGGTGGTGTGGTAGTTAAGGCACTGGACTTCTGCATGGCTGACTGTAGTTCGATTCCTAGACCTGGTGGCTTGAAATTCATGCCAGGTGCATGTGCATGCATGCCTAAAATCCCGAGAGGAGAATAGAGAAGTGTTTGTGGTGTGGCCAAACCCTGTGAGGGGTGATTTCTTATTTTTCTCCTCTCAGTCTCTTTCTAGCTAGTTCAGGTGCCCTATGGCAAAAGTCTAAAAAAAGAAGAACTATGATTTAATTTACACACACACACACACACACACACACACACGAAAACTTGCTTAATAAGGCTTTTATCTTTATTATATCAACTTGCCATTGAATTGATTTTGCGGTCTGAAATGCTTTTAACAGCTTTTATTGGGGCAGGAGTGCAGCGGGACGGCAACTAGACTAAGCATGGAAAGGTCCTGGGTTCACATCCAGGGCCCTGTCTGAGCTTGCTGAGGGTGGGGGAGTTCCTGTCCATTTGCAGGTGGGGTGTCCTGGCATGAAGACCCTCTTGGGGATCTACTTCTCTCTCTGTGTCTCTGTCTCTCTCTCATGGAAGAAATAAATACACGGTAAACAAAAGCTCTTATTATTATTGTCTTTGACAATTTCTGTATGGCGATGTTAGACTTTGACGTGACTAAGAGATTTTCAGTTCTACGAGTGGCATGGTATTCCTAGACTTGGTGCAGGGTTTTGTTCATCAAGCACATCGATTTATTGAATCATATTCTGTAGTCTCTTGGCACAATGTTAAGCTTTTTGTAAGAAGTGGCTTTCTGATTCCTTCTGATTTCTATTTTATTTTTCAAAAGTATATCTAGTTCACTGCCTATGTTGTAAAGGTCATGTTCTTCAGCGATTTTTGGAGTTACAAAGATAAATATTTTATGTATTCTGACTGCAGATATAATTCGATTCTTCATGTGCAGATCTGAGATTATTCCTCAATCCCAGGGCAATGAAGGTGGAAAATTAGGTGGTAGTGATAAGTCTCCCCCACCCCAACCCCGATCAGTTATTCCTGCTAGTGAGCCAGAGGCAGCACTGGGGAACGTGTCCCTGATGTCAGAAACACGTGGGTTTACGTCCCAGCTCTCTCTCTCTATTGGCTGTGTTATCTTCAACACCCTTTCAAGTCCTGATTGTCTCATCTATAAAAGGTGAACGACAAAACTTGCCTCTCAGAATTAAATGAGATAGCGTTAAGATATTGTAGGAATCAAAAACTCTCAACGATAGCCAAGTATTCCTTTTGGGCCACTTGCCAAACAGATCGTGTATAATTTTATAGTTTCAAGTTTATGTGGGGACTTGAAGTTCATAGAAAGTGTAATTAAAGTACAGGTTCCTTTTGGTACAAAATACATTTGAAATTCAGACCTGGCTTCTTCATGATGCCCATTTTCCACGGGCTTTTCCAAGACCCCTTCTACACACATACACGCATTTGTTCAGCAAATTCATATGTTGAATCAATGTGTATGAAGCTGTTGCTGCCTGGTGCCAGGCTCTGTTCTAGAGTCTCGATCTCTATTAATTTAACAAGATAAGGAGCCAGCCTTTTGGAGCTCAGTATTCTAGCAGAGCATGCTGCAGGCTTCCCTCTGTTACCTCCCTGTTCTAGCAGCCCCAGCTCTCCGCTTTCTTGGCTCACAATACATTCATACCCCCGTGGATAAAACAGAAAGAAGGAAGCTAGAACAATGTAAGAGTTATTTATTTCTTCGGTAAAAAGAAGTCTTGTGAACTGATTTTTAAAAAAGAAAAACAGTGTAAGAGAAATAGAGTAAATGATATTAACAGGTAATTCACAAAAGAAATGCTGCAGACGGCCACTCGGTTCGTGGAAAGCTGCCCACACTCGGCAGCGATCAGGGAAATGCGAATACAGGCAAGGATGTTTGTTGTTTTGCTCCTAAAACTGACCAGAGCAGAGAAGCTGTTACTAATACCCCGTGCTGCCGCACGTGTGGGGGAAACAGGCATGTTCCTACGCAGAGCTGCAGACTGCATTGTAGTTTTCGTAATCCGTGTTAGCAGTGAAATTTAGAAAAGAGCGCAGTCATATCTCAGAGTCCTTGCTTTTAGTAATCTGTAATGTTTTGTGGAAATACGGGCCAGAATGTAACACTTTGTCTTCAGCACTGTACTGTGTTACTCTCTGAAGTGACAAAAAGTCCAGACAACAAGAGCAGGGACAACAGAACTTGAAGTCCTTAGCAAAGGGACCTTTCAAGAGAAAGTCATGAGTCTGTGAGAGCAGGAAACCTGGAGAAAACCCAGGTCGTCACTAACAGTCACTTCCAGGTCAGGGTGCAGCCCAAGTATGTAGCACCCCAAGGATTTACAAAACATGAATGAGTGTGATCGGCGTTAACCTAGAGGGGAACCTGCCCTGTCTTGTTAAGTGAAAAGAGCAAGCAGGCTTGTGATGAACCTCGGGTCACAGTTGGGTATAGAAATTTTTCAGGGACCAGCAGATGGCACAATGGTTGCTTCGCTGGACTCCCATGTAGTCGACTGCGGTTCAAGTCGTGAACCTGGGAACTTAAAATTCATACCTTGTCTGTGCCCAAGTTCCCTAGAGGAGAATGGAGGAGAAGGGATTGTGGCATGGCCATCCTCCCTGGGAGTGACTTCTCGCTTTCTCTCTGTCTCTCTGTCTCTCTCTGTCTTTCTGGTGAGTGCACGTGCCCTTTAGCAAAAATATCCCTAAAAAGAAGAAAAAGAAATTTTACATCGATGGTTATTCCCAGTTTGAGGATGTTTTGTGACCGTCAAGTAAGATGGGAAGAAAACATGAACATAGCAAGTTGTTAGCGTCTGTCACTGCAGCATGGGCCGTTGGGAGGTGGTGGCACACAGCATGGGTCTTTGCGATGTATTTGCGTCGCTTCAGTTATCATGTACAACATAGTTATAAAGAAAATCAGAAAGCTAAAATCTAATCTATCATGAAATTTTAACTCCGAGTTAAAATCCCAAGACCGCTGCACGGTCCATGTGGACTCTCAGCCTGGGGCCAATATGGAGGTCGGCCGTGATGCGGGCCACAGCCACAGGTTAGCAAATATTTCAATTACTCACTAATCAAAATATATTAAGAATGGGATATCAGTGCTCCAACACAAATGCACATTTTTCTGATACATTAGCGTATCTGTCCACCATATTTGGTGCCTATTAGTGACGCTCTGAGGGCTGTTCCGTGCCATTCCTTTTATCTATAAATGGTTTTCCTTCTTAGATCGGACCTTCCTTTGTTTTCTTGGTGCAGAGCTGACCCAGACAGGGTTAGTAATAGAGCCTACAGCAAAGTCCCCTTCCTGTGGCTTCTTACAAATCTCACAAAAGGTGGGCCTCTCTCTGGCCTCCTGTGAGTCGAAGTGGAGCAGGACGTGGAGCGTGCTATACGTTCACTGACTCGTCATTCATGGTTTACAGCGTGCCAAGCCTTCTGAAGGAAACCGAGATTTATTCACAGGCCTTTTACCTACAAGGAGTTTACAGTTCCTCGGGTTATAAATGTGTCATCAATTCCATGTCACTTAATTTCTTCCTCTTCGCTTTAGATTAAGGTTTTATTACATACTTACCGACTTTTACACAAAAATCAAAGCCTTGCCTTCCTATCCTTTAAATATATCTGCAGTGAAGGAGACCAGACAAGGTTCGGTCTCTCCGTGGGACCCTAGGAGGTATACTAGGTAATAGCCGACACGTGGGAGGTAATTCAGACGGAGTATGAAATGGCTTCCACAGGTGTGGCTTGTGTTCAGTCCCAGAGTGTCCTGTCTTCTTTTTCTAGGTGAACGAGGCTCAGCGTCATCGCTGAAAACATTCTCATGGAATAAGACTTCTATTGTTTAAGTCCAGAATGCTAAGCAGAAAAAAGAACTCGAATAAACTTTTATTCCCAGGATTCTCATTCTGAAAATACTGACTCTTATTATATTTGTCCATATGCATATATATTTGTATATTTTATATATTATATTTATTCCATATGCTTATGTAAGAACTATACCAATGCCAGGAAAACTGGTGTGATCATTTTTCACCTATACATTAGTATCTTTTAGTAAATGTTGCTTTTTTAAGTTTTATGGATATTTTGAGGCAGTAGTATTTTTTTCATGTTTACATCAAGACGTGAGCTACTTTGTTATCCTTAGGAATTCTTGCTATTTGTGATTCATTGTTCGTGGTTGCTTGTGAGCAAGAAAAGCAGAAAGTGAAGTTTGCTGAATTACGTTTTGATAGACTCGGTAGGAGGGCCGCCGTATCCCCATGTGCAGAACCCTTGGGCTTAATGGAAAAAGACGTGTGGGGATTTGGACCGCATAGACGCCTTCGCTTTTATTTATTTGCTGTGCGTTTGTCTTCCTAGTTCTCACACATTCTGAAGCACTGAGGGTGTGGGTTTAAGATGAATTGCTTCTAGACGTAAACAGAAGGGTTTAATATCTCCGAAATTTTTAAGGTGCCGCAATCCATGAGCTTGTCTCTCTGCACCTCTGTCACACAGTGTGCATGATGGCATAGGCTGTTCAGACCTAGTTTACAGAGTGAAGGAAACGTCTCATCATGGAGCTCAGATTTACAAAGGGAAGCAGAGCTAAGAGGCTTCACCTTCGTGTGTATTATGGGAGGCACCACAGCATTGGACCTTCAATGAAGAATTACAGGAAGATCCTCTGGGATAGCACATTTTGGAGAAAGCTCCTTAAAAGAACATTCGCTAACAGGAACTCTCCTCACATTTTGGAGAAAGCTCCTTAAAAGAACATTTGCTAACTCTCCTTGTCCTTCTGGAAGGCATGGTCGAGCTGTAGGCGTCTGAGCTGCGGTTCCGTTCACGTCTGAGTTGGGATCGCCGTCGCTTTGTCCGGGTATCCGAAGCGTGTTTGCTAACCGCTCCGAGCCTCAGTTTCTACAGCCGTGTATGGAACGCTCGCTCCTGCTAGACTTGGACGTTCGCTGTGAGCGGGAAATGAGAGGTATTTGTCAAGTCCCTCCAGGCGCCCAGGGCCTGTTCCTGCCGTCAGCGGTTTTTCCGCTCTCGGTTTTCACGTACGGTGTTTCTGTGACGCATCCCTGCTGCAGAAACACGTTTCTCCCAGTCGTTCTTTCCGGCCCTGTTAGGGGATAAAGGGACAAACAGCGAGACCGTCCCAAAGATCCGGCCACTCACGTTGTGGCTGATTAATGAAAGGAAAAGAGGATCTGAGTAAGGCCCTTCCGCCGGGTTCTGGCCGTGCAGGAGAGGTATTTTCTAAATGCGGATATGTTTTAATTTGACGACGTGCTCGTGGGAGATGGTCCGTTTGGGGGGGACATCCAGCGTGGCCCTACACCCTACACCCGCGTGTTTGGGTGAAAAGCATGCAACGCTCGCCTTGTTCTAACTTCAGAAGAATTTTTCCTTTTGTCCATTTTATGCTTGTTTCCAAAGGCTTAAAATGAAAGCTTTGTCTCAGCAATAATGGCTTAGTGTGGGCTTACAATGTTGATCCCCTCAGTAGATGCAATGTAATCCACTTTGGTAATGTGAATTTTTAAACAGTCATCGGGCCCTGCCATTAACCCTTCTCTCCTAATGATAATACTCTGCAGAACTACAAAGGGTCCGGCCAGGCCCCACGTGAGGCTTGGAGTGCACTTAGCCGAATTTGCATTTCTTATTTTAGTGGCGGTGGATTGTGGAGCATATGTTGAACTTCATCAATACCCGAAGTAGAATAGGTGATTGTGAAGCTAATGTCTGAGTGCAGCATTCAAACACAAACACGGGAACCCAGGAGCAAATAATGATAAAACGTCAGAGTGCTTTCCAGTCCCACATTCCCCTTCAAGAGGCTTCGGCCGCGGTTGCTTTTTGCAATATTTTTAACTTGACCTGTTGCTTTGCTTAGTTCATTGTAGTGCAAATGTCTCAAATAAAGCTGTCCATGAGTCATTTTCCCCCTCCTCGGCTCAGGCTACTTGGATAATAGGTCACTTTGAACACAAGCATGGGAATGTTTCCTGCAGAAAGCCTACGGAGCTTTGCTCAGCCGCTGGACATGTTTCTCCAGGCAGGAGAAATGGTAAATTAGCTAAGAGTAGTTTTGTCCCATGACATATTTCCAAACTAACTTTGAGCACACATTTCCACTTAGTGCCTGGATTCTGCTCGGGGGACTTGGAGAAGGTTTCCTGCACTTGGTGGAGCAGTGTAGACCGGACGGTTAAGTTACGCTTGCTTCGGGGATTTGCAGACATTGAAAGCTTTTACCTAAAGGGGAGAAAGCTCAACTGCTTACCCATTGAAGCTCAGAGCTGTTTGCCTTCAGGGCTGTGGATTTAATAAACAAAAGATCTGTCACCAAGCTTGGCTCCCAGTATGGGGTAGATGTAATTATATACTTTGAAGGGGAAAAGGCTGTTGTTCTTATTTTACATTTATTGAGTGCCAACATTATGCAGTGCGCTGCACCTAACACCGAATTAGACACAGTCCTTGCCCAGCCGAGTATCTCTTTAAATTAGACACAATCTAAATATTTCTCTTAAGTAGTTCCTGTGTTTTCAAATTTGTTACCCCGCGCATTGTAGGAGTACAGAAGTATTATTGTACTTGCAAATGTTATTTAAGACTGGAAAGGCGTTCAAAGACAGGTGGTAAAAGATATGACTGTTATTCTGAAAACCGCTCGTGTGTTTCAGGTCTTGTCTCTTAACAACCGTGGTAGATAGCACTTAAAATAGGCAAGGGGGTCTAAATGTGGAAAACGATGGATGCCTCATTTTGATTTTGACTTAAAAAAAAAAAAAAGGCAGTTTAACAACAATATTGCCTCTTACGCGCTTGACCAGGTTTGCAGTTGCATTTATTTCTCTGGTTTTAACGACTCCCGTTCTGGACTTGCAGGAGGCCGGGACCACGGCCTGCCCGGTCCAGTCCATCGGACCCGAGAGGCGGTCGCTAAACACTGTGGAAGGAAAGCGTATGTTGGGGCCGGCGTTTCTTAGGACTATTTTCTGATGTTAAGTCTGAAGGGGCAGCGCTGCACTGGCTGTGGTCCAGTGCTGGTCTGAAGGGGCAGCGCTGCACTGGCTGTGGGCCAGTGCTGACACAAAAAAGCAAAAAACAACAACAAAAAACCCCAGCCATTCCCCAATGGAAAGAAAAAGCAAAAGCCTCCCTGGGAATACCTTTGAAGAGCCCCGGTATGGAACGTCTCCTTCCTGATAAAGATGTCCCTTGTCTCTCAGCTGCTGGCCCAGCGGGTCTTCCAGGATGTACGGTGCTCAGAGCTGTCTCCAGCCCTGCGAGGGACCAAAGGCCTTTCACACGGATGCCTGGTTTCCGGGGGTGGAGACGCTGGGCCTGGTGTCAGCCCATTGGTCCGTGGCGTAGACTACACGGTTCTTGCCCACGGTTTTAAACAGGCTGGAATTTGGGGAGGCGCGAGGGTGAGCAGAGCAGGGTGCGACAGTAGGTCCATGTCTCTGGCCTGTTTCCTGTGGCTGCTGCACGACTTTGTCCCCCTGCAGCAAGCCGATGGGGCTCCCTCTTCCTCTCCCACGGTGCTCACCCGGGCTCTGGGGGGGACTGCGGCGACTCACCATGAGAACAGGGATGAGGGTTCCTGGTGCTACGGTGAACCTCCCGCTCTGCGTGTCTACCTGGTACGCCTCGACCCTCCTGCCGTCCAAATCACGTGACTCAACTTTTCGGAGACTTGAGACTTAGTTTTAAAACGTGGATCATGGCTGTGCTGAACTCTTACAACTCATGTGAAAATTAAGCTACATGAAGTGCTTTGAATGTAACTGCTCACATTTACTGGAAATTATTACAGACAATTACCTATTTTATGACATGGTCGATTGCAAACGTGAGGGGTCTTCAAAGGATGGAAAACGTACATTATTAAAAAACACATGGGTTTCAAAACTTTTTACACCAAGACAAATCGTGTCTTAACTCCACTTTTCTACAAACCTCTGGAAGTGCCCTCATACTAAAAAATCGGTTGTTGGGTAAACCAGGTGGCATGATGGTTGAGGTGCTAGATTCCCCCATGGTCAACTGTGGTTCGAATCCTGAACCTGGAGGCTTACTGTTTCGCTTTCTGTTTCTCTCTCTCTCTTTTTCTCAATCTCTCTGTCTCTCGATGGAGACTGCATGTGCCCTATAGCACATGAAAAATTAATAATTAATAAATAAAATTCAGTAAATAAAAAGAGAAGGCTGCTGTTGGATCAGCCAGATGGTGTGGAGGTTGAGGCGACTGGACCCCATGTGGGTGGCTGTGCGGTTTCAGTCTCAGATCTGGTGGCTTGAGAGATCATCGGGTGTGCGCGTGTGGCTAAGGTGCTAGGCTCCCATGTGGTCCCCAGGAGTCCTCGAGGAGCGGGGAGGGGGAGGGATTGCAGCACGGCCATCACCCCTGCGGTATCCTTTCTAACTCTCTCTCTGTTTTCTTCTGGTGAGCAAACGCACCTTTAAAAAAAATAGCAAAATTACAAAAAAGAAAATAGTCCACTGTGTAGATGCTTATTTTAAAATACAAAATCTTGGCATTCCAAAGCAATTAATAAATAATAAATAAAAATTCACGATGTTTATTTCCACTCCGATCTTCCAGCAGTGTCAGTGTAAAGGTTGGGATGTAGGAAAATGGTCCTCCTCTTTGGCCACCAAGTTCCCCCGCCCGCCTTCTTGTAACCAACTGCTCACCCTGGTCTTCATGCTCCTGACAAACCTCTTCCCGTCCTCCTCGCCCTCAGCCCCGTAAGCTGCCTTCTGATCCATCCCGTGCCATTAAACCTTGACTTCTCGCCCTCGCAGAGTAAGTAGGTGCATCTGACTTCATTTCTGGAAATACATCTCTCCTTTTCCTCCAAGTGCATGTTAATCTCATCTCCTTCCCCTTCCTGTTTCAGAACACCAAGCATTTCTAAACACGCTAGTCTGTGCACCCCCTTGCCCTCCTGACTGAGTAACACCTCCAGACCCTGCGGACCTCGCTTTGCTTTTCTCCTCGTTCTCCCCGCCTTTGGTGTGCCTGATGTCTGCGTGTGCTGTTCCCTCTCACCATCACCCGTCTTCTCCCGTCTTCGGCCCATACCGTGATCCAGAAATTCACTTGTGTTCCGCCGCCAGATCCTCCGATCTCACCAACACGTACCCCCTCACCTCACGGCTGCGAGTCAGCGGAGGTGTCTGGGGTTGTGCTGAGCTTACCATCACCCCCTCCTCTGCTGGGTCTCATAGGCTGCCCGTCACTGCCCCATGCTTGACGTGGGCCTCAGAGCACTCGGGCCGCATCTCGGGCCTCAGGCCTTTCCCCTCCAGCCCTGTGCTAGGTGGGTCCGTTTACCTGTCTTGAGGCACTGCCCCTGAACCATAGTGGAGTCAGACGTGGGGCCAGCAGGTGGAGTTGTGGGTAAGGTGCCGGGCTCCCATGTGGTCCACGGTGGCTCGAGTCCCAGAGTTGGTGTCTTACACTCACACAGGGCGCCTGTGTGTGCAGGCCCAAAATCCTGAGTGGAGAATGGAGGAGAAGGGATTGTGCTATGGTCATCCGCCCTGAGGGGTGATTTCCTGCTCTCTGTCTCTCTGGGAAGTATATGTGCCCTATAGCAAAAAGAAAAAAAAAAAAACAACCAAACAAACAAAAAAACCAACCCCGTAAATCAATAAACA
>NW_006160218.1:2142649-2143954 GCF_000334495.1 Tupaia belangeri chinensis
AACAGCACCTGTTCATGGTTCTCCTGTTTCTGCTAACGACACCAGAATTCTCTCTAGAGACCCAGGCTGCAAACCCTCCAGTCATTTTTCTGACCCGTTTTCCCACCTATGCTCACTCTTCACCGTTCGTCTCCATGGTGCCTCACTCTAGCATGGGAACTCTTCTGTGGCCATCCATGTCTGGTTTCCCTAGCTGTTAGACCCAGCTGGTCCATTGGGATTAGGCCCGTGCTAGCCCAGACCCCGCGGCCGAGAGGCCTGTCCCCTGGCACCAGTCCCCATCGCAGCCTGCCCTTCGGCTGCCTGGGTGAGTGCCCTTTCAGAGAGACGCAGGGGTGATGCCACGTGACCTTGCGGCCCGTTCACTGGCAGAGTCATGGGGGAAGATCGCAAAGCGTGAGGCAGGGGCGCGGCCGGGGCTCCAGTCTGCCCCACCGGGGTTCACCCCGCTCCCTCCATTCCTGGTTCTCCTGCCAGCTTCCTGGCTTTCACTCCTTTGAGCCAAGCCAACCTCTGAAACCTCACTTGCTCCTTAAACTCCTGCCCCCATGTGCAGCAGCTGGATCCTTCTGGAAGGATGGTGGCTCTCCAGTGCAGCCTCAGACCCGCTCCACATCCGTGGGAATCCTCAGGAATGCACATGCTTAGCCTGTCCTAGGCCTGCTGATAGACTCTGGGGCGGGCCCTGTGGTCTGTTTAACAAGCTCTCCAGGGGCTCTGAGGCCTGGAAAGGAGGGAGAAAGCAGTGCGTTAGTGGGGGGCGTTAGTAGGGGGCGTTAGTGGGGGTGTAGCGTTCCACAGGAGCGGGGCTTTCACTGCCTCCTCAGTGCAGGCCGGAGGCCGCAGGCTCAGATTTCCCACTTCTCCCCTCCCCAGAAGCTCCTTTAGGATCCAGCTCTCTGCGAACGCGGGGTCCTTGCATCTACCATATTACTGGTGGTTGTCTTCTCCTCCTTTCAGCCAAGCGTTTTTCACAGTTTAGCGTCATGCCTCACGTCCATGAAACTCCTCTAAAATGAAGCCCTATGGTACTGGTAGAATGGCACTGCTGTTCTTTAAGAGCAGCCATGCGTTATTCTCTTTAATCATTATGTTTTATGCGTTATACCCCAAATAAGGTCTAGGAAAAGAACGTCAATGTGTAAGCCTCGTTTCAAATCCCCATCGTGTCTGGCAAGGCCTTCTTTTATACTTTTTGGTGGTGAATCTCAGGACTACACGACTAATGGTATCGAACGCTCTGGGTTCTTCATTACGCCTTGTCGATATTGATTCCCCTTCCAACCACCAGCTCTTAGGGACACT
>NW_006160218.1:2144016-2159492 GCF_000334495.1 Tupaia belangeri chinensis
CGTGTAGGTAAGTGCCATTTTATAGACGCTTCAGTGTTTACAAAGTACTTTCATAGCAGTATGTCATTAGGGCCTCATAAAAAACCTCCTTTGTAAGTGCTTTTTACTCTCCATTTATAGATAAAAGGACTAAAAATTGTCATATTTGGGTCAGTTCCATGGCCTGATGGTGAAGGCAGCTGGGTTCCACATAGCCCACTGTGCGGTTTGAATCTTGGATCTGGCAACTTGAAAACACACCAGGTGCATGTGTGTGCATGCCCCAAACCCCAGACGGAGGAGGGAGAGCAGAGAGGGGACTGAGGTTGACCATTCCCCATGGGGAAACCCTCCTTTTCCTCTCTCTGACCAGTGCACATTCCTTCTAGCAAAAGCAAAATGAAACAAAAAGCAAGCAAACAAAAAACAAACAAAAAAACACCAGTCATATTTGAAAGTGCTGTTCCCTGGCGAGAGTGGAAGGACTGGAGGCCGGGGTAGGAATGGCCCATCTTGCCAGTGATGGACAGCTCTCAGTCTCTGCCTCTCACTTTCAATATATTTTGGCTTTGAATTTCAGAGGCCTATAGCAAAATGCTGAGATCTTGTCTTCCAGGCCAGCGTGGCCTGGCCTTGCAGTGAAGTCTGGTTAAACAGAGTACTACGCATGCTGGCAAGAATGAGGGCTACCCTTGGACAACGATGCTAACATGGGAGGGGACGGACACGGGGAAGGGGCTGCATGCTGATGCACACAAACGTAAAACGAGTTAGAGCTTTAGCTGTGTAAGGCGGATAGACTTTGAAACACTTTCCACTTTACAATAAGACAGGTACACCGAAGTGTTCGTGTAAATGTTAGCTCTTCTCCCAGTTTTGTTTTTTTTTTTTGCAAAGGAAGTGGTAACAATTTAGAATCTATAGTACATAGGCCGATGTGCTCAAGACTTGTCCTTACGGTCCATGTGGTGATGACATTCCAGCCCACTCTAACTGGACGGTCGGCCGTGAACACCAGCCGGCACTGTAGCTGGAGTTGGGGATAAGGAAGCAGGGCTACTTGGGCATCTGAGATTACCGTAGGACATGGGACCAGCAAGAGGTGGAGTGGTGGGCACTGGACTCCTACCTAGCTGTCCATGGGTTGATTCCCGGACCTGGTGGCTTGAAAAGAGCACAGGACATGTGCGTGTGAGTGCCCAAAATCCTGAGAGGAGAAGGGATTGCAGAGTGAGCACCCCCAGGGGTCAGTTCTCATTTTCTTTCTCACTGCCTCTCTCTATCTCTGCTGAAGGCCTGTTCCCTATGGCAAAAACCTTCAAAAATATTATCAGAGGGCAAATACGTAGAATCTTATATACACTAAATTAAGTTGTATCAACTTGAAGGATTACCATAAATACTCTATTGTTAATTTCTCCTTTTTTATACTCGCAGTGTGTCTTACACTGGACATTGTTTATAGAAGCGTTTGATTTATGGGTCAGTTGTGGCAGGGTGTTTAAGCTGCTGGATCCCTCAAGGCCAAGCAGAGGGTTCGAGTCCCTGAGTTGGTAGTCTGAGAAATGCTGGGTATAGGTGTATGCATGTCTGACATCCCAGAAAGAATGAGGGAGGGAGGAGAAGGCATGACGTTCCCCAGGAAGGAGCTTTCTCACTTTCCTAGTCTCTCCGTCTCTCTCTGAGTGGGCAGAGAGAGACACCCACTCCACCCCCAGCATTAAACAAACAAAACAAAACAAAGAATGTTTCAATTCGTACTTACTGAATCATTTGATTTGTACCTGAAACTAATTTGACTTTGCAAGTTTATAACATGACCCTGAAGACTCTTTGGAGAACTTCTGACTCCTGACAGTTGAAATTTTGTGAGGCAGAAGCAGAGGACACTTGAAGACGGCAGGAAAAAGATGTGACCCGCCGTGGGAGCTGGACAGCAGGTGGCGTGCATACGGGTGGGGACAGGAACAGCTAACGAGCACCCGAGGTGGCCCCAAGGTGGCCGGCCGTCCTCCCAGCATGAGAAAGCTAGGCTGAGCACCAGATCAGGTGACACTGCTCCCCAGAGGAGGATCCCTGGAGTCCCCGTCTAGACGCGACCGCACTGGCTTTGTCGTTTCTGACCTGCGATGTCTGACCAGGCCACGTTCTGCTCTCTTTGCCATTGGTGTGGAAGCAGAGGAGGGGATCCGGGGATGTTCTTTTGAGAAACTCCCTTAAAATAGCCAAGTGATGCAACCAGCGAGCCAAACTCTGCAACCCGTCTGCCTCCCCTGAAGATGGCATCAGGACTGAGAAGCCGTGGAAAACCAGGCAGCTCCTTGTTCTCCCAACTCTTCTCCCTCTCCTTTACCCCATATTGGTAGAGATAAAGTCCTAATAAGTAGGATGGATGTATTTACGCTGAAAACTGACTGTCCTAAAATTAGGATTACATCAATATCTGAGAAATTATGGGGATAATACAGAACTGGAGTAACCAGACCTTTCTCTTGGGCCTCCTCTATCCTGTAGTCTCCATCAGCTATTAATCTCCGTTCCTTAGTCCCCATTTCATCACATGTAAAATGAGATAGTAACACCTACATCACAGCAAAAGAAGAACTTTTTTTCTGGTTGTAAGGTTAAAATGAGATGTATATGAATATATACATTTTTTAAAATCTTAATTCTAACTATTTCCCTTTTGGCCTAGAGGTGTCCCAGTGTTCATGTGCAACCATGTCCATGCTCACTCCATGTGTGGCTTCTCAGGGCTACCAGTGAAGCCACCCGGGATCAAAAGCTTCTGACTGGGCAATGCTGAGCTTATTGTCTCTTGTGCCATGTGGCCAGAGAAGTGAGGATGGGCACAGCCCTTTTGCTCGTTCTTGATTAAGTACCTAAGACATTTGCTTTGACTTTTTTTAATCCAAGAAAGGTATTACCAAACCAAACCCGCAAGCCATTTCTTCTGTCTATTTAAAATTCAATTGATTTTAAAAAACACTCCTACACGGGAACCAGCAGTTAGCGTAATGGCCGTGTCGCTGGACTCCCACGTAGTCAACTGCGGTTCACATCCTGCACCCGGTGGCTTAAAACTCATGCCGGGCGCGTGTGCGTGCGTGCCCAAGATCCCGAGAGGAGAACGGAGGAGAAGGGATTGCGGTGTGACCATCCCCCCTGGGGGGTTATTTTTCGCTTTCTGTCTCTATGTCTCTGTCTGTCTGTCTGGCGAGTGCACACGCCCTGTAGCGAAAATCTCTCAAAAAAAAAAAAACACTCCTACACAGAACATTTGCATTTTGTAATTTGGCTCAAAGTGACACTTCTTAATTATGTTGGTTTTGTTTGTTTGTTTGTTTTTAATATCAAAACAAATTCCTCTTTGAGCTCAAAGGTAGAAAAAAAAAAAAACCAGCTCTTGATGAACTAATGTTCTTCGTTTTACCTGACTGTAATTTTATACCTGCAGTGTGATCAATGAAGTATTTGCTCCGCGGTGAACTAAATAAAGGAATAAAAGAAATCCATCTTTAGATTTCCCTCTGCCCGCTAGAAATCCAGTGGTCAGTTTTATAAAATGGCAATGGCTTTTCTTGGTGAAGTCTTCCTGGTATATTCTTGCTCACCCTCATTTACTATCTTAATGCTCTTTTATGGTTTCACTGACTGTGCCCTTCAAAAATCTGTTCTGGAAGTAGTTGGAGTATAAATAGCATAAAAAAAGGTATATTCTGACATTTACGGTTATAAGGATAATTTCATTTTAAAGATAATTCCGTCTACAAGTAAAGTTATTAGATGTGTATCTAAATATATTCTAGAGTGATTTTGATTACCATGCAGCTCTTCTCAGAAAATAGGGTTTCTTGTTGTTTTTCTTCTCGTTGAAGCATTTCTCTCTTCACCCAAAAATGTATAATGACTTGGTTTGGCTGAATTTATGAAACTATTGTTTTGAAGGGCATTTAACACTCCCGATTCCTGTCACAGGCCCTACATTTTAATTGTGTGAATTGTTATACGGATTTTTTTCAAAACAATTTCTAGAGGGAATTAGTGCTCGGGGGGGGGGGGATCGAGAGAGAGAGAGCAAGAACCCACCCATGGTCGAGAGAGAGAGAGAGAGCAAGAACCCACCCATGGGCACGCTCACAGCCCTGCTCCTGGCCTCCCTCTCGCCATCCTACCAGGACTGGGGCCTGCACACACAACTCCTGGCGTGTTTGTCAGCTGGAGGCGAGGCTGTCTCTGTGGGATCTGGCTTCCTGTGGACAGCACTTACCCTGTGCCTCGGGCCCACCATCAGTGTGGCTTCCATACCCGGAAAGCAGCGCCTCACACCAAGTCGGACTCTCAGCTTTTACTTTGCGTGGATTTTGTTCAATGTGCATTTTTCTTATTTTCTCTTTTTGCTTTCAACCATTGGAGTTCTTTCTTGCCTTTCGAAACCTGGCTAAAGTCTTAACCGCTTTTGGTAAGACTGTAAGACTTCCTTCATGACCTCTGAGTGACTCTTATTCCAGGTCTCCTTGGGATCGTCTACTCGGTTTTTACTCTTTTCATCTGCCCTTGTTTGTATGACATGTTGAAAGCATTCCAAAGCCATTTTTATTTTCTTTTAAAGTACATGAATGAATTCTGGCTCCTTAGTTAGAAAACTTGATCATTGTTTCTTAAACTGTGTCGTCTTTTCTTTTTTAGATTCTCCCAGACCATAGCGGTTCATGTTCCATGGGATGAGCTAATGCTGATTAAATGATGCTGGCTCCTTGACGGCCAGGGTTAAGCCTAGAATAAAGCCTGGGCTCTGGGTTACGTGTGCCTTAACACACTCCTTATTACACAATGACGTAAGAACTGGTTCCCGATCTAAATTCCATTTCCTGAGTTTGTGATTCGGGTATACGTTCAACCATCCCAGACACCAGGTCCCTAAGCGAGTTTCTCTGTCCCCCTTCTGTCCATGGTCTTTCCAGGTTGGTGCAGGCACATGGCTTTAATTCTCAAATGCAAGCTCAGGACGTGCAGAACCGGAGCTCCTCCTGACCTTTCTAACAAGGCTGTTTCAGACGGCAGCGCTGGTCAGATTATTTTGCTGTATTAAGACTTTACACGTGGACCAGAGGGGGCCAGCTAATCGGGAACAATACCTGCCCCCAGCTGTGGATTTGTTTTCCAGGAAGCTAATTTAGTTTGGTAATAAAATGAAACTCTTCATTCAGTATAAATGAACTTAGTCATATAATACCAATATGGAGGTTTGGGGAAAATCCTGTAAATTAATGAAATTCTGAAAATAATACTAGAAAAAGTAATAGGTGCACTTTACTGCTCTTATTTATCCCCTGTCAGACGAGACATAATATGAAATTCTTGCTTTTCTTCCCTCTTTTACTGAATTAGCAAGCATGATTTCTAATTCGTGGGATAATTGTTTGTAGGCAAGCAGTTGCTAAAATGCTTAGAATAAAAATCAGTGCTTTTACTGTCACTGGAAAATAGGCAAAACTCTCTCTTATGCTGAAGGGATAAAATTAAAAGCAATTTGATGACTCACATTTAAATAACAAATAGGACAAATATAATTTGCGTTTATTATGGATCAAAACGTTAGCCTCATTTGAAACCATACCATGCTGGTCACCAACTGTCTGGGCCATTCATGAGCATTGTCACTGTGGTTTGAATTAAGGCACTCTGATTTCTGCCGAAGCAGAGACTTTATCTGTTTTTTATTTTTAAATGAATGAGAAAAGCCTGAAAGGTGACTGTAAATTTGGACCTTCGGATTCTGACCTTACGGCCACGTGTTAATTGCACGCACAGTCTCAGTGGCTGCAGGGAACGTCACTCCTTCCGCCTGTAGAGCACACGCTGCCTCAGGGACTGTGCAGTGACAGGGCCGAAGGACACAGTGCATCGCTGCTCAGCGTGTGTTCCAGGGAACCCAAGGGCCTCTTGGAACAGACCAGGAAGTTCCAGGAGGAGTTAGGGTATTGGTCAGAGGGGAGTTCCCGTGCCAGTTTTTAAAATGATTTTAGCGGAAATATGGATTTGACTTGGAAACAAATGTCAGATACTCCGATAACTCCTTTCAGAGACGGAAGTCATCTACACGCGTGAAGTAATTTAATGAATCTTACAGAATATGTTTTTCTGGTGTTTGGATTTTAATTCAATACCACAAATTTTTTGCTGATATCTTTTGATTTTTTTAAAGGTTTTTGCGATAGAGCAGAGAGAGGCAGAGAAGGACAGAGGGAGAGAAAGCGGGGAATCACCCCCAGGGAGGATGGCCAAGCCCCAATCCCGTCCCTTCCATCTCGCCCTGGGATCTTGGGCACTCACGCACGTGTGGCTGGCATGTTTCCAGGCACTGGGTCTAGAGCGCCCCGTGGTTGACGATGCGGGGGTCCAGCACCGTAGTGTGTGGAACGATTTGGAGAGGAGAAAGATGGGAAGTCCATTGTGAGTTTTAGGGTCGTCCAGATGAGTGTCCTATTCTAGGGCAGTGGTGATGAGAGTAAAGAGAAAGAAATGGGTCAGAACCGGGATTCTAGGAAAAGGCCCCGTGCAGCCTCTAACCCCCTAGGTTAGAGGACAATCCCACTGAGTTAGTGACAGGTGCAGGGAAAAGGAAGAGTGCTCAGTCGTTGACGGCCACCTCTCGGTTTCCGGTACGAGTACCCAGAAGGGTCGTGGTCCTGGTTAATAGCAATAAGAGATCATCTTCGGGATGGGCGATCAGGTTCGTTTTTTAGCTTACCCCATTAGTAAGACTTAGTCATTCATTTTAGATATCTAGCAGTGGTTCTGAATAAAAAGTAGTTCTGAGAATGCGGAGAAAAGACAAGGCTGGTCGTAGACAGGCATTGTTCATCTAGAGGAGATTTTACATCAGACTCACAGCCCGAGAGCACCAGTGGAATGACCATTTGAAGAGGAGAAGCTTAAAGCTCCATTTACAGGAAATACCTCCCTTCAGGGTCGGAAAAGCCAGAGAAGTCTACATGGAGGGAAGACAGACAGACCCTGGAGCAATGTGTCTGAGAAGATAGTCTAGAGAACCTAGGACAATCCCACTGAGTTAGTGACAGGTGGACAGCCTTCTCTTGACTTCAGTACTAAGTGCTGTGTTTAACAGTTAGGGATGACGATGCTTTGAGGACAAATTTAGGAGACTTGGAGCTGAGGAAATCAATATAAGGAACTAAAGAATAGAGAAGGCACTTACAGAGTGCCTGCTATACACAAGATTGGATACATAAAGAGGTGATCCTGACTCATTTATGTTTGAACAGTCATCTTCCATCGTATGTAGCCTAACAGTGTTAATCAAGGCCCAGAAGTCATTGCATGGCTTGTTTGAATGTTCAACTAGTCAGAGATAAGACTCAGCAGAAGGTTCTAGCACTCTCAGGGACCAGCCACAGCAAATGTCCCTTTCCTATGTCCAGAGGGCTAAAGAGAGGACAGTGTCACCAAACCCAGTAGGCGACGGTGCGGTGGAGGAGGGAACCACTGCCAAGAAAAGTCCCAGGGCAAAGCTGCCAGGTCTCCTGCCAGTGCCTCCACCATGGATCAAGCTGGAAAACAGCCGGACGGGGCTTGAGTGACTCACGTGCAGAGTCAGGCCCACGGTGCAACCTTGGATCTGGGGGAGGACCGTGAGTGGACCCGTCTGAACTCCAAGATTAGCCACAGACTCTGCATCCAAAGTAAACCGGGGCGTCGTGGCCCAATTATTTCCGATTTCTCTCCTAAGAGTTATCAAAGTATTGTATGAGAATTCTCACAATCAGCTACTACAGTAGGAGCTGGTTATTATGATCACTTTTGAGCAGAGGCTAGGTGAAGCAGCAGACGGGGTAAGGGGCAGACACTAGATCCAGCGGACGGTCAGGTGTTGGGTCAGGACTAAGACAGATAGCCCAGCGTTCAGGTGGGTTGTCTTGGTAGAGATGAGTGGTAAAAGTGAAAATGGTGCCTCCCCATGGGCCAAGCCAGGGCCAGCTACTTTAGGCTCCTGGATTCCTGCATGGGGGCAGAGGCCGATCCCAAGAGGCAGCTAACGACGCCCATAGTCTTTTTACAACTGATCAAATTCCAGCCTTTTCTTTTTGTTTCTTCTGTGTTAAAAAGAACCAGAAAACTCGAGAGGTACCAGACAATGATCGTGCTAAATATGACAGACATTTCAGTGGGACAAAGCCCTGAGTTCAGAGCAATTGCGTGAAAGCTGCTTAATAAATCAGTTGTAAATCCAAGTGGAAAGGGAGGAAGCCTGCCGCTCGTCTCTACTGGGAAAAGGTGCTGTTTCGGATCCATGATTAGGTAATTTTCAGGGTATCACTGCCGAGCAGGGATTTTTCGGTGTACTTAAATGATTAATTTCCAGTCACTCATATGTGTTTAAATTGTCCTCATTCAGGTTGTCACATCTTGACAGGATTGCTCATAAGGAGTTTTCGTCCCTGTGTTAGCATTACAGAGGATGAAAGCGTTTCTAAATATCTGTTGCTGCAAAGGGGGCAGGTGCTGCTCAGCCTACCACGTCACTTCGGCTCCTGGGGCTCCTCAGGAGCATTATCGGACACAATGACTCTCTTTTGCATGGCAAGAATGATTTCCATAATGTGAGCGTGAATTAAGCTGCTGCCTCTGAAGGATTCCGAACATGACTCTTTGATGTCGGCTTTGGGGCTGGATATTTTCTGCGGCCCTTTCAGTGGGAAACACGGAAGGTTTATGTTAACGCGATTTACACACCCCACTCCAGTGGAATCTCGTGGTAACTAATAAAAATGAGCGAGGAGCCCGGCATTGAGGCAGACTCGCCGTTTCCTGACTCACGCAGTGGAGCTTCTCTCGGGATCATGGCTAGTATCCTGAGGAAAACTGGGCTCCAGAGTCCGCGGGCTGAGCAGGACTCTTACCAGAGTAAGACAACGAACGTGTTGTTGGAAGGTGGCTGGGAGGGGTTCGTCTCTTATTTATAACATTCCTTTTTGTAAGAGCAACTACCAATAGTCTGTGTTCCCTCGGTCAATACAGGGACTATGGTGGTTAATTGAATATTTTGACAAAAGACATGCACTCCGTATTCCACATGGACTACAAATGCTTCCATTATTGAAAAGATAATAACCAACTCTTGAACATGATAATGTAACTGAGTCTGATGTAATTATTTGTGGCAGGGGGGATTACAATGTCCCAGGGTTGTACTTGCTTACATGTTGAACAAATATTAGTTAAAAGCCGTTGTATAACAGAAAGCGTCTTAGTGCCATGGGTGGAAACAGCAGTTGAACACACACACCGCTTTCCAGGCGTTCGGAGTTAATACTAAGACACACACACACACACACACACACACACACACACACGAGATTTCAGGAGCAAAGGGTACGTTCCTAATTCTGCATGGGCTATTCAGAGGAATCTTCAGAGGAAGTGGTTAGAGTCTTAGCAAGTGAATTTGTATGTGGTTTCCATATGGTCTCTGGGGCGAAGTTCATTCTAAGAAGAGAGAATAAGTACAGAATCAAAGTGCTTGGAATGGTATTACCTGTGTAGGTCCTGTGGGATTAGAAGTGGCTAGCATATAAATGATTTCTGTTTGGAAGACAGCGCTAACATTGGAGTTCTTTCTTAATCTAAAGATAACCCACAGTTGTTTACTCTACCAGGGTCTTAGTTTTTTTTTTTAATTGCCGCAGAGCATGTGTGCTTACCAGAGAGAGAAAGAGAAAGAGATGGAGAAAAGGGAGAAAACATCATTTCTCCCAACAACATTTCCTCCTCCTGTCAGGATTTTGGGCATCCACACACATGCATCTGGAGTTTTGTTCGAGTTAGTGGGACTAGGAGTCAGACTATGGTCGGCCATGTGGAATCCTCTCCCTTCAAACTGGGACACGGGGCTGGAGCAGGATCTTGGACTTGTATCTTAAAGGCTCTGTGTCACTAAAAATTGTAAAGCAGTGTAAAACTGTCACTGAGGTTCAGAATGATATTTCTGAACCATATTGTATATCCCACTTGTATCTTAAAGGCTCTGTGTCACTAAAAATTGTAAAGCAGTGTAAAACTGTCACTGAGGTTCAGAAATATTCTGAACCATATCGTATATCCCCATTATCTCTTGTATGTCTCTCTGGAGCCCCAGTGTCCCTAGAATGGTGTCTAATACATTGTCACAGTAACCTAAGAGTCATTCCAGATCTCCTCCAATATTAGCAATATATCCATAGCTCATTGCTGGTCCCTTCTACCAAGCTAATCCGAATAACTTGCTTAATAATCTTGTTTTCTCCAAACCAGTACCTTCCCCTTTAACATTTCTTGTGAGCTAAGTTTGTCTGTTGCTTGCCCCTTCTTTCTTCCATATTTCTTCAAGCTTGGAAGCAAGAGAAACTGACAACTAAAGAAATCAAACTCTGGATAAATTCAGTAGCGTGTTATAGTTTTCTGTTCATATATCATAATCTATTTCAAAGCAAGGGAATATCTGTCTTGTCCATTCATTAAATAGCTGTTAAAAATCTAGCGCTGCTTCTCTTCTGAGTGCTAGGAGTTATTAATAAACAAGATAATCGAAGATGTTTGCCCTCATGGCATTTACTGTATGGTTAGAGGAGACAGACACAAACCAGCCAACTATGTACTGTGTTAGAACATGGTAACTTCTATGGGGGGAAAAAGAAATTAAAAATAAGGATAATTGAGATAGTTGACTTTTAATTTAAAATACAGTGGCTAATGAACCGTATTAAGTTGGAGATTTGAGTAAACATTTCAAGGTGGAGAGGAATGTGGATGCCCGGAGCTGGACAGTGGTGCTGGAGAAGTCAAAGAGGACAGCTGTGCGCGAGTAGGTGGTATGGTGGTTGAGGTGCTGAACTCCCACATGGCTGACCATGGTTCGAGTCCTGGATCTGGTAGATTGGCTTCTCACTTTTCCTCTCTCTTTATTTCTCTGTCTCTCTTTGATGAACACATGTGCCCTGTGGCAAATTTAAAATAATAATAATAGTAATAATAAATAAAATTAAGTAAATTTACAAAAAGGAAGAAGACAGCTCATGTGGGAGTCTTAAGGACAGGTTGCTCTTAGTTCCCCGAGAGGTGAGGACCTCGCACTTTATCGCTGTGTGCTCAGGGTGTGTTGAAATAAAGAGCGAGTGGGGCATGGCCTCCGGCTCAGAAGTGTGGAACTCAGGTAAAGGAGCAGAGGAGTTGTTCTCCCGTTCAGTACCGTAGGGTGTGTCCTCCGTTGTGTAAGAGAGAGCTGGCGTCTTAAGGAGATGCTGTGCTGAGTCAGGGTTTGGACCATAATCATTCTTTCTTCTCATGCTGACCATCAACCAGACAGTACACCAACCCTCAGAGGGGCTAACTAGCCCCACCCATGTTGTTTACTGTACTGGTGTTTTCTAAACACACTTTCCAGGGCATTTTAACAGACTTGTTTTGAATTAGAGTGAAAGAAAATTTCCTGGAGGTATTCATCATTCTGTATTTTTCTGTAGTCTAGAGCAGCCAGGAAGTATGTGGGGAGACCCATCTGCAGGTTAATCGAGTGGAACCAGGGGCTGTGGTCATTTGACAGAGGAGTGATTGCATCAGGGAAGTATTTAGGCCTCCCCTTTCAAGTAAGCATCCTGCTCTTCTAAAATGGCCTGAGGCTGGAAAATAAGGCCCTCAACCAAAAATCCAATGCACTATTTATTGACAGGTACACAGTTTTAGAGGTAAACACTGATAATTAACTATGCTGCATGCCTATGGGAAGTCCTGGAAATAGGTGTAACTTTCTTTTAGCATAAGATAGAGTCTCTGATTTGTGCTGTTCACTCCTTATTCTTTAGTTGTTTGTGAATGTACTTATTTTAGATTTTGTTTTAGTTCCTGTTTCTCAAACAGCATGTTATCATTTTGTATGAAATTGCCTTTTCATCCAGGTGGTTTACTTCCTACTCCCACCAAAGATGGTTTATTGAGAATAATGTTAGTTTAGAAAAGACATGGAACGCATTTTGTGTTGATCCATTGGGTTCAACTCTTTGGAAAGTGTGAAGATTGTAACATGGATTTCAGAAGTGTGTATAGCTTATTGCCATATTTCTAGGGAATTAATGTTTTTTCCTCTCATTGTGCCTTCAAATGATCTTAGCTTCTGCTTATCAGTATATGCCAAAACTTATGGTTGATGTAGATTTCCTAGAGATTGTTACTTTAAAAATAATGAAAACAAAGGCAAATTTTCCAGTATCTCATGACCCCACCTGAAGTGTCATTTCATGACGATGTAATCAATACCGTAGGCCATAGTGACAAAGCAATAACCCTATTGTTTATTTCAGCCTTGATTTCAGGGGTAATCATGACCTATCTTATATGCGAGTGGGTTACACTATTGCTACCTGTCTTATCTGTATATTTGGGAAGAATTGGGTGCAAGATTTTGTCTAAATATCTCTAAATCTGGCATGTGTGTCAGAACAAAGTCTTACTGAGGCTACAATATTTATCATAATGTCTGATTGATTTGGGATCTAGGACCAGAAGTTAAACTTGAATATGGTACATAAAATAAATTTGGGGGATATGTACTTTAAACCATTTAAATTTTGATTTCCGATGCATGTCTTTGTGGGCTGTAGTATCGTTTTTCAAGGCATCAGATGGTACAAAGTCATCAAATTAATGATAGACCTGTGTTCGTCGTCTTTACTGACCCTTACATCATGTCGTGCACATTCGTTAATAGTTCTGCTACTTTAAAATTTAAATATGTAGTAATTGTGCGTATTTTTAACTCTGTTGTGATATACTGTCCTATACCCTCTTTCTTTTAGGGACATGCTTTCTTCTGCCCATGATAAATTTTCTAATGACCTCTCCCACTCCACCTCTCCTGGTATTTACCATTACTGTCTCTATTTCTATGACTCCAAGGTCAGTTTCCACCAGAGTGCAGATAGTTGGTAAATTGGGGACATACGGTATTCATCTTCCATAGTCTGGCTTATTTTACTTTGCATTTTCTAGGTTTGTCCACATTGTGTCAAACAACAGGACTTTGTTATTCTTCATGGCTGGGTAGTGGTCCGTAGTGCATATGTAACCTAGGTCTCCAATCCATTCATCTGCCATTGGACACTTAGGTTGATTCTGACTTTGCTATACTGTAAATAATCTGGCAATAAACTTGGATGTGCATGCGTCCAGTTTATCCCTCTGGTCTGTTCTTCACCTCTCAGATAGTTACCATGTGGTTACTTGAGTTAATTCTGATACTCATTAGCTCATTCAGTTGATCTTTTTTTTTTTTTGCATGCTTACATGTTCCAGTGTCCCTCAGGACCTAGGGACACAGGAACAATCAACAGCTTAGGGGGCTAGTGTGGATGGACTGGTCAATGGTTAGAAACACAAGGTTTATTGGTTTCTGACATAGACGGCTAAGTTTCTAACCATTCAGGACCCGGGACTCTTTTCCTTAGATGGGTCGAGGCATTTTGTGCACAGTCCTTAAGGTGCCCTACCAAAGGTAGGTCACAGTGCGAAGTACTCCTCAGTTCGTTCAAAACATTTCAATACTTTGTAGGTTTATTTATTGTCTCTTCTATGAAAGAGAGAAACAGAGAGAGGCACCCTACAGGGTGTTCACACCGCGATGCACCTCCGGCCTCAGCTGGCCCAGATCACGCACACGTGCAAGACCCAGCATGCTCAGGAGGTCCTGGGAGGACACGAACACGGGGTTTCCACGTGGCTCAGGTGTGTTACCACCATGCTACCCTGGCCACACCGGTTCAAATCTGAGTAGCAAAATCTGGGTTGTGCCTTTTATAAATTACCCGTACGGAAACAGCAGGCTTATTAGCTGTTGGGCTACACTCTGATTCCTGCAGTATTAGCAGCATAGGATCATTCTTTCCAGAAGGCAGCCGAGCTGGGGTGTGGGGAGCCGAGTGAGGAGGAGAAACGGGATGACATCTCCAGAGGATGTGGAGTGTGCATGGTGTTCAGGACAGCAGGTGCATGAATGCAGGGGAGGAAGAGAAGGGAAAGGGAGGTGTGGACACTCGGGGGGTTGGTGTGCAGTTCCGTTAGGCCACACCAATTCACTTTGACTATATGCTCTAAGCCACTGGGGAGCCTTGGGAGGATTTTAAGCAGTAGCATTGTTTGATAAACAGATCTTTGTTTTAGGAAGAATGAAAGAACACGTTAATGTGATGATTTGAATATTGGCTTTGAGCAGCCCACGTTTCTGAAGGAGAAGAGTAAAGTACTGTTACCGTCATCCAATTAGCCGAGGTCAGTCCTGCACCAAAGTGGTGTCAGGCAGCGATGGCTGTTTGCTCACTCATCTTTGTTGCTTACAGTCCCCAACTCGGAACTTCTCAAAGTTTAACGTGCATCCATGTCCCTTGTGAACATGCAGATTCTCATACAGTAGATTTGAATGAGGCCCAAGATTCTGCATTTCTAACAGGCTTCCAGGTGATGCCGGTGCTTTGAGCCCAAGGGCTGTAGTGGCCAGGATCTGAGTGACAGCCTCTGGGCCAGGCCTGGGAGGATGAGGCAGTGGAATGGAGTGGACGATGTGGTTCCAGGAGAAGGGAGTGCAGATCCTCTGACTGTCATTGCGACTTGTCTTCCTCTCTGGTTTGGACATCCGATGTTGGATTTAGTCTCCACATGGTGGCCTTCTGAGCTGAGAGCTCTTCCTCCCAGATTCAGTCTTTTTTCTTTGGTCATGATAAAGCATGTGCTTACACAGGAGAGAGACAGAAAAGGAGAGAGATGCAGGCATGCTCAGGTGCCCAGGCGGGACTGGAACCATGGCTGCTCTGTGGGGTCCAGCCTTCCTTGAGTATAGCGCCACCAGCGCAGGTTCAAGTGACTGCAGCAGTCCCAGTGCAAAGTCTCGCTGCATTACGGTGGTCCCAGCGAAGTCACGTGTCTGCTTCTGAACAAATCTCTGTGTCCAAAAGACCACGTGAGATTTCCCATGAGCCTGGGTGGAGCCTCTTCTTGGAACTAGTGGTAGAGGCACGTCTGTGATTTTCCTGTCATGCAGCCGGTTTTCTCTCGGCTTCCTGAGGCTGGGCGAACTCCTATGTGAGCACTGTGTTTTACATGCCACTTTCTGAACCGCAGACCATCACGGTCACCGCAGCTCATCACACAGCTGCTATTCGTCTGTTCGTCCCTCCTCCTGCCGATGGGGCAGAAAAGACTCTTCTTTTTCTTTCTTTCCTGTTTTTTTTAAGAGATATTTTTGCTACAGGGTGTGTATACTCACCAGAGAGACAGAAAGCAAGAAATCACCCTCTGGGGAGGTGGCCATGCTGTAATCTCCTCCATTCTCCTCTTGGAATTTTGAGCATGCATACACATGAACCCAGCATGAGTTTTAAGCTGCTGGGTCCAGGACTTGAACCATGGTTGACTATGTGGGAATCTAGTGATGTAACCATTATGCCAGCTTC
>NW_006160218.1:2159705-2175708 GCF_000334495.1 Tupaia belangeri chinensis
CACAGTGCGAAGTACTCCTCAGTTCGTTCAAAACATTTCAATACTTTGTAGGTTTATTTATTGTCTCTTCTATGAAAGAGAGAAACAGAGAGAGGCACCCTACAGGGTGTTCACACCGCGATGCACCTCCGGCCTCAGCTGGCCCAGATCACGCACACGTGCAAGACCCAGCATGCTCAGGAGGTCCTGGGAGGACACGAACACGGGGTTTCCACGTGGCTCAGGTGTGTTACCACCATGCTACCCTGGCCACACCGGTTCAAATCTGAGTAGCAAAATCTGGGTTGTGCCTTTTATAAATTACCCGTACGGAAACAGCAGGCTTATTAGCTGTTGGGCTACACTCTGATTCCTGCAGTATTAGCAGCATAGGATCATTCTTTCCAGAAGGCAGCCGAGCTGGGGTGTGGGGAGCCGAGTGAGGAGGAGAAACGGGATGACATCTCCAGAGGATGTGGAGTGTGCATGGTGTTCAGGACAGCAGGTGCATGAATGCAGGGGAGGAAGAGAAGGGAAAGGGAGGTGTGGACACTCGGGGGGTTGGTGTGCAGTTCCGTTAGGCCACACCAATTCACTTTGACTATATGCTCTAAGCCACTGGGGAGCCTTGGGAGGATTTTAAGCAGTAGCATTGTTTGATAAACAGATCTTTGTTTTAGGAAGAATGAAAGAACACGTTAATGTGATGATTTGAATATTGGCTTTGAGCAGCCCACGTTTCTGAAGGAGAAGAGTAAAGTACTGTTACCGTCATCCAATTAGCCGAGGTCAGTCCTGCACCAAAGTGGTGTCAGGCAGCGATGGCTGTTTGCTCACTCATCTTTGTTGCTTACAGTCCCCAACTCGGAACTTCTCAAAGTTTAACGTGCATCCATGTCCCTTGTGAACATGCAGATTCTCATACAGTAGATTTGAATGAGGCCCAAGATTCTGCATTTCTAACAGGCTTCCAGGTGATGCCGGTGCTTTGAGCCCAAGGGCTGTAGTGGCCAGGATCTGAGTGACAGCCTCTGGGCCAGGCCTGGGAGGATGAGGCAGTGGAATGGAGTGGACGATGTGGTTCCAGGAGAAGGGAGTGCAGATCCTCTGACTGTCATTGCGACTTGTCTTCCTCTCTGGTTTGGACATCCGATGTTGGATTTAGTCTCCACATGGTGGCCTTCTGAGCTGAGAGCTCTTCCTCCCAGATTCAGTCTTTTTTCTTTGGTCATGATAAAGCATGTGCTTACACAGGAGAGAGACAGAAAAGGAGAGAGATGCAGGCATGCTCAGGTGCCCAGGCGGGACTGGAACCATGGCTGCTCTGTGGGGTCCAGCCTTCCTTGAGTATAGCGCCACCAGCGCAGGTTCAAGTGACTGCAGCAGTCCCAGTGCAAAGTCTCGCTGCATTACGGTGGTCCCAGCGAAGTCACGTGTCTGCTTCTGAACAAATCTCTGTGTCCAAAAGACCACGTGAGATTTCCCATGAGCCTGGGTGGAGCCTCTTCTTGGAACTAGTGGTAGAGGCACGTCTGTGATTTTCCTGTCATGCAGCCGGTTTTCTCTCGGCTTCCTGAGGCTGGGCGAACTCCTATGTGAGCACTGTGTTTTACATGCCACTTTCTGAACCGCAGACCATCACGGTCACCGCAGCTCATCACACAGCTGCTATTCGTCTGTTCGTCCCTCCTCCTGCCGATGGGGCAGAAAAGACTCTTCTTTTTCTTTCTTTCCTGTTTTTTTTAAGAGATATTTTTGCTACAGGGTGTGTATACTCACCAGAGAGACAGAAAGCAAGAAATCACCCTCTGGGGAGGTGGCCATGCTGTAATCTCCTCCATTCTCCTCTTGGAATTTTGAGCATGCATACACATGAACCCAGCATGAGTTTTAAGCTGCTGGGTCCAGGACTTGAACCATGGTTGACTATGTGGGAATCTAGTGATGTAACCATTATGCCAGCTTCTGGCCCCATACCTCTTCTCACCTTTTATTTCTTCTTAGCACCACAAATATATTCTATATCCATGTTGTCACTGGCAATTTAGAATTATTTTTCTGATGTTTGCTAATTAAAATGGTCTTCCACCAAAATGAAGACAAAAGATAGTTTGTTAATTACATAGTAAATATAAATCACCAAAGCAAGAGATTTTGTACGGATAAGTGGATCAGACTGGGTCAAGAGTACTGACCCAATACTTTGGACTGTTCTAAAGGAAATACTGACCTGGATATTAAATGTGCTGGTTCCTATGGCAAACGTCGGATGGTTTGTGTTTTAACGACCGTTTGCTTCAGTGAATGGGTTTGAAATAAGAACTGAAGAAATAATGACGCTTAAATGTCCTCTGTACAATCAGAGGATGCCATCGCCATGTGGCAGCGTCACCGAGAGACGCCCTCGCGTGGGTGCTCAGAGCACACAGACCGGGCCTGGTGTGAGTGCAAGTGCTGCTATGGAAAAGAAAGGTTTGTGTTGACTCAGACTCAGGGCGCGTCCACCGCAGATGCAGAATTCCATGTTGCAGTCCGAGAGTGAACGTTTGGCAGAAGCGAGATACCAGGGCTTCATAAAAGTTCGACTTTTAACCTGGTCGGGAAAAAGGGGCATATGCTGAATCAGGAAGCAAGACTAGGATTTAGGCAAATGTTAGGACCTTGACACTTTCAAAGACAACCTTAAAAAGGTGAGTTTAATGACCATGGTATGACCCTTCGGCATGATATAATAAAGCTTTTGACTGTGCCCAGACATGTTATAAAAGAAATTCTTTAGGAATTGCTTAGCCACAAAGGCAGAAGCCCATGAAAATAACACAACATTTAGTTTAAAAACAAACCAGTTGCATTTTGCTTCAAATAGGGGCTGCGTCCTTTGCTAAGCCGCAGACAAAATATTTTGCGACTGCCACGGGGTGTTTGTCTCGTGCTTGGAGAGCACAGGTAAGGACGCTGGAACCTTCTGAATCCTGAGGGCAGCTGCCTTTAGTGTCCCTCGAAGAGCAGTGCATCTGGTCCCCTAGTCTTTGTGTGCCAGACCAGGGAGTGGCTCCTTAGAGAAGAGGACATTCCTCACGGAGGAAGAAACCAGAACCAGATTCCCCTTATAAATTGGCACCGGGGGATTCTGCACTTCGGCTTACTTAAGCTCAGAGTACTAAGATTTCAGCACTATTGCCCATTCAACTTTGGAAAGAGGTGGGGGCCCTGGAATAATGTGTTTCTGTAACCCAGAAATGAGCGTGCACATTGCTTAGGGTGCAATGACCGGTTACTCTGAAACGAGTCAAAGTGGCAGTGAGAAATGAGCCCTGCGTTTGCGTCGACACAGATCCCCTCTCCAAGCTCGCCAAGTGTACGATGCGTTTTCACGATTCTCGAGTCGGACCAGGCAGGCATTCTTCTGTCATTTGTGCACACTGCACCCATGCATGTAGTGCTAAATTAAGATGGAAAAAACAGGGTTTTCTTTTTATTTGAACCTTCCCTTTCTGGAAAAGACATCAAATATTTATTAACTGCTTCCTATTGTTGTCTGTGTCTTTAGAAGGTAAGCTGTGGTCAGAGGAGCCCAGCAGGGAAGCTCCTTCTCCTCCAGATGGCTGTGACATTTGAGAAAACCTGGGAGGATTAGAGGCACTGTTGTGGGCGCTCACAGCGAAGCCCTGACACAACTTGACAGTCTTAATCTGGGCCTCAGCTGACTGGGTGACCGAGGGCACGGGATTCCCACCCAGCTGTGCGGTCACCACGCACATGGCTCAGGGCACTCGATTTTCTCGAGTTTCGGTGCCCGTTTGAAACAAAAACATATAAACCTATTCTTCACGGCAGGTGTTAGGAAGGAGACACCTGAGTGGCTTCAAATAAACTCTTGGTATTTTTGCATGAGTGAGCACAGCGCACCCTATGTGTCTTTACTCTGCTAAGGAGGGTTTGCAAACAATCTAAACGGTTAAACGATAGAGGGACCGATAGAAATGGATCTCTCAGTGAGCAGGGCCTACCAAATCTAATCAGATATTGTCACCATCTGCTGAAATATGATAACAGGATTAAGATGACGACTTTCAGAACATAGCAGAAAAAGTTTGAAAAGTGTTGGGTGAATGTAGCAGAGAGAGAGCGAGAGAGAGAGAGAGAGAAAGTGAGAGCGAAAGAGGAAAGAAAGTAAAAAAAAGAGTACTGCCATGTCTGGTTTTTGGTTTTTTGTTTTATTTTGTTTTGTTTTTACTTTTTTAATGGTCAATTGTTGAAAATAATTGGAACGCTTTTTCTCTTAATCGTTGAGTTGGTTAAAGTGATCAAGTTTTAGTACGGAGATTTTGCTGGTTTGGAAGTGTAATTATACCCACTGCAGCTTCCCAGATCACCATGGCAACAGGTGTGCAACGATCCACATTGTGCACAGCTTCCATGCGAGCTGCATTCTCCTGGCTGAGTGGGAGTTAAAGCACATTGCTAACACCTCCTCTCCCGGTGAGCACGGAAGGCCTCGCTCCTGGCCTGTAAACTGACCTTGCTCCTGTAACTTCCTTTTACTGCAGAGCTATTGAAGGGAGTCATTCGTGCCCTCAACAGTGTTTTTATTTTATTAGAGCATGACAGAAAGTCTGGTGTTATTTTATGAAATGGGGAAAAATGGCATTAGTTACAACTTACATTTCCTTTCGTAAAATTCCCTTCCAGAGAAGATACTGCTTATCATTTTTGCTTGCACGGTATGTGTTCATGGCACAAAAAAAGAAACAGGGGTTTTCTTAACGACAGCTATGCTTTCAGGGCTGCTTCCCCTAAGAATTACAGGTGGCCTTTGCACGAGGCACGTATGAAATGAAATCCTTGAACTAAAACATAAATTGTATCGTCTTCATAGAGCAGCTCAGAGTGTGACCCGCGCCTTCTAAGAGAAGCCCGCCCTCGGCCGTGTTTCTGATATCGTGGGGGCGTGGGGGGGGGCGGTGGGCTTTCAGGCTGATTCGCACCTGGGAGTGGGCCAGAGGGTGACACGGTCCCCTGACTGGCAGATCCAGTTGTCACCGAAACTCAGCATCTTCTTAAGTATCTAATCAAAGAGGGGACACTTTGGTACTGCCACTGTTATTATTCTTGGCTATCTAATAGCGTTTACTTTCTAAATATACATTTGTTTGATAGACAGGGGGTCTTATGGTGCTAGCATTCTAAGAAACACATTTTAAACACGCAGAGCAAGTAAGCTATGAGTGCTCTTAGCAACTAGGGAGGAGCTAGACTCTCACGCCACTGTTCATTACTCCGCTCCTGTGTTTAGTGGACCTTCTTCCACAGTGCCACTCTCTGTATGTTTAGTGGACCTTCTTCCACAGTGCCACTCTGAACTTTGAAATCATTAATGAGCCACAATCACTGTTGGAACGGAAGCTGGCATGGAAAGGTTGGCCAGAAGCTGAAGTCTGGTTTGCAGAACTGCTGAGTCTACAGAAGAGTCCGTGGCCACTGCGTGCTCTATTTCTGCCTCCCCCCTCCCCCGGGGCAGATATTCTCGAATATTTGATTTACGCGTCATCGATTGTGATTTTTCTCATATTTCCATGTTCATTCTGAGACGGGTACTCAAGTGGAGCTCACCAGTGGTGCGAGAACCCACTGCCTAGCTCCATGGGGTGTGGGGTGAGCAGCAGCCTCACCCCTGTTCGCACGGAGACTGGCGGTCACGGGGAAGGTGAGCTTTGCACTCACAGAAATAGGTCCATATCCCCGAAATAGTGTCTGCCGTTCCGGAAGCCATGCAGAGAACTTGGGGCGTGGAGTGGTTCTCTTCTTCACTTGCTTCTCCATGTTTTCAGGTATTATTTACTCTAGCTCATGTTTACGCCGTTATTTCACTCTTGTAATTTTGGAGAAAGGGTAAGCACACACCCGTACTCGGCTACTTCGGTGGACTCGCTTTTAATGGCGCTCTGCCAGTGTCAGCCCTTGTCTCTGTGGCCTGCGGCTGCTCTGTGCAAGGTTGCCTAGAAACGCTCCTTTGGGGCAGAGCTCTCAAGCCCCTTCCCATACCCCCCAGTTCGGGCTTAAAGGTGCAGGCAGTCCAGCCACTGCATTCTTTTTACAATCTCCTTCATCAACTAACGAGCTTGTAAATGTAGGAAGCAAAAAATAACATCCTAGCCTATGGGGAAGGATGCCAGTTTAAAACAGAACAAAAACTTTCAAAGACATTTTTATTTGTAGTTACAGGCTATAACAAATTTTTTTCTTAAGTGAACTTGAGATAAAATTTTCTTAAATCATTATTTTATAATGTAGATTTTTAAGTGTAGAAACGTTTCTCTCTCTCTCTCTCTCTCTCTCTCTCTTTTTTAAGAGATTTTTGCCTCAGGGTGTGTGCACTTGCTGGGAAGAGAGAGAGAAAGACAGAGACAGTGAAGAAAAGTGAGGCATCGCCCCAAGGAGGATGGCCATACCCCGATCCCTTCTCCATTTCCCTCCCAGGATCTTGGGCACACATGCGTGTCTGGAATGAGTTTCAAGTCACTGGGTCCTAGACTTGAACCTCAATCAGCCATGTGGGAGTCCAGCGATGTAACCATTACACCATCTGCTGGCTCCAAGGGGGAAGCGTTTTAAATTAATATCTGCCACAATCTCTCAGCCTAGAATCTGATGCTGTTCCTATCAAGGTATTTTCATTGAGGTAATAGGGAAGGTTGAAAGTTAGATACCTTGATTTGAAATGTTAACTTTATCTACTTTAAAAAATAATTGCCGTGCTGGTGGTTAAGGCAGCTGGATCCCACGTGGTCAACTGTAACTATGACCTGATGGCTTGAGAAACATGCCAGGTGCATGTGTGTGCATGCCCAGATCCCAAAAAGGAGACGGTCATGCTGGAGAAGGTATTGTGGTGTGGCATGAACATTCTGGGGTGGGGTGATTTGCTTTCTCTGTCTCTGGCAAGTTTTAAAGAAATACCATTAGTAGGTAAAAGAATATGATCATTACTTATTATTTTTTTCTTGGTAAAATTTGAGTAAGTCATGAGAGGCTTTAGAATGATAAAATTGGTGTAATATTTAATAACATTTATTGAATGAATCTTACTTGTGTCTTCTATTGAGTCAGTTGAAGTACAACTCCCTCATTTAAAAAACTATTTCTTTATTTAATTTTATTTATTATTTTAATTTATTTTTTATTTTGACCACAGACAGAGAGAGAAAGGGAAAGCAAGAAAGCAAGCCGTCAGGTCCGGGCCTAGAACCACAGTTGGCCATGTGGGAGTCCAGCACCTTAAGCACCACACCACCCCCTGGCCCCCACAACTCCCTCATTTTAACAGCAAAGTAGAAATAAAAATAAATGTTGAGATACCTTTTCCACGGTTAGCCCAAATCTCTAATACCGAAGCATAAGATGGAAATATGGTATCATTATACATGAGTTAAATGTATGTCACTGCATAATACCCATATACCATTTCTACTTTAGAAAGAGTCTTTCAAAAGTAGTAGTAGGTAGTTTTCAGCCTCTTTCTTTTGTTATAAGTGTTTTTAAATGATTGGTTTGTGATACAGGACATGAAAAGAAAGATGTGCTGCTCCAGAGTACTTGAAAGACATACCTTCATCAGACTTGCCTAAGCTCCGGGTTAGTGAGACGCGGGTCTCCTAGCAGCTTCTCACAGTCAGATATTTTAGTTGCTCAGTACTAATACCTCAAGGATACACCTTTTGCCAGCCCTCTCCTGAGGTTACATAGATTAAATTGGTTATTAGATACTGAAATTTCTCTATGAAGTCATGCACATTCAAATTTATTTAACTGCTTTCCTCTAACTTACTTATTCAAAGAATAACTTCAGTTGATACACAGATTTTTCACTTTGCACAAATGCATTTTAAGGTTATTAGTGAAGCTAATTTTTAGTTTTAAATGCCTCTGAGACCTGTGATTGCTTTACTGACTTGGCCTCACTTAGTTCTAGAAACAGCTCCATGGCTTAGGCAGTGTTTTTTCGCTGTTTCACAAACTGAGAACTCATGCTTACTGAGGTTAATGCAACTCAGATTTCTCTGAAGCATTTCTGTTTTCAGAAGGATGAAGGGAGCCTTGGGGTGATGAAAGGCAGAGAGGGGTCAGCTTGCAGCTCCGTGTAACCCAGGAACGGGTTTTGGTGGTAGAGCGGTCTCTGACGAGGTCCAGCAGTCAGTGTCACTAAGGGCCTTTCAGGGTAGGCTAAGGTGTCATGATGCCATCTTGCTGGATACTGAAATCTACAAAGCACTTGTGAGGTCCTAACAAAAATATTCAGACATTTGTTCAAAGACCATATTTGAGGTTATCAAGAGACTGTGTCTAGCAAAGGGGGGAGGTTAGAGTCAGTAAAATCAGATGGATGCTCTGATCTCAGACTACGGATCTTAGCCTGAAAAAAAAAAATCAGTGAAATATATGTTTATATAAATACACATATATTTATACACACATTCATATATATGTAAGTGTATTATCATATATTTTTAATATGTATTTAGTATGTTTTAAAAATAAAGTTCAGATTAGAGAACAGCACATTCAAAACAGTGTGTTGTATTTCAGTCTCTCTCTAGAGTTTGCGCAAACACTAATGTGAGTGATAACGTTAAGCTCAAATGACAACAATGTTACAGATTATCAGTGTGTTAAAAAAGTGTTATTTCCTATTTGAATGTACACATACATACTATCAATAAAATACAGTATTGCATTTTTAAAGTAGTTAATACTTTTAAATATTCTACAACAGAAACACATTTTTAAGCACAAAATGACAGATATCTCTAAATAGATTTTTCCTTAATAAACATATTCAGAAAGTTTCAATTTAAAAAAAGCTTCAAGTGAGCTTTACTCTTTATTCAAAACATACCACACATGGTACCTTTCCTGTTTTGTCTGGCTCTTTTCTGTACAAGAACGCTACACTATTGAGAAAGAAATATAAGGAAAAAAATGACTGGATTCTACTGATTAAAAGTACTTCTGGGGACCAGTAGATAGCATAATGGCTATGTTGCTAGACTCCCATGTAGTCAACTGTGGTTCGAGTCCCAGACCCGGTGTCTTAAACTCACACCAGCACGTGTGAGTGCATGCCCAAGATCCCGAGAAGAGAATGGAGGAGAAGGGATTGCGGTGTGGCCATCCCTCCTGGGTGGTGATTTCTAGCTTCCTCTGTCTCTCTCTGTCTTTCTGGTGGGCGCACGTACCCTATAGCAAAAACCTCTCCAAAAAAATAAATAAATAAACTTCTGGAGGGACCCCCCTAATAAGCACATGCCTTTTCTTCTCTCCTACCCTCTCTGTCCTCTAGGGAATGACACCTCACCTGGGGTAGGTGAGGGTGCCCACAGCAAAGGCCAGTCTGAGTTGACTTGGAGGATTAAATCGTCTCAAGAAAGGACAGACTGAGCCTCAGGTGATACTCTCAGTACTTTGGGTGGGATCAGGCCCCAGTGTGGGCAGGTGCAGGAGTGAGCAATGAGTGAGAGCGCATTACAAGAACTCAGAGCAGAGCCCCAGCGGACTCTAACCAGGGTGCTGGGTTATCAAGAAATGGTGGGCTCTGATTGAATACTGTTGTGGAATCCTGTGGATTTGGGGAGGATACAGAGAACATCTTCTTTTTCTCATGGTTTAATTTTCTAAGCAGATTTGCAGGTTGTCACAATTTCAATGCAGGTTATGTGCATTTGTCTGAATTCATTCTTTATATTACTCTGACAAAGCTGTTTTAACCTTTGCCTTTGGTTTTATACACTTTGTACCTTCTTATTAGCCCTCAGCAATGTGTAAGTCCTTTAAAAAATAGGCTTAATTTTTCAGATGAAGTAATGGTTATGTTGCTGGACTCCTATGTAATTGGACTGCGGTTCAAGTCCTGGACCCAACAGCTTAAAAACTCATGCTGGGGCTTGCGTGTGCATGTCCCAAATCCCAAGAGAATAGAGAAGAAGAGATTGTGGCATGGCCATCCCCCGTAGGGGGTGTTTTCTCACTTCCTGTCTCTTTATATCTTTCCTACTCTCCAGCATGTGCACGTGCCCTAAAGCAAAAATCTCTTTTAAAAAATAGACTTAATTTTTATATTTAAAACTATATCTAACAGAAAGATACATAAACACATTTTTTCCTGAACCTTTATTCTGAAAGTTTTGCTTTCTTGTTAATCTCTTTAAAATTAATATTTAAACTAAACATTTCTGTTACATAGTTTAAGTAATGACTGAATTATTTTTCTTGAAATTAAAATGTTTCCTTTAAAACTTCATTTTCCATAAAGAATTGGACATTTTTTTAAAGATTTAATTTATTTATTATTTGTATTATTTACATTTCCCATAGGGCATGTGTACTCACCAGAGAGAGAGAGAAAGCTTCCAGGTCTGGGACTCCAACTGCAGCCAGCCATCTGGGAGTCCAGCGCCTTAACCACCATGCCACCTGCTGGCTCCAGGAATGAAAATATTTAAAAGAGAGATTTTAATGTTTATAAACTGCTTTGGGGCTCACACTGTAGGTTAAGTAAACCTTCAGATACTGAAACAAGCGCACTTAGGGCCTATTGAGCTATAATAATAATGGCAACCAAATAAAATAAATCCTAGAACTGGATTCTACATCAGATGTCTAATTAAGAATACATGTTTTAAATGGATACTTTAGAATCTCCTGAAAAGGCAAACACAGACTAAACAATCATGATGTTAAAATAAGAGGCTACAAATATTTATGATTTATGTCATTGTCTTAATTTGAAACACGTGCATGATCTCCAACATGTACTACAAAAATAAAAATACGATTAAGCCAGGATTCCATTTTGAAAACAACATAAAACAATGATACATTCCATTAATCTGCAGAGGTTGTTTAAGCTATAGCAGTGTTTCTGCCTTACCATAATTATTTCTGCAGACAAGAATAAGTTGGAGGGAATTTACATCTATGTTTGCTTAATTTCGTTTCTGTCGTTGGGTTTCACTTCCCTCCCATGATAATATGTAAAAATAGGACCACCTGTTTTCCATTGGGCTTTCAGTTTGGGTAAGTTTGTATGATACAACAATGCATTTGTACTCAGAATTTTCTAGAAATCTGAGACACATTAATTATAATAATGATGATTAACAAAAAACTGCAGTCAATAAAATGAATTCCAGGAAGACTCTCTCTCCAGTAAAGAAGAAATCTAGAAACAGGCATAAAAAATTCCTGTGCAGACTTAAACGCTTTGCAAATTGAGTTTTTGAATAAGAAATCAGTTCACTTTCATAAGGGTCCGGAAGGAGAGTATTTAAATATAAAAGTGGATATATAAAATCTAGGCAGCATGCATTTTCCTACGACAAATTACAAGAGAACAGATCATTATAAAGTCATGTTTTTAAGGAGCTGGAAATATTTCTGCCTTCAAAAGGATTGCTGTGAATTGTGGAAGGTGGAGGAAAAATTGTTCTTGCTTGAAAAATTGCACGACGCTTATAAAGTAATGTTTCCCAGTTTCTATTTTAGGTTACTGGTAGGGAAAGTTATTTTGTTATATATGTGTCAAAAAATATCAGATCAGAAAGGCCATCTACAATTGATTTTTCTACTTGAAAGGAACAAGGAAGGGAAAGCCAGTCTGTCTCTCGTCCATCAGGGTCTTACGCCTGTCAGCCTGTGTGCAAACGATTTATTCCGGAAAGCAGACTTTACGTTCGGGAAATACCGGGATGGAGCGTCTGGGCCCAGTGGTGTTTGCAAATGGAGTAACACGTCCACACAGTAGCCTCCTGCATCCTGTCACTGCATGCAGGCAAGAGTAAGCATAGGTTTTTGGTCTAGGCTCACATAATAAAAAAAAAATAACAGAGCTGAGGGGACAGCAGACATAGTGGTTAAAACACTGGACTCTCACGTGGCTGACCACGGTTCCAGCCTGTAGTGGACCCGGTGTCTTAAACTCACGCCGGGTGTGTGTGCGTGCATGCCCAAGATTCCAAGAGGAGAATGGAGAAGAAGGAATTGTGGCATGGCCATCCCCTCTGGGGGGTGATTCCTTGCTTTCTGTCTCTCTGTCTCTCTCTCTCTCTTTCTGGCAAGTGCATGCGCCCTATAGCAAAAACCTCTCAAAATAATAATAATAAAAAGATCTTATTTCAACCTAACCTGGAGAGGACAGGTTGTCTTTAAAGGCATCCTCAGATATGGGCACGTGGTAGGAGTCCTTCTGTGTAGGAGCATGCAGTTCTCCCACGGCCACCTCCGTGCTGGGTGAGCAGGAAGTGTCAGATGCTGGCTGTCCTTGCAGTTGAGTTCAAAGCAGCTCTTCTGACTTGAGATGGCAGCTTTCAACTAAGACATCTGTCTTTATTTAACCTCTCGCCCCGTGGCATTTTAAAGGTAGGGAATTTGTGGTCCAAATTAGTTAGGCAGCTTTTTGAAAGAGGCAGATGTTCCCTACCAAAACAGAATGTCCGCAAACGCAGCCTCTGTCATCACGTTTAAGACAGCACCTTTGTCCGCTGCGTGTCTGTGTGGCTGGCTTAGGATAGACAGAGCTTTCTGCATCTTAATTTATGGTTATATGTAACGTGCATCCAAATTTCTGAAACACCTAACTCATTAATGTGTGAGATAACTTATAAGATCACCTCTGCCATTTACATATGTGAGTGTGATTGAACTGTAAGCTTTATGAGATTGTTATTAATGTTTTGGTGTCAATCCTGTGAAAATTTTGACTATCTTTTCCTATTACGGATGTGCCTATATTCAAGGAGCCTTCCAAATTTGATGAAAAATGTGGTTATGGAAAAATACTGCACAGATTTTAAAATTTTTCCAACAAAATAAACTCATACATTTTTGTCAGAGGGTGTGTGCACCTGCTAGAGAGAGGCAGAGAGAGGAGAGGAAAAAGCATTCCCCACAGGGGATGGTCCTGCCGCAGTCCCTTCTCCACCTCTCCTTCTTGGGATTCTGGGTATGCACATGTTCCTGGCACGTTCCCCAAGCAGTGACCTGGGACTTGAACCACATGGTTGCCCACGTGGGGTCCAATACTCAACCAGCAAGCCATATCCGGTCCTAAACTCATACTTACTTTCCATTATTTCAAGGACTTTTTGAAGACACCTCATGGCTGCACTGTGTGTGTATTTCTCATGCCTCATGAGGCAGGGTGTCTGGGTAGATGATGATACAAGGGTTTGCAAACACCTGAGCATGCATTTCACTTATTCACTAAAGAAACGAAGATCTACAATGCAGTTGGATACCACTAAACACCCACTGAGTAAGAGGAAAAACTGTTGGATCCCCAGTGTTGCCAACTGTGTGGAGCAACTGGAACTCTCACACGGTTTTAAGAGGAATGCGAAAATGGTTTATTCATAGTGGAAGACATTTTGTATCTCATACAAGTAAACATACACTTCCTATGTGACCCAGAGTTACTACTCTGCGCTGTTTTCCTAAGAGAAAATGACTAACCGCAGAGTAGGGTTTTTTTTGTTTGTTTTTATTGTCATTGTTTGTTTTTTAAATCATCATCCAAAACCAGAAAAGGACTTCATTGTTCCTGAGCTCTCCCTGGGCAGCAGACGTGGGCACACAGCGGAGCGCTGCTGCCCGTCAGTCAGAAGTGCTAAACCGAGCGGCCAGTGCCCGCACAGCACTCCGTGAGAGGGGTCAGGTGCAGAGGCCTCCGAGCTGCCGTCGTATTGACGCTCTAGGGAAGGCAAATCCGAGTGGTAGAGAGCAGCTCCGTGGCCATCAGGGGCAGGCGCTGTCACAGGTCTGGTAAGGGACTACCAGCCAGCAGGCTCCGGAGCTTTTCGGAATGCTAGAAGAACCTCACATCATGCTCATTTTAGTGGCTTCATGGCCACATCCATTTGCTAAAACCCCTTGAACACTTAAAAGTAGTTCATTATATTGTTCATAAATTATACGTCCGTAAACTGAATAAAAACGAGACGTAAGAATCTAACTGCAGGCAAATCTTAACAATGATGCTGACAGGCGTGTCACTGAGGTGTTTCCCAGTAATTGGTTTGGACTTGTGGGCCGCTAAATGGATTTAAGCAAATGACGAGAAGCGCTTACTGTTACTTTAGAAAGGATCTGCGGGTCAGTGATCCTGGGGTCGGGCCGCACAGCGAGACCAGCACGTCCTCGCCCGAAGTTTGGTTCTGCTACTGATGAGACTGGGCCGCGAGGCCGCGCTTGTCAGTAACTGTAACGTAATAGTGACAACCCGAGTACATGTGTGTGCATGCGTGTGGGTGTACAGGCCTTATTTTTAAAGCGATTTACAATGTATTACTGCGTAACCTGAAAGATGTAATGACCTGCGGCTTATCCTGGCCATGGGGGCAAAGAAAGGGAAAGCATGCTCGTGAGGGAGGCAGACGGCCCTGCAGTTTGGGTCGCCATGGCCAGCGGTTGACAGGCACACAGCTAGGGCCACGTGGGAAGGCCCCGGGTTCCCATCCTGGGACTTGTCTCTGCTCGAGATCCGGACTGGCTGTGGAAGGAGGTGTGGATTGTGGACTGAAGACCCTGTTGGGTTGCCTGTCTCTGTCTCTCATGGAAAAAATAAGGAGGCAAACTTAAAAAGAAAGAAAGAAAAAGCACTGCTATTCTGAATGCAGAAGAACCGAGCCCGGCGGGTCCCTGTGCCAGCCTGAGGGCCTGCTTTCTCCGGCTCCTCCGAGGAGCTCCCCTGGGACGTTTCCAAGTCTAACTCACGGCGCCTGGGTGTAGGTGACGAGTCACTCTCGGATCCGGAGGACACTGGGGAGAGCTTGCCTCAGACCCCTTTGCTGGGGTCAGGAGTTACTGGAAGGTTATGGCTGCCCCGGGTCTGGGCAGTGTGCCCCAGCCATACCACGTGTATGGTGAGGACAGTGTATTCAGGCCGTCTTCAGGGACTGATGAGACACGAACAGAGCAGCGAGGTCCTCGCGAGTTCTGCAACCTAGCCGAGGTCACAGAGCCAGCGCCCGCTAAGAGGACAGCGAGCCTGCGGTCTTTCCGGCTTTGGGGTATCACCCCTCCTTCTCTTGCTCACCCGGTGTCACCTGGGAAGAGAAGGCAGCAGTTGCGCCTAGCCTTCAGGGTCTGGGAAGTACTCCGTGAGGCGGCATTTGCTGTTTGCAGGCCTTGAGCACATGCCAGGTCCTTGGGAACTGCTTAATTAACACGCAGGGTCCAGGATGGTCATAATCTCTGTGATTCCTGTGCACTGCGGTGTAGACTAAATGCCTGTTTTGTGGAACAAAAGATGAATGTTAGCAGAAACAAAAGCAGTTTATTTATTTCATGGTCCTTCTGCAAATACGCTCATGACCTGCACCTCCTTGTAAAGGTGCCTTCACAGTTGAATAGTGTATCTTACCGGGGTTAGTGAAATCCAAGCTATCCAGAAACTAATCCCTTACTTTCAACTATTCATAATGCTGCAGGAATCCAGGAAATAAAGAAAAGAAGTGCTTCCGCCTCCCTCTGAGCAAATGCCCTGTGTACGAAACGCGTAGATCCAGAAACTAATCACTTACTTTCAACTATTCATAATGCTGCAGGAATCCAGGAAATAAAGAAAAGAAGTACTTCTCCCTCTGAGCAAATGCCCTGTGTACGAGACGCGTAGACATGTGCAGAAGGGCACACGCGTGACCCGGGAATAACCCGGGCTTCTCTCAGAGTTTCTTGACTTCTTTTGAATATAGTTCTGACAAGCTGTTATCTGATTTTCCCAGAGAGCACATGAAAACTAGCCAAATTAATAGGAAACTAGAAAACTGACGAAAGTGAGAATTAACCATTTTTCACAGACCGTACTATTCTGCCTTCAGTAATTCTAACAATATAGTTTTTATGGCTTTGCCTGAGACACAAGCTATTAATTATGTGAAAGCGTCTTGGTGAAAGAATTGTGTTTGTGTTAAGAGGCTTATCCTCAGGTCATCCCAAATACAAATAACTTAGAAAATATGTCTTGGTTCAG
>NW_006160218.1:2175805-2183848 GCF_000334495.1 Tupaia belangeri chinensis
TGGTGTTTAGGTTGCGGGATTCCCCCGTGGCCAGCCACAGTTCGTGTCCCGGACCTGGTGGCTTACTTTCTCACTTTCTCTCTCTCTCTCTGGTCAAATTAAACTAAAGAAATAAAGTTAAATTAAAAAAAAAAATTTTAAAAAAGGAAAAAAGAAATACAATGTGTAAACCTCATTTTTTTTATCTAAGAAAGTCTGTTCTTGAGTTCTCAGCTCCTGATTTACTGAGAGCTGTTTATAGGTGCCATAGGACCCCATGTGTCCTTACCACAGATGTTGGGTAGATAGATTCCAGGCAGGATCCGGAAGTGGAAAGGCATAACTGCTTTGGAGAAAATGTGGGGCCGATAACCTCTAGCACCAAACTAGCTGTGTGAGTGACACATCAGGAACTGATCACGTGTGTGTGTGTGTGTGTGTGTGTGTGTGAGAGAGAGAGAGATGTTTGCTATAGGGCACATGTGCTCCTTGGAGAAACAGGGAGACAGAAAGCGAGAAATCGCTTCCAGGGGACGGCCATGTTGCGGTCCCTTCTCGCCCCCTCTTCTCAGGCACACATGGGCACGTGCCTTGCGTGAATTTCAACCTGCTGCATCCAGGACTAGAACTGTGGGTGGTCCTAAGAGAGTCCACCCATGTAGCCATTATGCCATCGGGTGGCCTCCTATGTGGACAGTTTCCAGGACGGTCCCAGAGGGACGTCCCTTGCCTGGGTTGGAGCCTACGGGCTCAGGTGCGCGGGCTGTCCCTGCCCTGCCCCAGGAACGTGGCTCCCTGTGGCCACGAGGGTGTCGCTGCCTCACACCCACTTCTTGCACTGGGAGGAGCTGCAGAGTAGCATTTCCCAGTGGCAAAGTTCACCCCATGACCCTGCGGGTGGCGGCCTCCGGTGCTTGAGCTGCCGGGCCTGAGCCCTTCTGAGGGTTTTCTCAGTGAGTCTGGTGGAGCCAGGTGCCTCCGTACTTCAGCTCTCTGCCTGTGGGATGACTTCCTGGAGGGCTTCCTGGCAGGTGCCTTCATGGCTATCTCAGGTCGGGGAGCTGTGGGCAGCAGTGGTGGGGTCTTTGGAGCCAAATTGTCTACAGCTGGCTCGAGACCCACGCTAGCGTTTGTTTCTGTGTCTTTGTATCTTTTCTTTTTTTTAGTTATTTTCTTAATGTGAGAGGGGGAGGTGCGGACAGGCACTCACAAGGCCCTTGTGCCACAGTCCCCCCCACAGCCCTGCAGCCAGCCGGGAGTTCAGGCATGCCCAGCGCGTTGAGGTTCATCTAGGACGAGACCAGGGGCTCTGTGGTTTCCAGAATGGTACCGTAGCACCCCTCTGCCTTCCCGCTGTGGGTGGACCAAGCTTTATTATTGTTATTGTTATTGTTTTTTTGTTCTCAGGACTTGTTAAACATTTTCTGAGGATTCTAAAACAATGTGGTTTATATTGGTTATACATTTTGATATTGACTGTATTGGAAGTTAAAACCACTTTTTAAATTAATTGCCAGAGGGTGTATGTGCTTGCTAGACAGAGACAGAGAAAGAGACAGAGAGAGAGAGAGAGCATCCTTCACTGGGGACATGGTCACGGCACAATCCCTTCTCCACGTTTTCCTTTCAAGATAGCAGGCAGGTGCACATGCACATGTGCCGAGGCCAGGATTTGAACTCTGATGCTTCTCCACGTTTTCCTTTCAAGATAGCAGGCGGGTGCACATGCACATGTGTCTGCTGTGGGTTTCCAGTCTCCCTGGCCAGGATTTGAACTCTGATTGACTCTGTGGGAGCCAGCTTTCTTAATAACTAAGCTATAGGTCTGTCCTGGAACTTATAACAAATTTTAAAAATATTTATTAAATGTTTAAAAATAGCAAAATAAACTCACTACTCATTAATGTGCATAGCATGTATGTGTGTGGGTGTGTAATATTCTTTCAAAAGCCAGTGAAAAGAGTAGCGTCATTTACCATTTGGGGAAATGTTCATTTTAGGTGAAAAAAGCCCACGTCTCGGGGTCGCGGCTGCATTCAGTCCGCGGGAATACCGTACAGCCGCGGAAAACCCCTCCGGGCATCGCTGCCGGGAATGAGAGTGCACAGGACGATGCCAGGTGTGCAGGAGAGGCAGCCCTGGAGAGGGGGCATGAGAAGGATGCCATGAGCCCCTGCCGCTCCTGGATGCAGGGCTCCCCACACCTGGGACTGGACCCTGGATGGGCAAAGACCAGAGAGGATCAGCAGAGAGGCAGAGCATCCCCCAGCGGGCACCAGCCAGGAGGGGCAGGTCTCAGTCCTGGAGCCACCTGGAATTAGGGCCGCTGACAGCTAGGATGAGCCTGGAAGTGGGGTTTCCCCTCCTGCCTCCGGAGGAATGCAGCAATGCTGACACCTTGGTTTCAACCCCGGATCCAAGGGCTCTAAGATAAGGCATACGTGTTGTTTTAACCCACTCCCGCCTCCCACAGCAAGCCATGTAATTCCTCATCTTAACCAGCCCAAGGAGCCGATGTCCACTCCGCACACAGAGGAAGCACTGCCGTCACCCGAGATCCCTTCTTCATTAAGCCTTCATGGATGTGTGAGGCAAAGGGAGTCCCAAGACGGGGGAATGACGTCTACACTGGATGGATCGCGCACTGGGGAGCGGCCGGGTGCAAAGATAACGGAAGCGCAGTTCTGAAGATGCCGTTGGCACATCGACTTCATGAAAATCTAAGACTTCTGAGCGGCGGGGTGGGGAGAAAGCGAAGTCAAGCCACAGCCCCGCACACAGTGTTCGCAGTTCTCGTCTGATAAAAGGCCGTGTCCAGAATATTTAATGAATTCGAGCAACTCACAAGTAAGGGTAAATCATCCAATGAAAGACAATGAATTTGGAGCACAATTTACAAATCTAGGTTCTTGACAGGAAAACCAGGTTGAAAAGGGAGAAAAAAACTACAGAAAAAAACTATAGAAAAAAAAATGATGCTCCTCTCCGTACACAGAGAAACATTTGACAAGTCAAACAGCCTTTCTTTATAAAATCCTCATGAATATGTGAAGCAAAGGAGCAGCAGGAAAGAGGAGAAAAAAGCAGCATTAAAATATGAGGGCCGGGATCAGCAGATGGCATAGTAGTAACATCGCTGGACTCCCACATGGCCGACCGTGGTTCGAGTCCTGGACCCAGTAACTTGAAAATCATGCCAGGCACGTGTGCATGCATGCCCAAGATCCTAGGAGGAGAATGGAGAAGGGATTGCAGCATGGCCATCCAATCTGGGAGAGATGTCTCACTTTCCCTCTCGCTGTCTCTGTCTCTGTCTCTCTCTCTCTGGCAAGCACACACACCCTAGGCAAAAACCTCTACAAACAGACAGACAAATACATACATACATACAAAACAACAAGGTCTGCTGCAGGGGTGACTCCGAGCTCTGTACTGCTGAAGCCACGTGGAAGATGCTGGTGCATACCCCAAGGTTCCTGGTATGTGTGAGCACACGCACGTGTCCTCTGACCCTGGGTGAGGAGGTTGTGAGTGGGTCTCTCACGATAAATAAATAAATTTTAAGAATTGGAGGTATGAGCAAATTCACTGTTAACAAAGTGTGGTTGGTTCATGCTACTTGTACCTCAGACATCTGTTTTCAGTCTCACTCCCTGTACAGTGTACGTGTGGGGGGGGCAGCTCTGAATTCTTTCAAGTATATGGTCATCAAATGAGGTCATCTCTGTGCGTGTAATTTATGAGTGTACATTGCCACGAGAGGTATTATTATCACGATTGATATATTGTAATTATTATTATGGGGCATTATTCCCAATATATTCTTGTAATTATTATTATTAAAGTAAGTTACTATGTCATCATCAAAATGAAACTAAAAACAAGCAAAGCACACCTTAATAATGTTATTAAAATAGTTTGGAGCTTGCAAGTATCCCCAGGATCCCCAGGCTGCACGCTGTGCCCCCCCCCAACATTCTCTCTGTGACATGGTGACAGGACAGAGCAGCTTTCTCCATGGGAACGAGCCCAAGATTTAGCAGAGCCCCAGCCGGTGTGCGATGGGACATCTGAAGAGTGTGAGGAATGAGCTCGTTGGGTTTTTCTCTTAAGCACGGAGTTCAAGACTGAGATCCCAAGTACAGTCCTTTCCAACACAGAGGTGGATGGTCCCAACGCGCCCTGTGTTGAACCTCTAGCAGGCAGGGGTAAAGGGGAGCCTCAGCTGCAGCCATGTAGACCTTCCTGTCTGGAACTCTGCGTCGCAGCAGGTGCTAGGACAGAGGCTCAGGGAGGAGCGCCTTGTCGTGTAGAATCAGGTCGGGCAGCAGCCAAGCCGAGATTTGCTCACCACACACAGATCACTGTCCGATTTTGACAAAATGGAATATCTTTTCTTGATTTTTATCTGCTGGTGAGCGTGGTCCTGCAGTCTTCCAACATGCACCGTCCCTGTTAAATAACCCAGAGTTCTGGTCTTCGCTTCCAGAACACCAGCTCGCTTTGTGCGGTCAGATAAGCACATTTTTTTCTCTGTAAGAAGTAATAATTCAGAACCTCCAGGGGTCACCAAACTTCTTTGATCATGCTTTCTATTGGGGACAAATGCGCGCATAATTCCCTGCCAGAAACTTCGATGACTTTTATAGACCTGACAAGTCCTGCTTGATCAGAATACATTATTCTACAATGTAACCTCCCTGCTCTAATGAAATAATAAGTCAGCTGTCTGATAGAAATGTAAAATATCATAGGCAACATGGGGGAAAATCGCAATGCTTGGGAGAATCGGCTCTATTGATCCTGCGTTCAGCAATATGCATCTTCTAGTGTCAGTTTCTAAAATGGGGAGGCGTGTACTAAGGCAGGTTTTTCGAGGCTGATGCTCTGCATTGGACCACGGGGAAAGTGACGCAGAGAGGACAGTGGGGTGGCAGCTGAGTCGGCTTTGATGGCGTCTGGCAGAGACGTTCCAGGGCATGGAACCTGGTAGGTTGAGTTGAAAAGTCTTTGAAAAATACATCAGACGGTCACCGTGGCACTGCAGGCCTACTGCAGTGGAGAACGGCCAGTGCGGTTTTTGTTCTGTGCTTCACCCGAAGTAGTCCTGCTTTAATTGGCGTTTTAAATTGAAATGTATTAAAAAGAAGTCTAATGAAATCTTAATTCTGAAATAACATCAGTTCTCAAACTCATGACTTTGGGAAAAACACTTTTGAAAAAATTCTAAGATAATTGCACTGTTCCTAAAATACCTTAAAATGGTATCTTTTTTTTTTTTTATTATGAATTATTGCAATTCATTTCTTAGTTGCATGCTAGCAGTTATTTTAAAACTAGTGTACAGTTGTGAGACCAGCAGATGGTGTAATGGTTACCTCGCTGGACTCCCACACGGCCGACCACGGTTCGAGACCTGGACTTTGAAACTCACTCTGGGTACATGTGCTTGCGTGCCCAAAATCCAAAGAGGAGAATGGAGGAGAAGGGACTGTGGCATGGCCATCCCCCTTGGGGAGTGATTTCTTGCTTTCTGTCTCTGTCTCTCTGGCAAGCACATGAGCCCTACGGCAAATAAAAAGGAAAGAAAACTTGCTTAAGAAAAAAACAAAAACAAAAACAATGTGCAGTTGCTTCTAAGTTAAATTTCAAGGTAATTAAAAATGTAATCCATAATCTTGCATGACTTCCCAGTGCCCAGAAGAATTCATTTCATAATGGAAAGTCCAGTCGGCCTGAGATTACCCAGACAAGTTGCTTTGGTCAGAAATACCTGCATGGTTCTAAAGACCAAAAAGCCTTTTTGTAAAAATCATTGTTCAAGTTGCCGGAGCAGCTCTTCCTCCGTAGAACGTGTTGCACTGTCCTGTGTGGTTCTCGAGGCTTCCTCTGGTGGGGTGGCCTGGTGGCTTTGGAAGGGCAGCGGCCGCAGTGCACGTAGCTGTCTCTGAGACCTCCCGGTACCCTGGATGCGGGAGAGCAATTCCGAGCAGCTGGGCGAGTGAGTGAGACAGAGAGACAACAGAGACCACGCACAAGCTGAGGCCACCGAGAGAACTGCCAGTGACACCCTGCACCGCGGGGACAGCTAGTGTTTGTCACAGGAAGTCCACTCTTTTTTTTTTTTTTTGAGAGGTTTTTGCTATAGGGTGCTTACATTCACCAGAAAGACACAGAGAGACAGAAAGCAAGAAATCACCCCCCAGGGGGGATGGCCATGCCACAATCCCTTCTCCTCCGTTCTCCTCTCGGGATCTTGGGCACACATGCACACGCGCCCGGCATGAGTTTAAGCCACCGGGTCCGGGACTGGAACTGCGGTCGACTACATGGGAGTCCAGTGACATAGCTATTACGCCAACTGCTGGTCCCGAAAGCGCACTCTTTACAGCGGCTGACTTTGATCAGCAGATTAATTGTTTTTGAGGCTGGCGCATCAGGCTGAAGCTGGAATTTTTAAGATGCGATTAATTTGTTGGAACAATAGTTGGAAATCCGAATACCTCAAGTCCGTGGTTAAAAACGTGATTTACCAGGGCCAGCGGGTGGTTTACTGATTGAGGCACTGGACTCCCACATGGAGGAGCCACGGAGTTCCTGGCTTGAAACTCACACGGGGCATGTGTGTGTGCCCAAAATCCTGAGAGGAGAATGTGGGAGAAGGGATTGCAGTATAGCCATTCCCCCAGAGCATGATTCTTTCTGTCTTGTCTGTCTCTCCTGTAAGCACATGAACCCTATAGCAAAAATCTCCCCCACCAAAAAAAATTATGGTTTACTGTCATTTCTGACTCAACTCTGCAGGACCGACGATAGACCATTAGGGCATTTGATTGCTGACTCAGGTATCTTTCTGAATTGCGTGTTCTGGAAATTCCTGAGCTGCTGGTTGCCTGCAGAGTTTCTGAATGGGAGATTTAAAAACAGACTCAGTAAAGAAGGCTTGGAGTCTGCATACCGCTTTCCTTTCCTTTATTTGTTCTGAGGACAACTCGGTCTTGTGGAAGCCTGATCAAAATGGGTTTCACGATGGCCCTAGCCCACGTACCCCGGGAGGAAGAAGCCGGGTACCCAATCAGAGCCAGGTACGCAGGACTGCAAGGGGAACCACGTCCCAGTTCTGGGGAGAGTCGATCCTGCTCAGCCGTAAGGCTGAGAGTGAGCACTTATTAGCGCGAGAGATCTGTGTCTAGTGCAGCCCATGAAAGAGAAAGAGAAACGCTTCCGTGCTGATGCTGTTTGTCTTGTTTGTTGTTACCGTTTTAATGCTAGAGGGAATGTGCACATGCCAGAGAGAGAGAGAGAGAGGGGAAGAGAGAAAGAGAGAGAGAGAGTGAGAGAGAGAGAGAGAGAGAGCGCTCCTCCCAGTGGGGCCTGCTCACTCTGCAACCCTTTTTCCTCCTCCTCTGCATCCCCTGCAGCCCCCGGGCATGCACCCACAAGGGCCAGGCATTTTCTGAAGTCTCCAGGGCTGTGACTTGAGCTGCAGTGGCCATGCGGGGTCTGGCTCTCTTCACACAGGGCACTAGCTCCGTCTGTACGGCCAGCCCTGCTGTCCCACTTTGAATCTAACTGGTGTCTTCCACGTGGAGAATCTGTAGAGAGGATGGAAGCCTGAGTGGCCTTTGTTCTCGGCTCGGCTCCTCTCCCAGAGCCCTCGCCCTGGGGGATGCGTCCTGGGGCCGGGCCGGGCCGGGGACCGGGTCGGGTGGTGCTCTCCCGACACTCGGCATTGCACCTGCTGTGATGAGCACCTGGCAGTCGGGCATTTCTGCTTTTACGTCTTGGAGAACATCTTTAGACCTTGACGAATTGACTTCATGTTGTATATTCACCCTCTGGATTGATGTGATCAAGACACTCAGGCTTTCCGGGGACCGCCAGGCTCCACTGCGTGTCCCACATGTGTGTGTCCCAGGACTGAAACATACATGACTGGCCCAGACATACCTGACTTGTGAACATCCCGGCATGCTGATCAGGCCTACTGCCCCCCGTGTCCTTCCCTCTCTGCAGGGTGACACCCTCATGTTGTCTGAGACTTCGCAGGCCCCTGCCCACTGC
>NW_006160218.1:2184078-2201458 GCF_000334495.1 Tupaia belangeri chinensis
ATGCGTCCGGGGGCCGGGCCGGGCCGGGGACCGGGTCGGGTGGTGCTCTCCCGACACTCGGCATTGCACCTGCTGTGATGAGCACCTGGCAGTCGGGCATTTCTGCTTTTACGTCTTGGAGAACATCTTTAGACCTTGACAAATTGACTTCATGTTGTATATTCACCCTCTGGATTGATGTGATCAAGACACTCAGGCTTTCCGGGGACCGCCAGGCTCCACTGCGTGTCCCACATGTGTGTGTCCCAGGACTGAAACATACATGACTGGCCCAGACATACCTGACTTGTGAACATCCCGGCATGCTGATTAGGCCTACTGCCCCCCGTGTCCTTCCCTCTCTGCAGGGTGACACCCTCATGTTGTCTGAGACTTCGCAGGCCCCTGCCCACTGCCGACTGTTCACGGCTGTCACACGGAACTTGGGGTGCCCGCTCTGCCCGCGAGCCCCGTACTTTCACGCTGGCCATACCGACAGCCACAGAGTTGAGGCCATGTCCTGTTGGGGCGGCCAGTGGTGCCGGATTAGTCTCACCTGCTGTCTGACACCTGTAGGCCGATTCCTGTCACTGCGCTTATGTGTCGCCAACCACACAGCGACAGGGTCCTTGGCCGCAGCAGGACGTGTGAGAACCGCTGTCGCGTGACAACCTCAGGTGTTGAAGTCACGGTCCGGGGGTCAAAGGCAGGCAGGTGGACAAGGGTTTCCACGGAAACTGCATGAAACAAGGCTCGAGAATTGTAACTACCCAAGGAAAGGAAGCTTTACCAATTCCGATAGCATAAATCTCATTTCAAGATAGCATTTTATTATTTTCAGAAGGATACGTCCCTCAGTTTTTCTTTAGAAGTGTGTATACAACTTTGCTAAAATGTTCCCCTTCAGAAACGTGACATTGGACGAAACCCCTGTTTAGAGTCTTTGTTGGAATTAGGATTTCAAAATAATAGGGTTTTACCCCGTGGGTGCGCTCCGTAGTGTCCCATCTCTCCAAGCGACCCCTGATCTTGTCTGTTCAGGTGGGTTTGCTAAAAGCTTCACGTTCTCTTATAAGGAGATGACTCTGCACAGACCCTGCTGTTCTTCCAGCCGCAGGGCCCCATGCAGGGAGGCCCACACCTCAAGTATTTCAGCTCCACCTTTTCCAGGCCACGCGGGGTGGAATGCACTAGAAACCAACAAAGCCCTTCTGTGTGTCTGTCTCTCTTGGCTGTCGTTCCCCGTGCATTTAGATAATTCGGCCAGAAGGCGTTTTTATAAAAACAGCTTTCCAGACCTCCTCCTGAAAAGGCATTTGTGTACTCATTATGCAGTTTTGTCTTTTATCGTAGGGAGTTCTGCAAATAAGGCACTGAGGGCTGATACTCAGCAGCCGATGGCCGCCACCTCAGACAGAGGAATTTGTTATTCTTGGTATCTCCCACAGTGCGTTGGGGGTCGGGGTGGGAGCTGGCCAATTGGGACAGTAAATCACAATGGCTCAGAGACTCTTTGTTACAAATGCTGTTTCGTATTTGCCTACACACCTGTTCGTCTGTCTCAGAGATCTTTTATCTGAGATGAAGCACATGGCAATCTGTTTGCCAAAAGCTGACCATTACATATTGTCCTTCTCATTATGGGTTATGATGTCTCTAGATCCTGTGAATATTCAGTATTGGCAAATGTGCATCTTGCTAAATACCACGTTAACAAGGTAATTTCTGAGCTGAAACTTGAGTGAGCAAAACGTCGCTGCCCCAGCAGGAAAAGAAATAACACAAAGAAATTCGGATGATGATGAAAGTATGTGTTTAGGGAAATTTAACTTTCTCTTCTCTTCTTTTTTTCTTTTTCTTTTGCAATTTGACCAGAGGAAGACAGAGAGTGGGAAAGTGAGAAAGCAAGCTGCCAGGTCCAGGATTTGAACCACAGTTGGCCGCGTAGGCATCCAGTGCCTTAACCACCATGCAATCTGCTGGCCCCAAGGGAAGTTTAACATTCTTTGGATGACTGTTTTGTCAGATGCTTGTAGGGGCCGGGGTTTCTGAGGGTGAAGACGTGTAGGCAGGAGCCTGGTCAGGGCCTTGAGTGAAGGATCGGTGTTATCTTGGAAGCTTCCGGATCGTGGAGGGACTTTGGCAGTGCGTGCTGTGCTGACTCACTCCAGCTGTTTGGAAGACTAAGCCAGCAAGAGAATGGGAACAAGGCGTGCATTTCATTCTTAGTGTAAATGATCACAGCATTATTGAGCAGTTCACAATAAAATTCTCACTTGACCTTTGGAAGTAGTTGAATACAAGACCTTAGCACAGATTACCACACTTACAACTTCATAAATTTTGACCTCTCAGCTGGTGTCATTTAGATCAAACTTTAACCATTGAGAATAATAGTCTCATAATAAGTGAAACTCTGACCTTATACCTGTGTTAAAGCCCAGTTATTGAAATCTTTATAAAAATGCTAATAGCAAAAAGCCCAGAGTTTTGTAATCAACTTATTATGTGATTCTGTGATTTTCAGAAAATCCCAGATAAGGATTTATTTGATTTTACGGTATTAAATATTATAAGACGAACATAAGTGAAATACATTTTGAAAAGTGGACCACAAGAACACAGTATTGATAGTAAATATTTAAAAGTATTCCTAAACTATTACTGTTAATATATTACTTATCCACAAATACACCTCTGAAATATTTTGGCACAGAGTATATAATAAAAAGAGAACAATCACTTGTTCTTTCCTTAGATGACCAACCTTGGACACGTGGCATTTAGCAGTATGCTGTATACACACACACACACACACACGTATGTATGCATTTTACACATTCAGGCACATGCAGGCCTGACTCTGTGAGATACCGTCTCAATATTTTCTCAGTTATTGGCTCGGTTAAAGGATAAACACACAAATGAAAATGCCCAAGATGTGCTTACCCTACAGCTCATGAATTATCTGATATCCTCGGTTAAAGGATAAACACACAAATGAAAATGCCCAAGATGTGCTTACCCTACAGCTCATTAATGATCTGCTATCCTTTTTCTTTTTTCTTGGGGATCATGTGCTCCACAGAGAGACACAGAGACAGTGAAAAGGAAAGTGAGAAGTCACCCCCTGGGGTCAGTGGCCAAAGCCACTCACTGAAGAGCTGTAGCAATCCTGTCAGGACGACCTGCGTGCGTCTGTCCCAGGACTGTGTCCCCAAAGCCACTCTTATCAAGAGCTACAGCAGCCCCGTCAGGACCACTGAGGAGGACGAGCCTCAAAGCTGCTGCAGAAACATGGTCTGGTGTGTGGGAGTCTGCGTGGAGAGCGGTCACCCCACCATCCCTTCTCCTCCCTTTCTCCATTTGAACTCCTGGCCCATGTGCATGGACGTCCGGTGTGTATCTCAAGCTGCCGGCTCTGGGTCTTGAACCAAGTAGTTGGCCATGTGGGATCTCGCTGTCTGAACCACCACCACCCACTGGCATTGATTGTTTTTTATCATTGCTGTTCTTCTAGTATATCTTCAGTTATCTGTATTCAGTTTTGAAGCTGAATATTCATTACCATGAATTTTGAAACCGAATATGCATTGCCTATGCTAATTTTTAGAACTATGAGGAATTTCGTATTATGGTTATCCTAAAGGCACCGGATTTATCTAGATTTACTGACTAACACGAGACGCTGTTTAGCACGCGCGTTGCCCAGCCGGCACGGCTTTGGTTTCCTTCATGACATCCTCTCGTGCTTCCTACCCTGCCCACTGCGCCTGCGGTAGTTCAGCACATGGCAGTCTGCCTTTCGTCGGGCTACATACCTGAACGATGCAGGCAGCAGGCTAGGACTGAGAGGCAGAGGTTTCACCAGGCTTTGCCCTCATCGGGAAATGCCCTTTTACCATGAGCTCCCAGTTCTCCTAGGTAAAATGAGGAAATCGCAGAGACTCATGTCACAGAGGATGAAGATGACAGAAGTTCCAGCCACCTTGAGGAGATGTTGGTACAGTCTTTTAATTAAAATTAAAAAATTTTAATGTGGAAAAAAGAATGAGCATGATTTGTAAATCAAAAAGTAGTAAAATTTTTAATATACAGGCTAAGTACTTTTTTAGTTTGTTTTTATTGTTGTTTTGCCCGGGCATATGTCTTCACCAGAGAGATAGAGACAGAGAGACAGAGCCAGAGGGAGAATGCAGCCTCCATGGGGAATGGTCACTCTGCCTTCGTTCATCCTCCATTTGTCCCTCCTTAAGGATTAAGGATTTGGGGCATGCATGCACACACACCTCGTGGGTTTCTCAAGCCGTGGGGTCCAGAACTTCAACTCCCAGTCGGTTACATGAGATCAAGCTCCATTAACCCATCAGGCCATGAGCTGGCCTAACGCTTTTAGTTTTAAACAACAAAATATTGAGATTCTAAAAAGTTAATACAAATAGAAGTACTCTTTAAGGTCTAAATAGTGTATAAATTGTATCGTATTATCAATATCCTTTTACATGTATACATTTACATTTATTGTGCTATTATAATATTATTTTTATTCATATAAAGTTCACATAAAATTCTAAAATCATGCAGTGCAGACAAGTCAATGTATCAAGATGCATAATTATTTTAATTATGTTAATGTATTTAATAATTTTTCACTCAAAATTACATTTGGATTTAAACTACTTTGGTCTTCAGACATGTACATGTTTTAAACAAATTTGTTAAAGTCTCGCTGTATTTTATCTTTTGAGTTGGAGCAAGATGCAATTAGAAAACTAGAAGTAAATCATCGTATTAATTTAAAATAGTGCTACTTTATTCTATTTTTGTTTAAGTCAGTTCAGAAAATGTGAGTGTCATTAAATGAGACATGCAAGCAGATGGGGAATACGTTAATGCAGAAGTGCGGTGATGCAGTCCTGCCCGCAGCTTATCATGCACCCTTGCTCAGTACCCTATATAAATATGTCGTTGGTGGGACCAGCAGATGGCGTCATGGCTACACCATCTGGTCGCTGGACTCCCCCACAGCAGACCGAGGTCTGAGTCCTGGACCTGGCAGCCTAAAACTCACTCAGGGTGTGTGTGTGTGTGCCCAAGATCCCGAGAGGAGAATGGAGTAGAAAGGATTGCTGCGTGGCCATCCCTCCAGGGGGTGACTTCTCACTTTCTATTTTTCTCTGTCTCTCTGGCAAGCACACATGCCCTATAGCAGAAATCTCTTTCTTAAAAAAGAAAAAAACGTATAAAATATCTCACTGGCAAACCGTGCACCAGTTCCCAGTGGTTTTCACTAGAGAGGATGTTCCGAGAGGTTGTGGAGTGAGCCTCACCGTCTGAGCCTCTGTGGGGCGCTGGTTCTGGGGTTGCTGCTCTGGCCCATGACAAGCTAATTGGCCTGGCAGGACTCCTGTGGGACGGCAGCTCTGCTCAGCTCATCAGCAGCTCGGTTTGTTGTCATTTCCTCTTCTCGTCCCACTGGGGACAGGACTTGTGAGAAGACTACCTACCGGGGGCATTTGGTGCTCTTGACTGAATAAGGAGCTTGCTTTATTTACTTACTTATTTATTTGGTACTGTCTTAATTAGCAAAGAAGGAATGACTTTATTAGGCAAGTATCTGCTGTGTTTTGGATACAGATGAGTAGGTGTTAGCAAAGCATCTGAGTCGCAGAGGCTTGTCCAGTCGGGACCCCCTGCAGGTGCAAAGCGTACATCAAGTGTTAATTTGCTATGGTAGAGCGGTTTGCCGTTTTCATCATTGTTAGTCATCCAGGGCAGACATTGAAGATAAGTCAGTGGCTGTTAGCTGGGCTTCAAAAGGAAAAGAAAACAAAACCAAAGGCCTACAATTTGGAAGTTGGGGAGATTTATTTCTTAGGACACATACAAAGTTAAAGTTTTAATTTGACTTCAATAAAGATGAATTACTTGTCTGAGCAGTATATCCAAATGTGAACTTGAACAAATTGTTCTTAAGTTTTAAAACATTCACCATTTCTAGTTGCATAATTTTGTCATTAGTGCACGCACTCTTAGACAAGAGCTGAGGTCATGAGATCTAAACATGGTGATGACCGAAATCTGATAATATCTTTATTTTTTGTATTTTGAGAATTTAGTATTAGTTCAGGAGGTCGCTTGTCTTGAGAATAGAGACAGAGATCACAGTGATTATCAGCTCTCGCTCTGAAATAAGGTAGCCTTCATTTAAGTCCCTGCTCTGTCCCTTACTGGCCTTGTGACCCCAAACAAGCAGTTTAATTTCCACATTTCATGGTTAGGGTCGGGACAATGATGCTCATCCAGGGGCCGCTTCATTTAAGTCCCTGCTCTGTCCCTTACTGCCCTTGTGACCCCAAACAAGCAGTTTAATTCTCCACATTTCATGGTTAGGGTCCGGACAATGATGCTCTTCCAGGGGCCATTCTTGGAAGAGTGCCTCGCACCCAGGGCTTGCTCGGGGGTGTTAGGGTTATTACATGCGCTCTCAGGTAATCCGGGCCAAAATGTGGCACCAGAGATCCTCAGCGAAGAGTCCATAAGGGAATTAATTAATGAGTGAACAAGAGAAAATTTTGCCCAGAAAACCTAGACTCATGATAAATTCACATTTCTTCTACATATCTGAGCAAAACAGCACATTTCCATATAGTTTTGGAATTATAGCCAAGTGTAGGAAATGCTCTAAAGAGCTTAGAATTTATATTTAGGTAGGACAAACTTATTATCCTCCACATCTTTGCTGTATTTTGCAAAGCGTCTGAGAATTATTTGCAGTGTTCTATGAGTCTGGGTGACTAGAAGTAGAATTTAAAGGATCCCCAATTCAAGCAATGTTATCAGATACGTGTGTTTTTCAGAAATATGCCTTATAGCATTCTTATGAACCCCCATAAAAGACCTTACTTGCATACAGTCCTCATGTCTGAGTGAGGGGAGAAGGCTGTCCGTGTATTAAGTTGGCACCATGTTCTGTGCAGATACTTTGAGTATTAGAAGAAATCTAGGGTCTGTTTTTCCACTCCCAAAAGCATTTATTTGGATAGGCAGTTGTGTAGTTGTTACATATAATAAGTAAGAATCAAAATACACATACTATCTATTACATCTACAAGGTGACTTCAGAAAGTTCACAGAGAAATCAGATTTAAGTATGGGTTTATTTGGGTTCAGATAATCCTGAAATCCATGGATTGTTTTTTCCAAAATATACATTATCCATGAACTTTTTGAAGATACTGTCATACAAGTATTTTATAATATCGTACCTCTCTAAGTCAAAGGCGGGTGGGTTCCGAAAATGAGAACATTTCATTTAGCTACTGAGGCTGTCCTGCTTCCCCTTGAAGGAAGGGTCTGGTGGGGGAGAGGAAACAGCCCAGTCCCCCTGTTTACCCTTCCCACTCTCTCCACCTACTGGATGGTGCCTGCGTGCGTGGAAGGTGGGTCTTCTCTCAGCGCCCTGACTCCAACGTCCATCTTGTCTAGTCTCTCTCTAGACACGTCTAAGAACAAAGCTTGATAAGCCACCCAGGCACCCTTCAATCCAGCCAAATTGACTCTCTAAATTAACCTTCAAAGCCTTTGATCTTCCCAGTATACAGATGAGACTCTAAGCTAGAGAGGAAAGTATTTGGGGGAAAAAAGACAAAAGCCTCACAATTTGTATGGAGTAGACTTGGAAGTCAAAGCCAGGCATTCTGGCCCATACTCAACTATACTGAAGCTCTAGAATCTTGGTGCCTTCGATTCTGCGACAGTCTTTCTTGACGTATGGTTGTATACTTTTATAATCAGTTGGAATTTGGAGTCTGAATCTTTGATTAGTACATAGATGTATCACATTTTTTTCCCAGCCTGTGAATTTATGCCTTTTGATATAAATGATTAATTCATTTACTTTAATGTAATTACATTTGATAAGCCAGGATTTATATCTCATTTAGAAATTGACAGATTTTCCATCTGAATTTGTTTTCTGTATGTTTTATGTGTCCTTCCCCCTCTTAGTCCTTTATAATCTTCTATCAAATACATATTTTCTACTGTATTATTTTTATTACCTTCCTTTGACTTTTAAGTTTGTATGTCTGTTTTGTTTTGCTTTGTTATTTTCTTTGTTTCTTCCCTGCAGATTACAATGAACACTTTAGCTTATAGTAATTGGGTTTGGATAAATACCAACTTGGTTTTATTAGTATAAAAGCTGTTTCAATGTAGTATTTTTTTCCCTCCCGAGTTCTTTATGCTATTGTCATACAAATTACAATTTTTTAGTATAAGTTTAGGTAGAAATAAAAAGTCACAAAGATATTCTATACTCTTTTATATTTATTCAGTTAGTTTAACAGTGCCTTTCTGTTTTTTTCTTTCATGTAGAATTGATTCATTCTCTAGTGTGTGTGTGTGTGTTTAAATGACAGATTTTTTTGCTGTAGGGCATGTGCACTCACCAGAGAGACAGAGAGACAGAAAGGGAGAAATCATCCCCCCTCCCCCCCAGGGAATATGACCATGTTGCAATCCCTTCTCCTCCATTCTTCTTTCAGGATCCTGGGCACACATGCACATGTGCCTGGCGTGAGGTTTAAACCCCCAGGCCAGGGACTCCAACTGCAGTCAACTATGTGGAAGTCCAGAGACATAACCATTAACCCATCTGCTTGTCCCTCTCTAGTATCCTTTATATATCTTGTAGGTCAGGTCTGTTAGCAACAAATTCTTCCAATGTCTTTTTGTTTTGTTTTGTTAAATCTGGAAATGTCTTGGTTTCTCCTTCAAGTTTTTGAAGGATAATTTTGCTAGATAAAATTCATTGAAGACAATTGTTTGTTTTTTTACTCAGCCCTTTGAATATGCCATTCCATTTCCCTATACCCATCATAGTCTTGCATAGGAAATAAACTGTTAATCTTATTGAGGACAGCTTGTGTATGATGAGCCACTTGCTTCTTGAGTTTATTTTGCCTCTGCCTTTAAAAAGTTTGACTATAATATATCTAAGTATGGATCTCTTTTCTTTGATCTTACTTGGAGTTTGTCAAAGTTCTTAGATGTCTATATTGATGTTTTTCATCAATTTTTAAAAGTTTTCAGTCATTTTTATTGTCAGTGGTTATGTACACTCACCAGAAAGGAAGGAAAGAAGGTGTGAGAGGGAGAGAAAGCATCCCCCTCCCCCAGAAAGCATGATCACAAACAATCCTTTTTACTGCATTTCCCTATCCCTTTAGGATACATGGCATGCACGTGCACATACCTGATGTGTTATTCAAGCCTCTGGGGTCAGGATTTGAACTTCAGTTGCCTTGTGGGATCTGGCTTTCTGTGCTACAGTACTTCACCACTGCACTGTGAGCCGCCCCCAGCCATTATTTCTTCACATTTTTTTTCTTTCTCCCTTCTACTAATTGAAATCCTTTTATGCATGTTTTGATACAACTTTGATATTCAACAGGTCTCAAAGACTTAAGAATTTAGGCTGATTATTTTTGTTTTGCTTTTTTGTTGTTGTTTATAAGCCAGAGGGCGTGTATATAAGAGAAAGACAGAGCAGAGAGAGAGAGAAAGAGAGAAGAGACTGAGAAGAAGAGAGAGAGAGGGAGAAAGCACCTCACAAGGGGACATGGTCATGCCACAATATCATCTCCACATCTCCACCCTGTCAGGTTCTGGGGCACGTGCCCATGCCGGGGCTGATTGGAGAGCTGCCGGGGCAGGAGTTTTATAGCACAATCAGTTATATAGTATCTGGCTCCCTTAACCGCTAGACCTCAGACCTGGACCTTAACTGAGTATTGTTTACCCAGGTAACTAGTACCTTTTTAGCGCCTAAGGAAGCTCTTCTTGATTACCCATACCAATCATGACATTCTCTTTACTTGCTCAATGAATCAAATTTAGGGTTATTTTATGGATACACTGTGGATATTTTCAGAGAATTAATGTCTACAGGTATGCAGTGGAAGAAGGAAACACATTATTCGACATAATGAAAGCTCTGTAGAGTACTGAGAAGTAAACTGGGATGAAAGATTATTCAATGTTCAGAATGTTTTGGTGACTATAATCATAACAGATACAATTTTTGATTACTTAATAATTTTAATCTTTTCAAAATATTACCACATTTAATTGTCTTTATAGAAGTAATTGTGGAAGCTTTACAAAGAGGTTAAGATCCATAAGGTGATTTTAAACAGTCCCTTTATCTGAAAGTCCCAAGTTGCTTTATTATGTTGCAATCATACTTTTGGTGCAGAACAGGGTCAATGCAGGACTCCTATGGGAAAAGCTTGAACCTCAATAGTTCGTAGGTAAGTGATTCTCTGTTCCCATTTTACAGATGAGGAAATCGAAGCTCAAAGAGATTATCCGTTCTACTCCATGTGATTTTTGTTACATTTGTACACACTAAATGTAAAATGAAATTATGTTCAGTAAAGGCCAATTATGACCAATGTATGGTCAGAGGCTTTGCTTTATTAAATTCTTACCTTCTGTTGCAGAGGCGTGGTAGACCGTTCATGCAGATACTATAATAAAGTCAATTTTAAATTCTCTCCTGGCCCTCTTGTTGGCAGTGGTTTCTTAAATTCTAACTTTACTTTTCTAAATCTTTGAAAACCAGAGAAGCATGTTGGGTCTGCCTTGAAAATGTAACTGAAAGTATATGTAGTGAATATTTTGGTGCTATTCCTTCTGCATCTGTCTCCTCGTGCTGATGTAGCAGAGTAACACAAACCGGGTGTTTTAACAACAGAAATGTACCTTCTGCCGTCCCCAAGGCTGGGTGCCCTGGACTAAGTGGCAGAGACCGGGTTCCAGACGAGCTCTCTGCCTCACTTGCAGATGGCCGGCTTCTGCGGTGTCCACAGATTTCCTTTTCTGTGTGCAGAGGCCCCACTCCAGGGCATCTTCTTCCCGTCAGGACATTATGACCACCAAGTTATGACCTTAGTTATTCCCTTAAAGATTCTCCAAATACAGTTACTTCAGGGCTTAAGGCTTCAGTCAGTGAACAGTTCGGAGCATAATACCATCATTTTTGTTATGATGAGATACTAAGAAAAATACTTTCAGGCTGTTTGTAACTGCAGAAAATATGATATAAACTCTTTAACTTTTAAAGCTAAAATGCATAGGAAACTAATTTCGTCTTAACAGTGCTCGCTCCTGTGTGATTTGGATCCCATTAATTGAGTTGAACACACGCTATTCAATTATGAAATTTAAGAATAAGCTAAATGGCTCTGATAACAAGAGGAAAAAATACGTTTGCTCAGTAAGTCTTTCATTCAACTCTCCTTTCAGTTCATGTAAGAAGCGTTCACACTCTTGCCGTGTGAAGTTGTCCAGTTCAGCCTGATTTTGAGTGAGCCTGACTTGCCTTCCGCCTTCCTCCGGCCACAGAAAGTTCCCCTGCCGATCATTCTAACTTATAAGACTTGTTTTCTTACTCCAGCGTGGCAGGGTTAACTATGGTGACATGAACAAATGGAAGGAGAACGGAGCCTTGAGTTAGAATAGGCTTTCCTCCTTGCTCGCCAGCGAGGCATTCAGGATGTTGTTTCAGGTGCTTTTCCTGCCCTCGTCTGCAGAGGAGGGTGGCAGTCCACAGCTCACAGGTGATGGCCACGCAAGATCGTGTGTGCGCCCTACTGCCGGCCTGGCTCACCTGGTCGCTGCCCTAAGTGCCTCCTGTCCCTGTGGGTGCTCAGTTAGGTTTCGTCATGGTCGCATGCCTTGGAGATGGGGTTCCAGCTCCTGGCCCTGACACGATTTCCAGCTCTCTTCCCCCATCAAGTTACATGCCACCCCCAGCCCGCCCGCACCTCAGAACTCCCCAGTGCCTTTCGCTCTGTCTCCTCATCTTGCTTGAGGTCTTCAGGTAACCGCCTGCTTCTCTGGTGGGCACGGAATTGTCCCCGCGGCGGCCCTCCTAGTCACACCTGTCCTAAGTAGGGCCTGGCTCCCTCCCCGGCACTAGTCCTAGGCCATGAGCTAGCCTGAGACCTGTTAAATGTCTACACTCCGTGCTCTGCCAAGTGCTCTGGGTGTTCGCTGGGTCTCTCCCAGGCTCGAATGTTTCTGGGTAGGACAGAGACGGATGCGTTTTCTGTCTTAACTCGGTCTCTGACACTCGGTGGGTTCTGACCGTAGATATGGTTGGACAAGCACCAGTGGCCGACTCTGAACCCTCAATGCCTAATGAATAACAGTTTAAAAATCACTTATCTGGGGGCCAGCAGGTGGCGCAGTAATTAAGGCGCTGGACTCCCACATGACCAACCTCAGTTCAAGTCCTGGACCTGGTGGCTTCAAAATCATACTGCGCATGTGTACACGCATGCTCAAAATCCCAGCTGGAGAATGGAGGAAAAGCAACAGCCATGCCCGCAGAGGGTGATTTCCCACGTTCCTTCTCGCAAGTGCACGTGTCCTATTGCAAAAATATAGAGGGAGGAAAAAAAGGGAAAAAAATCACTTATTTGACTAAGGAGCGTATGTGTCCCCCTGGGCTGTTGTTGATTTTAATTCTCTGAAATTACGCGTTGTATTATTAAAAGCAAGCCAGAAAAGTGATGAGTGTAGAGACTGTAATTCAAAATGTACTATAGAGAATATGTAAGTGGGAAAAGACGTCTCAGTTAAGGATTAATTAAGATGCTATCTGGCATTCTATGGATGTATCCATGGGAGGAGCTTTTTCTCCGTTACTCTTAGCTGAAAATCAACAGTAAAGCACGTGAACATTACTCTTATTGCATTCTTATATCATCCCGTCAGGAGTAGCCGGTCTACTTCAGGGTACCCTGGATATTTAATTAACTCTTGATAAAAACAGGTCAGAGCGTCTTTAGGAAACTAACAGTAAGAGCTTGAGGATGATTTTACTAACCCAAATCCGATGATAGCACTTGTCGGTCAGCTTGAGGATGATTTTACTAACCCAAATCCGATAGCACTTGTCGATCAAACTAAGACATAAAAGCCCGTTAAAAAAATCCCAGCGAATTTCTTGTCCCTGAGACGTAACGGCTTTTTAAGTTTAAGGATTCCTCTGGGATGTCACACGCTGAAATGTTTTCAGTCCCCGAGAAGCACGGAAAAGTCACTTTCTCTTTTCTGACCCTCATGTAAGTAGGAGGGCACACACACTGGCTCACACACCCACACGCTGGCTCACAACACACACATGCTGGCTCACAACACACACGCTGGCTCACACACACAGACGCTGGCTCACACACACAGACGCTGGCTCACACACACAGACGCTGGCTCACACACACAGACGCTGGCTCACACACACAGACGCTGGCTCACACACACAGACGCTGGCTCACACACACAGACGCTGGCTCACACACACAGACGCTGGCTCACACACACAGACGCTGGCTCACACACACAGACGCTGGCTCACACACACAGACGCTGGCTCACACACACAGACGCTGGCTCACACACACAGACGCTGGCTCACACACACAGACGCTGGCTCACACACACAGACGCTGGCTCACACACACAGACGCTGGCTCACACACACAGACGCTGGCTCACACACACAGACGCTGGCTCACACACACAGACGCTGGCTCACACACACAGACGCTGGCTCACACACACAGACGCTGGCTCACACACACAGACGCTGGCTCACACACACAGACGCTGGCTCACACACACAGACGCTGGCTCACACACACAGACGCTGGCTCACACACACAGACGCTGGCTCACACACACAGACGCTGGCTCACACACACAGACGCTGGCTCACACACACAGACGCTGGCTCACACACACAGACGCTGGCTCACACACACAGACGCTGGCTCACACACACAGACGCTGGCTCACACACACAGACGCTGGCTCACACACACAGACGCTGGCTCACACACACAGACGCTGGCTCACACACACAGACGCTGGCTCACACACACAGACGCTGGCTCACACACACAGACGCTGGCTCACACACACAGACGCTGGCTCACACACACAGACGCTGGCTCACACACACAGACGCTGGCTCACACACACAGACGCTGGCTCACACACACAGACGCTGGCTCACACACACAGACGCTGGCTCACACACACAGACGCTGGCTCACACACACAGACGCTGGCTCACACACACAGACGCTGGCTCACACACACAGACGCTGGCTCACACACACAGACGCTGGCTCACACACACAGACGCTGGCTCACACACACAGACGCTGGCTCACACACACAGACGCTGGCTCACACACACAGACGCTGGCTCACACACACACAGTGTGGAATTTAGAAGGGTGCACACGCACGCTGGCTCACACACACACAGTGTGGAATTTAGAAGGGTGCACACGCACGCTGGCTCACACAGTGTCCAGGTAAAAGTGGGGGGACAGGTGCGGAAAGCCTCCAGTGGGAACCGTTTGCTTCTCGGCTCACTGACTACATCCACTCCCCCTTCTCGCTCCCACCCACAAGCACACACGGAAGACAAGCGGATGGAGATGTTCGCGAAGGACGTCAGAGTGTGCATCGTGTGGGTTTTCCTCGCATTCACACCGCGGTGGTAGCTCCAGCTCGCAGTGCCGCGGCCGCCCAGGAGATGGCAGCATTGCGACTCACGTCCCTCCTGCCTGGGCCATGCTGTCCTGTTACAAATCCTGAAACTTTCCAACATTTTCTATGAACTTGACCTTTACCCACATTTTCCAAACAGATTATAGCTGTGCATGGGACAAGAGTCTGAGAATCGCTAAATGCCTCGATGTTCTATCCGAGCAGTGGAACTTCTCGCCACTTCGGTTGATGTAGATTTTCCTGTTTCAGGTACATGCTTACCTGGTCAGAAGGAGGCTTCAAGAGCCGCTACCTTTCTATAAATGAGGCTTATAAAATGTCACATGCGGCTTAATTGCTTGCCTTTTTTTCTCCTTTATTTCTCTTTTTAATTTGCAAGACGCATGTGTACTTGAGAGGGAGAGAGCGAGCGGGCACATCCCCTTTTGGTGAATGGTGATGTTGCAGTCTCTTCTCCAATTCTCACTCTTTGCGATTTTGGACACTCACATGCCTGAGCCTGGCATGTTTTTCAAGCTGTTGTATCCAGGACTTGAACCTCACACCCCTTTTTTACGGTTTTGCCACAGGGCCATGTGCACTCACTGGAGAGAGGCAGAAAGAGACAGAGGGAAGGTGAGAAATCACCCCTATGGGGGATGGCCATGTGCACAATCCCTTCTCCTCCATTCTCCTCCCAGGATCTTGGGCACACACGCACACATGCCCGCCATGACTTTTAGACCATTGGGTTCAGGACTTGAACCGTGGTTGGCCATGTGGGGGTCCAGTACCTTAACCACTACGCCACCTGCTGGACATCGCCGCCCCCTTCTTACCTACTATTTAGTTTCTCCAGCCGTGCCTCAGTGCCCCCTTTCCCCAGCCTTCTTGTCTACTGGCCTCCCAACTGTACTTCGAGGCAGTCAGGAGTCACGCACTGAAACCGGCAGGTACCCAGCGCTGACGAAACCCGACCTCACAGAAGCACAGAGGTCATTTATTTGGTGGCATTGCTCAGTCCCTCTCTGATACATCAGATGACTTATTGAACTTTATTCGTTTGGCGTAAGACAAATCTTAAACTCTTAAGACCTTAATTTCCTCATCTGCGGAATGGAACAAATATGTTTTACTCCTCAGGATTGTTTTTAAACTCTGTACCTTTAAACCCTTTTTTTTTTTTGAAAGTTTCTTTATTTCTTTGTTGAGATAGAGAAGGAGAGAGATGGGATAGGCTCCCCTGACAGAGCCCTCTCACTGTGATCCATCCCCAGCCTCAGCTCGCTCAGACCAGAATGCCTGGGGGCACCTGGGGATGTGAACCTGGGACCTTCCGTATGGGCCCAGTTTTATCACTGTATACCACTGGAAGGCCCCTTAGAATGTCTTCCATGTTTAAATAATTCAGGAAAAGGTTTAGCGTGATTCTTGGACCATGGTCTACACTCCGTAAGTATCTTCATAATGTCCTTGTGATTGTCGGCGTTGCCTGGAGAAGGCCTTACCCCGCATTATTTCTGTCCTGGTTACTGCATTGAAACCCAGTTCCTAGACCTCGTTGTCTGAAAAGATCTGTCCAGTTGGGTAAATCATAAAGTATTAGGGATTGTGCAAATGGAAATGATATCTTGAACAAACATGGAAAATCACACCTTTCAGAAAATCCTTCTCCGTTTCCCTTCTCAGTTGAATTTTTTTTTTTTTGAGGTTTTCTCCTTCTTTTGCAGACAGAATAACACAGCGATTTAGGGAAGATATTCAAGTTTCCTGGTCTGAAAAATAGGGAAAATATTAGTAGATACCTCAGAGGGTTGTGGTGAGCAAAGATAATACAAGCAGATTGCTTAGTATACACATGTCAGTTTTAGAAGAATGTTAGCCATTGCTTTTATTATTTTTCTTTTTAAATCTTTTACAGATGGTATATTTCATTGCTTCTCTTTATAATTCTCTGAGGAACACAGGGAAAATACCAGATTATTCACGAGTGTATTCAGGTCATTGAAAGTGTAGAGCCAGCACACGTTCTAACTGTTACGTGCTGTCGGAGAAGCCAGTGTAGGAAAGTGCAGGCCAGATTTTTAAATGATTATTTTACTTCACTTTATTTATTTTAATTTGATGAGAGAGAGATTGAGAGACAGAGAAAGAGAGGGAAAGTAAAAAGGCAAGCCGCCAGGTCTGGGACTCGAACTACCGTGTGGAAGTCCAGCGCCCTTAACCACCATGCCACCTGCTGGCCCCCAGACCAGATTTTGAACATATACTTCACTAATAAGTCTCCAGCCCAGAAGAAGCTTTAGCACAAAGATCTTACAGAGCCCTCGGGAGGAACAGAAGCTCGCTGTGAAGAGAGGGAGAAGGGAGCTGGGCTGTCTCAGGGTGAGGATAAGGTTCGTGAAAGGAGAGCGGCCCCACAGGGAGGGTGGCCCCGCCGGGGACAACCTGGCACTGGGCCGTGGTCAGCAGGCCCCCCACCTGCTGTTCTGGTGGTCAGTGGACTGCTGGGCTCAGCTCGCGGGCTGCACGTGGAGCCGTGAGTGAGGGGTAGGTCTTAGCTGGGATCCTCAGAAGTGGACTGAGAGATTTGGGTCTTGGGAAAACTCATGATGTATTTTTCTGTTTTTTTTTTTTTTTTTTACACAAAAATGTGTCATATTTCGTAGTGACCCAACATTTGGTGTCAGACAATCTGTAGGAAATGTTTCAGAGCAGCGGTACGGGGGCAGGGTGACTCGAGAAGACAAAGGGAGCTCTCAGCAGGGGGTAACAGCCACCTGGGCTCCACCCTGCTGGCGGGGCAGGGAACATGGCAGGCCCGCTA
>NW_006160218.1:2201892-2208765 GCF_000334495.1 Tupaia belangeri chinensis
GTGACCATCCCCCCTGGGGGGTGATTTCCTGCTTTCTATCTCTCTGTCTGTCTCTGTCTGTCTGGCGAGCGCACGTGCCCTATAGCAAAAACCTCTCCAAAACAAAAAAAAAAAAATGTGTCATATTTTGCAGTGACCCAACATTTGGTGTCAAACAATCTATAGGTAATGTTTTAGAGCAGTGGTATGGGGGCAGGGTGACTTGGGAAGACAAAGGGAGCTCTCAGCAGGGGGTAACAGCCACCTGGGCTCCACCCTGCAGGCGGTGCCGGGAACATGGCAGGCTGGCTCTCCACGCGTGCTGCGGGAACTGGAGCTGCTGCGCGGGTCTGGGTGAGGGCCAGGACTGGGCCCAGGGGCCGTCAGATCCCAGACACGTTGCTGATCGCATGCGCTGGGGAAGCGTGTTCTGACACTGTGGGAGCAGGCGGTGAGGACAAGGTTCGGAGCTGGCTGTGGGGAGTAAAAGCACACAGGAACTGGCGTGAACAAAAATGGCAAAGGGACCTGGCTAAGGGAAGGGGCAGGACACGGACCTCCAGTACAGACCGTGCCACCGTGTGTGTCCAGAGGGCGAAGACAGCTGTGTAAAACCGGTAGCAGGAATCATTGACTCACTCCCCTTAGAACGTGACTTTGGCGACGTTTGTGACACTTTTTCATCCCTAACAATGGCTCATTCCATATCCTTCCGATTCATAAAGTGAATCATTGCCTGGTTTTACATTAGTAACCGAAAGTCTCACAGACACCCCTGGGTGGACATGGTATCTAACGTGTTTGCACACGCATTTTCTTTCTGAACCCATCGCAACTCTACTATCGGGAAACCATGAAATCTCATTCTCATTCCGGGGACAACACACATATATTGCTTCATGACTTCTGAGTCTCTAATAGATAAAGCCCAGAAATCTGTCCCCCTTGTTGGTAACTTAGGCAGTCTGACAACTGGCAGGCAGCTTTGGACAGGAGGGAAATGCTTGGTCACAATTTTGGTGATGATGAGCATTACTGAACATTAATGACCCAGGAGAGATCTGGTGTTTGTTGCATTGCGTCTGTAGAAATTATACTTAGATCCAGCTTGCCTACCAGTGTCCTCCGTCCCAAAATACTGGACGTCACTTATAAAATTCTGTAGGTACAAGATAAGTCGTGTTTCCAGGAAGTTCCCTCAGCATTTCAGGCCTGCTAGAGAAATCTCTGTATTTTGATTGTTGATGATAATGAGGGTGTCAGTGAAGTATTTGTTTTTTTAATTTCTAATTTTTTAAATTTTAATTTACATTTAATCACATATATCTATACAGTATACAACAGTACTTTTTCTTTTTTTAACTTTATTTATTATTATCATCATTATTATTTTCCAGTTTGATCAGAGAGAGACAGAGAGAGAGAGAGGAAGTGAGATAGCAAGCCACCAGGTCTGAGACTTGAACCGTGGTGGACCATGTGGGAGTCCAGCGCCTTTAACCACCATGCCACTTGCCGGCCCCACAACAGTGGTTTTTCTAGTACAAATACCATGCATGTCAGTCAAGGCAAAGATATTACTATATACATTATTATCAGCAAATAGCTTCTCATTTTTTTGTCAGTTAAGCATACTTTTAGTTTTTCCTTTCCCTATCTCCTCCTTCCTTCCATACTAAACTTTTTTGCCACATTTTATTGATTCACAGAAGATCTTAAACTAATTTTCTGCTCAAACATTTTTTTCTCTCTCTATTCCCCCTTTTACTAAAGAGAGGTATAAACTAACTTATTAGAAAAAAAAATTTGGTTAATCTCAATCTGGTCTGTTATTTGCACAAAGCCCCATAAGAATTCCATTTCTGATGTCAGGCAACAGATTCTATTTGTACTATTGAATTTATGCAAATAACCATTCTGCCACAACTAAGAACGCTCACAAATATTTTCCAGTTGCAAAGGGGTCAGGAAGGGAGTAAAGTTTTTCAGTTAAAAAAAAATTTTAGCAAATTGCTAAACCTATCATTTCAAAAGAAAACCCAAATCCTTAAATCTGGAAGACAAATTATGGAAGAAAATCAGAAATGTTTTAGACAAAAGTCATAGAGTTCTATTTCACCAGTTCAGTCTTATGTAATCTCTCTCTTGTTGGATTTGTTCTGTTACTGTGATCTGATCTTTCCATTTAAGCCCTGGAAGTTAACATTCAACATTATTATTTATATTTCACAACTTGTCCCTACCATTAAGTTGGCTTTTTCCTTGGTCATTTTTTATTCTCTTATTTCTGTTTGTCTTTAGTTTTCTTAGTATAGCACTCCTTTCAGAACTTCTCAAAGCACTGGTCTGGTATTGGAAATTTCTTTCAGGTTTTGTTTATCTAAGAATGTCTTGGGCTTTTCTTCCCATATAAAGGATAATCTTACCGGATATAGTATTCTTGGTTGAAATTGTTTTTCACTAAACACTTTGAATATATTTTCCCATTCTCTCCTTGCTTGCATTGTTTCCAACAAAAGTTCTGATGTTAGCCTGATGGGATATCCTTTGAAAGCAACTTGACATTTCTCTCATGCCAGTTTTAGTATCTTGTCTCTGTCTGTGGTTTTGGTCAATCTGGCTATGATGTGCCTTGGAGAAGGTCTTCTTGAATTGATTCTATGTAGGATCCTTTGTATTTCTTGGGTCTGGATATTTGAATGCCTCTCTAGGTTTGAAAAGTTTTCTTCTAGGACATCATGGAATAGATTATTAATGCCCTTATTAGTCTCTTCACCTTCTGGGATACTGATTATCTGGATGTTAGGGTGTCTAATGATATCTAGTATTGCTCATGTATTATTCTTATTTTGGGAGGTTATTTCCTTAATCTTTTCGGTGAATTTTTCTACATCAGAGGTTCTGAATTCTACATCTGAGATTTGATCTTCTGCATGATCTAATCTGCTTTTAATACTTTCAAGGGAGGTTTTGATTTCCTGTATTATAGCCTTCATCTCTAACAATTCTGTTTATTTTTTATGGTGTGTATTTCCTCTTTCAGATTGTACAAGAACTTCCTTGCCTCCTGGAACTCATTGTCTCTTTTCTCCTGCATTTTCTGGCGTTTGTTGTCTCTCTTCTCTTGGATCTCTGGTAGCTTTGTCACTATGAATATTCTAAATTCTTTATCTGACATTGTACTGTCTGTAGGTGATGAAGGGAGAGATATTTTCTTGGTTTCCTATATTTCTTGTGCCTCTGTGTGGTTTCTGGTCATTTGATGGATTATACATTACTTCTTCTTTCTTGGAGTTAATTATGAGCATTAGAGGCATGCGGGAGGAGATGACCTGCAGTATTTCTGCAATTCCGTTTCCTCTTGGGATTTTGGGCATGCACACACATGCACCAGGCATGAGTTTTAAGCCACCAGGTCTGAGACTTGAACTACAGTTGGCCATGTGGGAGGCTCTGGTGTCCTCAGTTGCTCTGCTTTCTTTTACATTGTCCAGTATTTCAGTTTCTGCCATAGAGTGCAGACATTCCGTCTATATTAAGTGGGGACATACAATGCCTCTCTTCCATCCATATTTATTGCAGCATTATCTACTATAGCTAGACATGGAGCAAACCCAAGTGCCCATGAACAGATGAATGGATTGAAAGTGTGACACACACCATGGAATACTCCTCAACCATAAAGAGCAATGCGACCCTAACCTCTGCTAGAAAGTGGGTGAATATGAAAGACTTACTGCTGCCTGAAGCAAGCCCGGCTATGAAAGAGCTGTGTCCTCTCTTGTTCTTGCTCTCTCCTTACCCCGCGAGGGCACACTGAGAAGGCAGCTTCGGGCCAAGAAGAGACCCTTTCCAGAAACCAGCCACAGAGTCACTCTGGGCTTGGACTTCCCACACTCCAGAACTGGGCGGAAGTAGACTTGTGTGGTTTCCACCACCGAGTCCTTGGCATTTTGCTCTGGCATCCCAAGAATTCTAAGATGATTGTCCCTTTCTGGAGCTGGTATATGGAAGTGGATCAGTGAGAATCGAAAGACAAGTGACCCCGGCACTTTAGCCTTTCCGTTTCCTAAATTTGAGGAAGAATCTAATGAATTCTATTATCCTTTTTAAAGTTTATTTCTTCCATGAGAGAGAGTCATACCCAACATGGCTTCCACACTGCAGTCCTCCCCGTTTTCACAGGTCAAGATGGCAGGCAGGTAGACCCGGGACAGGAAGCCCAGACCTCTCCCGTGTGGTCCAGGTATGCTGACACTGTGTCCCTGCCCGGCCCTGTGTTTGCCATTGTTGAGAAATCGCTGTCAGACTTGTGTCCCTTCCGAGGAGTCAGGCAACAGCTCTCAAAATCCCAGCTAGGTCTGAAAGTGACCCCCCACCCGCTCTCCGCAGTGTGCTGGGCCCAGTTCTGCTCGTAGAACATTTCCTTGTAACGTTTTTACATAGAGACGCTGCGGTGGAGGGAGCTGACTCATGGTGCGCCCCTCCCGTCCCTCCCTTTGCCATATGTCTCTCTCTCTTGTTGAATTCCTGTTGACATTAAAAGGAGCAACCCCTCCGGAGGAGCGAGCAGGAATGCTTTAAATTTAACGTTGAACTTTCATAAAAGTACACATCAGATTTTCTTATAAGACCATTTAGAATGCAATGCAGACGATGTCTCTCATGTTTTGTAGAAATGTGTATGAGAAGCATTAATAGTGCCTTCTTCCCACCCTGCAAAAGGTTAAGAAAAATGTCACAGGTAGGTTTGTCTTTACAGACTGGGGAGGGAGTCCTGTGGGAAGCTGGTGAGAGTCTGGCAGCTCAGCAGCGAAGTCGGTCAGACCCACTCCGACATCTCTGGGCTCAGAGTGCCAATTCCCATGGACAGTTCCTTGCTGCTCCGCATCCCACAGCACTGTGCTTGCCCACACAGGCTCCTTGGCACCGCCACGCTGTGGTCTCACGTTCGTCCTTGTCAGAAACCAGCCCGGACTCGGCAGGGGTCTGCAGTGGTGCGAAGGGTGCCTGGTAGGGCACCGTCCCCACGTGTCACTGCTGCCCTGCTCTGTCACCAAGACGAGCATTTCAGAGTCATGTCTTAGCTCGTTTTATTCTCCTTGATCCCACTTCTCTTCTCCTCTCGGGATCTTGGGCGTGAGCACATTGTCTGGCATGCGTCCCTGGGGCTGGGACTCATGCCACCTGCTGGCCCAACTTGTAATATATTTTAAATTGCCACCCCATGGAGAAGGCTCAGATTTTTAAACCAAAGTCTGTATCACAAAACGTTACAAATCGGGGGCTCGATTCTTGGCCTGGTGGGTAAGGCAGCCAGATCCCACACGGCCGATTCTACTGTTTGAGTCCTGGGCCCGGGTGGCTTGAAACGCACTGTGTGTGTGTGTGTGTGTGTGTGTGTGTGTGTGTGTGCATGCCCAAAATACCAACAGGTTGGAGAGATGGAGGAGAAGGATTGTGGTGTGATCATTGTCCATGAGGGATGAGGGGTGCTTTATCCCTCTCGGTCTCTCTCTGCGTCTCTCTGTCTCTCTCCGGTAAGCATATGTGGCCATTGACAAATTTTGAAAAATTTTAAATTGGATGATTTTTCAGTGTGAGTTAGAATCTGCTATTTAAGAAACCTTCAAAGTATTTTCTAGTTTGCCTGAACTTTCGTAGCGAGGTCAATATGTGCTCAGGAATTGATCCAGACGTGGGCTGGAAGTGTAACACAGGTCTGGCCCTTCATCTGTGTGGTCGATTTTTCAGAAAGGAATAAACGCCGAGATGAGAATTAGTGGAGGAACTTCTTACAAGTAATACATCTGACGTCCACTTCTTGTAAGGATATGCATTTTAGCCATAGGAAATTGCCAATACGAGGGGACTTCAAACAATTCATGGAATACATATTATAAAAAAAACTATCCCTGGAAACCAGCAGGTGCCATGGAGGTTAAGGTGCTGAGTCCCACGTGGCTGACTGTGCAGTTTGATCACCGGACCCAGCAGTTTGAAAATCATATAGGGCACGTGCCCGCAGACCCAAAGTCCCAAGAGGTGAATGGGGAAGAGATCGCAGCGTGGCCCTTCCCTCGAGGGGTGATTTCTCACTGTCCATCTCCTTCTCTCTGTCTGGTGAGCTCACATGCCCTATAGCAAACCAACCAAACAAACAAACAAACAAGCAAACACAAACCACCATAAACTCACACTTTAATTCCATGTTCCCCCAAATTTTGAAGTCCCTTGGTATTTCATCATTTCAACCCACAAAAAGCAAACTCGTGAATGGAGTTTGGTCTGGTAGTCTGACGCCTTCTAAGTGTTGTCATCAGGATGTTTGAGTTTTGATGAACAGCAGTTCCTCAGCTTCAGGATTCCGATTCTAAACAGCCCTGTCGTAGGAGGTGGCCCAGCGAAGGTTCTAAGACCCTGTGGGAGAAATCGCTAAGGAGCATTTACCAACCAAGCAAAGTTCTATTCAGTGAAAAGCTTGCCGAGCAGATCGTTGGACACCTCCAGGTGGGGTGAAGGTATAAACGTCAGCTCCTGTGTGTTGTCCTCGCTGGGGAGGCCACTCGGGGCTTCCTCGCTGTAATCCTCATCCTCCACACAGATGTGAACGTGCTTATTGGTTGTAATGCAAATACTGTGCACAAGGGACGTGTCCTGTTCCTGTGTTCAGTTCATTTCCTTCTTTTTTAAAGTTATTTGCTTATTTCTTCTATGTGGCAGACAGACGGACAGACAGAGAGCAAGACAGACAGCATCCCTAGCAGAGCCCCGCCTGTGGACGGCCACGGCCTTCAGCCAGCCCCAGTCAGACCTGCCCCTCTCTCCAAGGGGGAGGCTCTGGCCCCTCTGCTGAAAATTGCTCGGGGTGGGGAGTGAAGAGTGTAGCCAGTG